>NW_009953911.1:245681-280398 GCF_000747805.2 Chaetura pelagica
TTGTTCTTCCCCAGATGCAAGACTCTACACTTGCCCTTGTTGAATTTCATCAAGTTTCTCCCTGCCCAACTCTCCAGCCTGTCTAAGTCTCGCTGAATTGCAGCACAGCCTTCTTGTGTGTCAGCCACTCCTCCCAGTTTAGTGTCATCAGCAAACTTGCTGAGGGCACACTCTGTTCCCTCATTCAGGTCGTTGATGAAGATATTGAATAGTACATATCCCAATACCGACCCCTGAGGGACTCCACTAGTCACAGACCTCCAACTAGATTCTGTCACATTGTCCACAACTCTATGACTTCTTCTTTTCAACCAGTTCACAATCCATCTCATTACCTGATCATTAAGACCACACTTCCTTAGCTTATCTATGAGGATGTTGTGGGAGACAGTGTCAAATGCTTTACTGAAATCAAGATAAACCACATCCAGCACTCTACCATCATCTATCCACCCAGTTACTTCTTCATAGAAGGCTACAAGATCAGCCAAACATGAGTTTGCCTTGGTAAAACCATGTTGGATGCTCTTAATGACCCCCTCATCCTTGATATGCCTAGAGATAGTGCCAAGAACAAGTTGTTACGTCACCTTTCCAGGGATGGAGGTGAGGCTGACCAGTCTATAGTTGCCTGCATCCTCCTTCTTTCCCTTCTTGTGGATTGGAGTGTCATTTGCTATCCTCCAGTCCTCAGGCACCTCTCCTGTTGCTCACAACTTACCAAAGAAGATGTAGAGTGGCCTAGCAATGACCTGTGCCAGCTTCCTCAGCACCCATGGGTGCATTCCATCCGGACCCATCACTTTATGGATGTTCAGACTGCTTAACTGATCCCTAACCCAATCCTCATCTACCAAAGCAAACTCTTCCTTTATCCTGACTCCTTCTGGGGATTTAGGGATCTGGGGCTCCTGGCGAGACTCTGCAGGAGTAAAGACAGAGGCAAAGAAGACATTCAGTACCTCTGCCTTCTTTATATCCTCTGTCACCAGGGCACCCGCCTCATTCAGCAGTGGGCCTCTATTGCCTCTAGCGTTAGCTCTACTTGCAGTGTATTTGAAGAAGCCCTTTCTTAAATATTCAATAATAAATATAATTTAGATATTCATTACTGAAATGTTTTCCAGAGAAATTCCAAGTTGGGTGAGTGTTATTATGTGCCTTGCCCAAATTATGTAGTTTAGCCGCCTTGCCTTGCCTCGCCTCGCCTCTCCTCTCTCTTGTCTTGCCTTCTCTCCTTTTTTTTCCCCCTTTCTTTTTTTTTTTTTTTCCTTTGTGGTTGCTAATGGTTTACAAAATAATGCAGAAAATCCTTAGAGTTGCACTTACGCTATGGAGTAGTGAACTGAAACCCCACTTATTCAAACGAAAACTGAAGGAGCTTACAGTCTACAGATATTCGTCAGTGTGGGCTGGGAGCCTACCTTATTTTAATTTGCTGAGTATCCCATAATCTGGATTTTTAATAAAGCATTACAATTCTCTGTAGGGACTCATATAATACAAAATTTATTTTCTTTCACCACTTGTAGTAGGGAACAGGGACAGGGTGGCTGGATATGTGATCTATGTATCTGGGTCCCATACACTAATGTAAAAGGTAATACTGGAACTAAGTAATTCCAGTAATCCTGGTGAGCTTGTTTTCTGAACAGTGCTATATTTCTTATCTTATCAGAACTGCATGGAATCTTAGTGAGCCTTGGCAAGAAAAGCTGAAGTGAGACAATTTTGGGAGATACTTGGAAATGGATTTCACTTCTTATGCCAGTATTCATTCTAAAGTCTTGGTATTTCTTAAAGAATCCTTTTTCCTTCTATGAAGACAGCAAGGTGATACTGTGTTGTCTCAGTCAAAGGAGACCTCCTCAAGATAGCTTATGTTAGATGGTGAGGCCAGTGTGATTATAGAAAAAGGAGAAAACTCCTCTTCTCTTACCATTTTCAAATAAAAAGATCCCTTCGGTAGTCTTGCTGCAGGAATGTCTTCACAGCAGCAGATCTGATTCATAGCTCTCAGTTTTCGTTGGTTTATGCCCTGTTGATAGATGCCTCAGAGCGATCCAAGCCCTATCTGTGCTTATCTTTGGGACACACATTGCAAAAGGAGTCACATTCTGGAGAGCTCTGTGTTTGGAGGTAGGTAGATGGGAGGAACAGTCCATCTTCTCTCTCCCCACATAAGACTAAACAAAATGCCTTTCAAGCCAGCCAAGCAGCAGTGGCATGTTTTTGCTGATTTAGGCAAAGACGGACTGGAACAGGCATCTTGCTTTACCACATAAGTCCACAGCAAGAAAACAGTATAAGGGTTACGATAACTGGCAGAAAAAAATGAACAACAGGTTAAAGCCTGTGACAGAGTATGTACCTGGCCAGTGCTAATTGGCTAATTGGAACAGCGGTGCCTAATTTGAACAGTGATCTCTGATCTATAAAAGAGGGCCAGTTCTGCAGACCCTGCTGCCTCTGCCTGCCCAGCAGACCCTGCTGCAGGACCAGAAGCCGCCGGGAACCCAGCCCCGCTGTCCGGAGGTGCCGAGAGGGCAGGGGGGGCTGCCCCGCAGCCGCTGCCGAGGGGTCGGGGTCCGATGGAGCCCCCGCCCGGTCCGCCTGCCGCTCTGCCCGGGACCGGAGCCCGCCGAGACTCACGGAGGAGCCGCGTCCGCTGCTGCTGCTGGGGGGTCATCCCTGTTACTGGGAAGCCGCCCCCCCACGGACCTGCTGCCGAGCGCTGCCCGCTGGAGAAGAAGCCGCATCCCCGGAGCCACACGCTACGGAAGGTGAACGCGCACACGCACACTCTTAGTCCACTGATTCCACACCTCTCCCTCGGAGTGTTCATTTAATAAGACAATAGTACTTTTACATTATTTTCCTAACATATCCCTAGCCTACCTCTCCTGAATCTTGGTCCCTTGGTCCCTTGGCCCCACAGTTTGTGTTAACCCTTAATAAACCAGTTAACTAGTAAATTAAACATTGCCCTCAGTAACAATTTGTGAGCATGGGGAGGCTGGTATTCTAATCTCCACTCTAAAATACGGTCCCGCAGCGGCCGTTCCTCTGTGAGAGGTGAGCACCTCAGGTTCATCCAAAACCCTCCACATGGGTGGGGGTGGTGGAAGTCACAGAAACATCCTGACAGCTGGTAGCCTCTGTGGCATTGGCACGTGCTGTACAGAAACTGCACATGCACAATCCTGGGAACTATTGCATTACTTTTTCTGACGGAGGCTTTGTTCTCTGATACCACTCATGTGGCTGACTGGTATATGTGACCTTGGTTTAATGGTGTTAGTGTTGTAGAGCAGGGAAGCGTGGTAGTCCTCAGGCTTATTGCTAGCAGTGAACACTGACGCTTAGGATCATCCTGAGTATCATTATGTGGTACATTCAGGACAATCAGGTGATCAGGCCCAGTCAGCATGGGGTCATGAGGGGCAGGTCCTGTTTGACTAACCTGATCTCCTTCTATGACAGGGTGACATGCTTATTGGATGCGGGAAAGGCTGTGGATGTTGTATATCTTGACTTTAGCAAGGCCCTTGACAAGGTTTCTCACAGCATGCTCCTAGAGAAGTTGGCTGCTCATGGCTTGGATGTGCACACACTTCTCTGGATAAAAAACTGGGTGGATGGCCAAGGCCAAAGAGTTGTGTTGAATGAGTTAAATCCAGTTGGTGGCCAGTCACTAGCTGTGTTCCCCAGGGCTCAGTGCCTGTTAAATATCTGTAGTGATTACTTGTATGAGGGGATAGACTGCACCCTCAGTAAGTTTTCAGGTGACACTAAGCTGCATGGGAGTGTTCATGTGCTTGAGGGCAAGGAGAGTCTACAGAGGGATCTAGACAGGCTTGACCGATCGGGCAAGGCCAGTGGCATGAGTCTCAATAAGGCCAAATGTCAGGTCCTGCACCTTGGCCACAACAAGCCCCAGCAGCACTACAGGCTTGGGGGGGAGTGACTGGAGAGCTGCCCAGCAGAGAGGGAACTGGGGGTGCTTACTGACAGCCAGATGAACATGAGCCAGCAGTGTGGCTTGGTGGGCAAGAAGACCAACATCATCCTGGCCGGCATCAGGAATAATGTGACCAGCAGGACCAGGGAGGTGATCCTGCCCCTCTGCTCGGCCTTGGTAAGGCCGCACCTCGAACACTGTGTGCAGTTTTGAACACTGCAGTATAGTAAGGACACGGAAGTGCTGGAGAGGGTGCAGAGAAGGACAAATAAGCTGGTCAGGGGTCTTGAGAACTGGCCCTATGAGGAGAGGCTGTGGGAGCTGGGGCTGTTCAGACTGGAGAAGAGAAGGCTGAGGGAGGACCTCATGGCTCTCTACAACTACCTGAAAGGAGGTTGCGGTGAGGTGGGTGTTGGACTCTTCACCCTACTGACTAGTGATAGGACATGAATAAATAGGGTCAGGTTGTGCCAGGGGACGTTCAGATTGGATATTACGAAAAATTTATTCACAGAAAGAGTGGTGAGAAATTGTAACAACCTTCTCAGGGAGGTGGTGGAGGCACTGTCCCTGGAGGTGTTAAAAAAACTGGTAGACATGGTGTTTCAGGAAATAGTTTAGTGGTTAGAGGTTGTAGGGCAGATGGTTGGACTTGATGACCTTGAAGGTTTTTTCCTTGATGATTCTGTGGTTCTGTGGATAAATACGTTGCTGGGGACATTTGTGTAAGTTGACTAACATTGATAATGATGATTAGCATTCCAATGTCTAAATTGTCATTACAATGATGTTAAAACATTTAAAGACCAAACCATGATGAAATATATTGGATTTTATTTTGTTTCTACCAAAGCCAATGGTAGAAATCTCCATAATTTTGTCATAAAAGATCACACCCATTTGGAATGGATGCATAACCTACTGCAAGCAGTATTTAATTGCATTCACAAGTGGACAAGTTCACATCCTACAAAGAACTTAGAAGAGTACCATCACTTTGCTTTCTTATGTATGTCTGCATAAAGGAATAAATATTGCTTATTACTCCTCTGTTCTCAAGCTCATTAATGTCAGGAATAATGATGCTTGTTCTTATAATGGTTGTCCTTCATTTTTCCTGCCAAATGAATCTCAAACACTGTTATTAAACCACTGTTAGTAAACCATAAAAAACTTATAGTCACACAAAAAAAGTAAGATTCAAGTAATACAAGAGATTAATTCTGGCAGTCTTTCAGATTAGGGGAGTAGAAGGAACAATGTTAAAACACACTGCTGTTTTAATAACTTCTGGTTGCTCCTGGTTTTGGGTGGACAAGAATCTTTCTCCCTGTAGACCATTCACATGCTCTAGTAAACTTGTTCATTTTGTCTTCATGCTATTATTAGGGCATTACTTGGCTTGCAGGAAGGTTCTGGAACTGTAACAGTATTTTGCATATCTGTTATATAAATAATAACATTTCATTTAGCAAAAATTAATTTAATGTTGCAAAAATGAGTACCTAAAATCCTAATGGAATTTATAGAAAACAATTTATTAAATAAGAGATAAAAGATAAATATATTATTTTTAGCCATCTGCTGTAGCCTTTAGAATACTGTAGAGAAAATTAATAAAAAAGCCAGGAGTATTAAAAAAAAGCCCACTCTGGATTATTTCTACACATCCTGCAAGCTGTTTTCATCTGCATATTGATTGTAAAGGCACTGAGGTATGTCATCACATCAAAAAATGGGCATTACATTCTGAAGTTAGGACTCACCAATCCAAACCTTCATGATGCTTTGACAGGCAAAGTTTGTAAACAATGCTTTCTATTCCTTTTCCTTTCTTGAGATAGTTGCCATTTTTTGTCTCTTCTTGATTACCATTAATGTGCTAGTGAGGTGTAACTAGCTTGTTTACAGCTAACAATTCCCACCAATATAACAGCCTCACATTTAATTACCAGGGGGAAAAAAAATAAATCATATATAGCAGCCTGTGATAAGGCTCTTCCTACCACAGTCTGTGTGTAGTATTGACCAGATGGTTCCTTCCCTGCACTAGAGACGTGTTTAAGTGAAGAAAAAATCATGTGATTCCACGTATTTCAGAAGATCCTTTTGTCTGTAAATGGGATATCACAGAACACTTCCCATTCCATAAAGCAGTCCTATGTGTTCCTTTTAAGTTCTTCCATATGATTACATTTTCTAATAGTTCATCAATGCAACTCCATTTACATATACAATTTAATTGTAATCAGTAATCAAGTTCAGAAAAAAACCCAAACAAATATACATTATTTGTTTTGAGGATTTGGTTTACTTACCTGCAATGAACAGAAATTGGTCCATCCTGACCAAACTGCTCTTTTGTTTTATGCACTTGGCCTATGAAGTCAATAAATCCTTCTCCAGACTTCGGAACTCCTTGCTCTGGCCAGTCAGTGAACTGGAACTGCCTCACTGTTCGGGATTGGCCATCCTTTAACAGAAGACACAAATAATGTATCCCAGAAGCATGCTCCAGTGGCTGGAAGTCAGTCAGCCAACAATCAGAAAGACAATCACACAGCAAAGATATTGAAAGGAGGTGGGGAATGGCTAAGATCATGTTTTTGAAGAATCACTACTGGCTGGCGCTTTTGGACACAACAGACTAGAAATGCAGTTTCATTAACAACATAGTATAGATTCCCTTCTGCACTGAATAGGAGAGTGATCTGACATTCTGCCTGTGTAAAAAGCATGTCTGAGGACAAAGACATAACAACATAACCAGATTATATTAATTTTCTGGTAAGTCATGATTTGAATCCTGTGGATCACAAATTCTGTTAAATACAGAGCTGGTAGAATAAAGCCATTAAATCTGTCTCTCCCATTTCCTAGATTTGCTCATCTACTGCACTACAGGAATATCCTCACTGATAATACTCATTTAGCCATTGCCCTCATTGTAGATGGAATCTTTAATGGTATAGTGCTTTTATATGAGGTAGATATTTGCCTGGAAGAAGATGGGTCAAGACAAGCCAGTTTTTAAAAAAAAGAATAAATTTCCCATCATTCACTAATAGCTTGGACTGAGTCAAAAACCGAGACCCAGGGCTTCCTCTCTCAGAACAATTCAGCTTTGGTTAGGAATACTAACAGGATTCCTTAAAAATGCAGAATACTGCAGCATGGTTATATTTATAATTTAGTCACTGGAAGTATTAAACACCAACTTCTACTGCATGTGTGTTTAATATGCAAGTGGTAAGGACACATAAACAGAAAAAATACAATACAGATAGATGAAGTAAATTTGTTTGGAATTTTTAAGTGTTGTTCTTGATGATTTAGACACAGCCTGCACAGCATGAAATGTTTAAAAACATGAGCATAAAAGCATGGGCACATGGGTATATGTGCTACTGATATGAACTAGTCCCTCTGGAACTGTTTTTTATGAAGCACCCACCCTGTCATGTCTTCAAAATGGTCTTCTACTAAGTAAAACTTATGAAAAGTTGAAATTATTATAGGAGATCTCCCCAAAAAGCAACAATTTATGCTGGAGGCAAGAACAATGTTTGTTTTTGTTTTTTTTCCTCTACCACAAACACTCAGCTATTATAGAACTTTAAAATGAAAGAGAAGAATTTTAAAAATAGACAAAGGAAAAACCAACATCTTGCTACTTTGATTTTATATTTCCTCTGGTACTGCAGAATTTGCTTCCCATGTTCCAGATAAGTAAGGAAAAAAGAAAATGTGTGTGTCAGCCACTGCTCCATGAGAGGACACATATGCATTTTTTTTACTTACTATCTTATATATTCCCACTAGGCCACTGTGACAATTTAGTACTCTGTGTCTGTTGAATGTTTCTGCCTACTTAAAGAAAAATATGTTCAAAAATATTTACCCAATTTTATTTGTTGTGGGCATCAACACAAAGAACTAAATATTTCCTACCAAAATGGTATTCTGTCAATGCAGACTTCTCTCATAATGGTCCCTGTGATCCAATTTTCCCCCAAGAAGAGATAATGATATTGCACCCTTAAAATAGCCTTATGCAGATGATATTAATTAATCAAGAAAACAAAACATCAGGTTGATTCCCTCCAAAATAACCTCCCATTCCTCTAAAGGAAAGAAAGAAAACCCTTAAATCTTACTCATTTGCAACAAGTTGGTTAAGGTAATAGAAGCTCTTTATCAATTCTGACCCTAACAGGAATTGTATTAGAATAACACTAACTTTTTAGAGCGTGGAACAGATAAGAAAGATGGTGCTTCACTTAAGTCTGAGCTGTGATTGGAAAGACCATGCATGTCTATGTGCAAAATAGATTTGATGGTAAATGTTTGTTTTTCAAGTATGTCTAAAGTGTGTGTATTGGTATATTTCAGGAATGCAATAACTCAATAAACCACTGCAAGTCTGTGAAAAGTATTTTGATTTAGTTTTAATGGCAACAGCTTCTGTTATTTAATTCTGTTTCATGAGCACAGAAGTAAAGTAAGTTAGTCTGATGGTAGACTAGCATTAAAGCACATTGGGAACTCATCTGCAATTTCTTCCAGAGTTCCCTCTGCTACTGACATTATAAAGAGTGCTGTTTTCCTTTAATGAGATGCTTGCGAATAGCAGCCCAAATACAAATGCCAAATTTTATCATAGAATCATAGAATCCTAGGAGTTGGAAGGGACCTCAAAGACCATCTAGTCCAACCCCCTGCCAGAGCAGAGTCACCTAGAGTACATCACATAGGAACGCATCCAGGTGGGTTTTGAATGTCTCCAGTGAAGGAGACTCCACAACCTCCCTGGGCAGCCTGTTCCAGTGCTCTGTCACTCTCACAGTAAAAACATATTTTTTTTTATATTCACCTCGAACCTCCTATGCTCCAATTTGCACCCATTACCCCTTGTCCTATTGCTGGTCATCACTGAGAAAAGCCTAACTCCGTCCCCCTGACACTCACCCCTTACATATTTGTAAACATTGATGAGGTCACCCCTCAGTCTCCTTTTCTCCAAGCTAAAGAGACCCAGCTCCCTCAGCCTTTCCTCATAAGGGAGATGTTCCACTCCCCTCATCATCTGTGTGGCTCTGTGCTGGACTCTTTTGAGCAGTTCCCTGTCCTTCTTGAACTGAGGGGCCCAGAACTGGACACAATACTCCAGATGTGGCCTCACCAATGCAGAATAGAGGGGGGGAAGGAACTCTCTTGACCTACTAGCCACACCCTTTCTAATGCACCCCAGGATGCCATTCACCTTCTTGGCCACAAGGGCACATTGCTGGCTCATGGTCATCCTCCTGTCTACCAGGACCCCCAGGTCTCTTTCACCTACACTGCTCTCCAGCAGGTCAGCCCCCAACCTGTACTGGGACATCGTGTTGTTCTTCCCCAAATGCAAAACTTTACACTTCTTCTTGTTGAATTTCATCATGTTTCTCCCCGCCCAACTCTCCAGCCTATCTAAGTCTCTCTGAATGGTAGCACAGCCTTCTTGTGTGTCAGCCACTCCTCCCAGCTTAGTGTCATCAGCAGCCTTGCTGAGGATACATTCTATACCCTCATCCAGGTCGTTGATGAAGATGTTGAACAACACCGGTCCCAGTACTGACCCCTGTGGGACTCCACTAGTCACACACCTCCAACCAGATTCTGCCCCATTGACTACAACTCTCTGACTCCTTCCTTTCAACCAGTTCCTGATCCACCTCACTACCTGATCACCAAACCCATACCCATAAAATACTTTACTTTCAAATATTGTGGTGGTTTGCACAGGTAGTTATCAAAATACAAACTTCAGATGCCTATATGGAACAGAGGGCTTCTCGTGTATGATCCTATTGATTGGCTGACTGTTTAGATTTTTTCTTGCCCCTCACTGGGGATATACAATTGCCTTTTGATGAGGCTGTAGAATTTTTAATACTCTTTTACAGCCATCGCTAATAGTTTAGCTTTAAATGAGACTGCCCCAACTGCTCTGGATTTTACAGAGAAAGTGAGTATAAAGCGGTCAGAAGCAGTAGGTTGAAACAGTTACATACATCAAATTCACAGCTTGTTTTCAGAAATAACAGGGAGTTTCACACCAGACATTTGCTGCAGACAACTAGAAAGGTAGTGTGTTGCTTCTCCTGTGCCTGGGGAATAATTGGCGAGCTTGGCTAAGCCAGAGAATGGACAGTATTCTAACATTGTGGATGGGTTTGGAGATAAGAGGGAGAGAGCCTAGTTACAACTGCTGCAGCATTTACTCTTCTTTGAATGCAACAATTTAGTTGGATGGTCTCGATTACTGGGTGGGACAGACATAAAAACCTAACTACATAAAAGCTATAATGTACATTTTGTTAAGTAGTTGCCATCATTTACAGTAAATTTAGAAGGAGCATATAGTTCCCATCACATCTAGATAATTTAAGACTACCCTGCTTTAAAATTTGAGAAGAAATTACATGTGATGGTAAAATGTCATAACAGGATTGCCAAGAGTCACATATGCTTGGCACTTTTAAAAATAGTTGTGTTAATATGAGTCCAATAAAACTATCCTAGAAATTTAAGTTATTCAATCCTCTCAGATTTTTTACTAGTTTGCTGGCTATAAGCAAACAGACTTTCATAAATATCTTAGTTCATTAGATGATTGGACAAGTGGAGAGTGACCTATATTGAGAACTGTCTGAATGGCAGAGCTCAGAAGGCCTTCAGCAGCAGCACAGAGTATAGGTAGAGGTCTCTTGCTAGTGGTGTTGCCCAGGGGTCCAGTACCAGGTCCAGTCCTGTTCAACGTACTCATCAATGACATGATGAAGGGACAGAGTGTAGCCTCAGCAAGTTTGGCGATGACACAAAACTGGGAGGAGTGACTGATACATAAGAAAGCTGTGCTACCATTCAGTGTGACCTGGACAGGCTAGAGAGTTGGGCAGAAAGAACCTATTACAGTTCTACAAGGGCAAGTCCCTCACCTAGGAAGGAATAACCCCATGCACCAGGACAAGTTAGGAGCTGATCTGCCTGGAAAACAGCTCTGCAGAGAAGGGCCCAGGAGTCCTGGTGGACAAGTTAACTATGCGACAGCAATGTGCCCCTGTGGCCAGGGCGGCCTATGGTATCGTAGGGTATATTAAGAATAGTGTGGCCAGTAGGTTGAAGGAAGTCATCCTTCTGCCTAGTGAGGCCACATCTGGAGTACTGGGTCCATCTCTGGGCTCCCCAGATCAAGAAAGACAAGGAACTACTGGAGAGAGTCCTGCAGAGGGCTACAAGGATGACTGGGGGACTGGAGCATCTCTCTTATGAGGAAAGGCTGAGAAAGCTAGATCTGTTTAGCCTGTGGAAGAGAAGACTGAGAGTAGATCTTACAAAAGCTTATGTCAAAAGGGCAGCTGTCAAGAGGATGGGGCCAGACTCTTTTCAGTGGCACTCAGTGAAAGGACAAGGGGCAATGGGCACAAACAGGAACACAGAAAGTTCCATCTCAACATGAGGAAAAACTTATTTACTTTAAGGGCAACAGAGCACTGGAACTACTGCCCAGAGAGGCTATGGAATCTCCGCCTTGGTAATATTCAAAACCTGACTGAATGGCAACCTGTGCCATGTACTTTAGGTGAACCTATTGTAGCAGGGGGGGTTGACTAGGTGAGGTCCAGAGGTCCCTTCCTACCTAAACCATTCTGCGATTCTGTGATTATAAGCTCTTGAGAGAGCTTTTTGAAACTATATACTGTTTGCAGACATTTCAGCTACATCTGTGGCTTTTTGTAATCACTGTTATTTTGTGATCCGAGCTTACAGAATCACAGTTACAGAATTACTGAAATAGAAAAGACCTCTGAGATCATCAAGTCCGACCTACGACTTAACCATCAGCTAGACCATGGCACTAAGTGCCACATCCAGTTTTTCCTTAAACACTTCCAGGGATGGTGACTTCACCACTTCCCTGGGCAGTTCACTCCAGTGTTTAATTGCCCTTTCCATGAGGAAGTGCTTCCTAATATCCAACCTAAACCTCCCCTGATCCAGCTTCAGGTCCGGCCCTCTCATCCTGTCATTAGTTGCCTGGGAAAAGAGCCCGACCTCCACCT
Source organism: Chaetura pelagica (assembly GCF_000747805.2). Classification (NCBI taxonomy): domain Eukaryota; kingdom Metazoa; phylum Chordata; class Aves; order Apodiformes; family Apodidae; genus Chaetura; species Chaetura pelagica. Next base: position 257,748 of record NW_009953911.1, read on the forward strand.
GACTCCCTTCAGGTCACTGTAGAGAATGATAAGGTCTCCCTTGAGTCTCCTCTTCTTCATGCTAAACAACGCCAGCTCCCTCAGCCTGTTCTCTGAAGACTTTCCCTCTAGTCCCTTCACCAGCCTTATTGCTCTCCTCTGGACCTGCTCCAGCACCTCAGTATCCCTTGAAGTGAGGGGCCCAGAACTGCACACAGTGCTCGAGGTCAGGCCTCATCAGTGGTGAGTATAGGGGAAGAATTACATCCCTAGGCCACCCTATTCCTGATACAAGCCAGGATGCCACTGGCCTTCCAGGCCACCTGGGCACACTGGTGGCTTCGTGTTCAATGGCTGTCAACAGCCACCCCCCAGGTCACTCTCTACTGGGTCTCTCTCCAGCCAGTCTTTCCCCAGCCTCTAGCACTGCATGGGGTTGTTGTGACCTCATGTGCAGGACTTGGCACTTGGTCTTACTGAACATCACACTGTTGGCTTTAGCCCATTGACCCAGTCTGCCCAGATCCCTCTGCAGCATCTTCCCACCCTCCAGCAGACTGACATTCCCCTCCTCTCCTCAGCTTGGTGTCATCCATGAAGTCACTTAGGGTGGACTCAATTCCCACATCCAGGTCATTGGTAAAGATACTGAATAGGATTGGGCCCAATACTGATTGCTGGGGGACATCAGTGGTCACTGGACACCAACTGGATGCATCTCCATTCACCACCACTCTCTGGGCCCAGTCATCCAGCCAGTTTTTAACCCAGTGAAGGGTGCACCTGTCCAAGCCATGGGCTGCCATGAACTATGGTGGGCTATGTTACAGTAGGGCTCCAGGAGCTTGGTGAGCTGTCACATAAGACCTCTTCCAGCTTGAGGTGGGACAGATTTTTAACACATGATCTATGAAAACTATCAGCACAGTTGTAATTAAATTGGCTTTGATTGTCTATGCCTACAAATGTGGTTAAAGACTAGTGTTAGGAACCTGTTCTCCACTTTTGTTAAGCACAAATAGGTTAGAGAAGGTATAAGCCATGTGATCCTTACCAGATTTCAAATAGAATGTAAATCAGATCCTTTGTGTCTACAATCTCTTTTCAAAATCACACCCCTAAGCCTCATTTGACAAATTAAAATGTTCAAATGCTGACTTCGTTAGTTACAATACAGACTAGCTAATTGCCAGTAGTATCCAATTCTACTTGAAACTGATATTAAAAGCAGCAGTGTAGCAAACTATGAGAAAGCCTAGTTATTTTGCATGCTGACTGGAAACTGAGTAATCGCTCGTATTATTCCTGGACAGTACATCCTGCTGCTTTGCTTGAACAAATAGGATTCTATAGCCCTTACAGAAATGGAGGCTGTTAGTTATTTTTCATGCCATGCAAACTAAAGTGCTAGAAATCAAAAGTCTGAGAAATCTCAATATATTTGTAAAGTTTATTTACATGTAGTCTTGTATCAGTGCTCTGCTTTAGACTCAGAAATTCAGGTAAGAAATGCAGTATGAAAATGAGGATCCTAGGGTCACAGCTGCATGTAGCTACTCTGCAGATATAAAATAGTGCTAAAAATATGCTATGCCAAAAATTAAATTATAATGTGCAAAGCCTGTCAAGCTTTTTTTTTATGAATGCTATTTGCTTTGCAGTTTTTAAATCTCAGTGTATTAACTTTCATACTCACTCAACCTAGAGGGTGGTGCAAAACAACACATTTACAACTGTAAGTGCAAAAATTGCTCCCATAAATGATCAAGCAGGAAATGAGGAAACAGGGGAAAATGGTCCTACAATCACCTAATGTATTTTGGCACAAATAGTTATACAGAACTTAGCAAAGTTGGGCTGCCCCAATGTTAGATCTGAATTAAGTCAATTGCTCTTAAACTAAGAATCCATTAATTTAATAATAATCTGCTTTTTGTTTATTGCTTGTACAAATTACATTCCTAGGGTTTTTCTAATAGTAAAAATATATTAAAAAAAAATAAAAAGAGAAAAATTAATAAATCAACATTTTGTTTTAAATTTATGTGATATACTGTAGAGCTATGTTAACTTACCCTTGCATCTGTAACTTTGAATTCCCTCAGAATGTACTGTGGCATATTGTACTCTGCCATTGGATCTACCACAAAATATTGATATCTGGCTGAACGCTCTGCAGGCCAGTACTGGTGGCATTTTTCCTACAAAACAACAAAGCAAAATACATTTCCTGTGACTCCAGACCACTAACATAAACTTACATAAATCCTTTTCTATTCAGATAAGTTAAATGCTCATGGAAGGTAAAATTAGTGACAGGAACATGAGTTGTTTTTCTTGCTGTGAACATGAAGTTTCACACTTGGAATAAAAAATATTCTCAATATTGTATTGCAAAGGTTGTTTCATTCTGGTCCCTGTACAGCTGAACTAATTAATAGTTTTGCTCAGTGCTATTACAGTGAAAATAGCCTAATTTTCAATACAGAATGAAATTTGTATCTTGAGGCCACCTTCTGTTTTCTTTCTTCTTCCCTGTTTAAGCAAGTCCCCTGCCCTCAGTCAAGACTATCTCTGCAGGCACTAGCTGTGTCCTGAGTAACTTCTATTCCTGAGTTACATGGCTTGAATCAGATTTTACTTTTCACATACCAGATATATCTTGATGCAATCTGTCCAGATAGTAAACTTTCTATTTACTTTTTCTTTCTATTAGACACAACAGAACTGGAATGAGTTTATGACTGTAAACTGCATGCTGAAACTTTAAAGTTCAGAGCTATCAACACACAGGAGACATTCAGATCTCAAAAGCATCACACTTTCTTTTAATGTTGTTAAAAACAGATACTGCAAAAGCAAAGTTTCCAAATAAGAAATATCCATATTTTTTTTCAGCAGACAGCAATGCTCCCCCTGCATACTTCAGAATATCAAAATGCAGACTGAGTTGCTGAATCTTAGTGTGTCCCACAACAAAATGCCATGTCTAGTTTGTCTATTGCAACACATCTACAGATCGGAAAAGCTTTGCAACTGGTGACTGAAAGTGCCACCAATATTTCAAAAGCAGAAGGAACCTAATCTTCACCTTTATCTTAAGACATTCCCATAACAAAAAAATATTTCAATAAAGAATCATTACAGCAAACATTTTAGTAAAGGGATAACATTACAGCAGTACTTACTCTGCCCATTTCTCGTAGCTTAGTAAGCATGACCACAATTGTAGAATTATGCTCCCAGAGCATTCTCCAGAAGTCTTCAGTTGTTTCTGCTAAAGGGCCCTGGGTAGCTATGTAAGCTTTTTGTTGTCTATGTTGAAAAAAGAGTAAATTAAGAAAAAAAAATTAATAAAAAAAGTTAATTGATACATATGTTCTCTGTTTATATGTAAACATCTACAGGGAAAAAAAATTACATGCTATTAATAATAATCACATTAAAACCTTATTATGATTGTTTAATCAAACTATGGCTTTTTTAGTTTTAGGACTTTGAGGTGGAAATCACTCTGTTAATATTATGATATATATCTTTAGCATTACTATTTAAATGTTATTGCAACTCTAATAGCTCAATTTTGTATGCTGTAAAAAGCACTTAAGAAACACTTAGTTGTGCTGGTTCATTTTGTAGAAATAACTGTCTAAGAGTTTATTAAGTTTAGGAATTATAGCATTAAGTAGGTTCTTATTAACTCCTTTTCAACAACTTGATGCCTCCAGCAAAAGGCAGGAAGAAAATTTAGGAATGGACCTCATTTTTAGGCCTTAATATTCCACTAGTGGAAGCTACCACCAAGCTGTTAAAAGCTCTTGAATCAGCAACATTAAGAGACGATGACCAGTTCATATTGTTCTTGCACCTTTCCATCAACAGAAACATCCCTGTGTGTGACATTGGAGATGAAGTAAAAATACCATGTTTAAGACTCCATGTTACAGAATTTTCTTCTATTGTATGGATAAAAAGCTAAACTTTCTATTAATATTTATAAAAGCACCCCATCAAACATGGCATGCAGAGATAATAAGACTACATTTCAATGCTAAATTTTGTTATTTTCAATAGAATTTAATAAATATTTTTGTAAACTTTTAAAGCAGTCCACAGGAGAACACATCAACATTAGTACCTGTATCCATCAATGAAACTGGCATTAATATAATCAGAACCTTCTACTCCTCGGATTGGCTGCAAGCATACCCTTGTAGACTCATATGGCATAATATTGACAAGGCGATTTTTGAATTTATTACATGGAAGATTGGCACTGATGAATCTTGAAGTGTGAGCCTTAGAGCTAGAGAGACGCTGTTGAAAACAAATTAAAAGAATGAAGGCAAAGTGTAACAAAAACAAATGACAAATCTGATTTGATGATCTCTGTTCATCATCCATTAACAAATAATTTCAATTTCAGATGCTTACTTTTTCATATTCTCTAAATTATAGAGAATTATAAAGAATCTTATATTACCTAAATATATAATAAAAGTTTAAAGTCTGCTCCATTAAGGCATATGGACAAATCTGAGTAGTAAATCATCACAGAAACACACATTTTAAGCTATTGAAACAATAAAGGAGAAGGGGGGTTATATTGCCCTCACTGAGTTTTTCTTATCTGGACACCAGTTGAGAATAGAATGGTACATTTTACAAAGGATCATCTTCCTAATTAAAAAATTTACCTTGCTGGTATCTTATTTTTGATTACTGGAAACAACAGGTGGAGGATAGAGTAGTATTAAGTGTTACACCATTTGTTTTGGTTCCCCAGAACATAAAATCCCAGTACCTTAAATTCCAGCTCCATTCCTGTGACATTCTCGCCTGTTTCTATCTGTGTCAGCTTCTGGATATATGCATACAGGTTTCTGGCTGGCACTTCAGTATTTCCACATGTCACTGCTTCCACCAGTGCATCGTGGATAAAGATGTATTGGTCCTCAGTCTGAACCATGTAATTCCTCTGTGCTCTCATTAGAGTTACATGGCCATAAATATCTACAGTCTTTTCATGCTTTATTCTCTCTAACATGGCGTCTATCACAATGAAACAGCCAGTCCTGCCGACTCCAGCACTAAAAGGAAACGAGCATAGGAGGGAAAACATGAAGGATTATTTCATGCGTTGTGCTTACTTTGATGTCATTCAACTTTTAAAGTTTCATAAGACTGCTTTGAACAGCATGTTTTTCTGACTATGAACATCAGCTTTTGTGAAAGAGGTTGGTGCTCTGAAAAAAGTATACTCCTTTAACTCCCATTGCAAGCAATTCATAATGTGGAATGCATTTATATGAGATCTTTGCATCTTGCAGTTTCAGGCTTGACTATAAGAGAAGTAAAGCACTATGCAACATGTTCTAGAAATTTGAGTTTTTAAAAATGGAAATTACTGGAGATGATGAATCCTCTAAGAATACATGCTTTATTTGTAGTATGATTTCTAACTCATTAAACAGGCTGTTGTTGTTAATCTGTTTACTGAGGTGATTTTATTGGCAAACAATAATGTTACAGAAAATAAAGTCCTACATATTTCTACCAAACTTTGGAGGTAAACTTTCTCTCCCTCTCCCTACTCTGTCAATGAGTTTCCTGTTAATATGGTTTGATCTGTCCTCTGCTTTTTCACTTAACCATACTGTTATTCTTCGCAATGTAGACCCACGCCTAGTTATCCATGCTACCTATGGAAAAAACAACAGGTGGACACTTCAGTGTCTGTCTTGCATCTCTAGGAAAATGTAAGAAAGACCTGGAACAGTGGGAACCTGGACCAGGAATGCTCAGTCATGACATTATTTCAAAGGACATATATAATAGGATTAAAATACTCTTAAAGACAAAGCTTGAAATCACAGCATTGAATTTATGTCTAGACTGATGAGGAATCTTTCAGGCAGAGACGAAGTTAATGCTTCCTCAAAGGTGCTAAGTTAAGTCAGTTTTAGGTTTTAGGCAGAAGCTGAAGTGACTATGTCAATCCTGTTAACGCCAAATAAACTACTACTTCTTAGCTCACTTCAAGGTAAGGTATTCCTCAGGAACAATTCTGAGCTATACATTTGCTTTCCCCTCTTTGGTGGGACTTGAAGGCAGAAGAACACGAGTCAGCTGTGAGCTTGGCACAGGAATAAAACCTTGATCATGAAATACTTAGATGGATCTAAGAGAATTACACCTGTCTCAGTTATAGACCTATGTAACAGCAGTTTCTTTTTATGATACTTGTCAAAATGTGACAGACCTTCAAGTATTTCCAGTCATTCCCTCCCTATCTCAAATGTGTTGTCTCTTACATGTATAAGCTACCTTTAATATATACTAAGGACAATGTTACGCAATCAGGAGAGAATAAAGAGGCAGTTCCCATGCTGATGTGATTGCTGTTAGTCATACATGATGCTTTATCACACATTTGGCATAAGTGAACAGGAATGATGTAGAATGACTATGAAAAAGACTACAGAATACAGAACATAGTATTGGATAGGACATCAAATAGGTATGGCCAAAAATAGGACATCGACGGCACTGAATCAAATCTTGAGATGGATGACTGTCTTTTTGTAGCCATGTACAGGGCTGATGTTTAGGAAGTTTTGTTTCAACAATTTGCGTACATGTACCCTATATAAAGCACAAGTGTAGAACATAATTCTGTTTGTGTATCATTTTTGTATGCTGGATCACATCACATCTTTGACAATGAACGCTTAACCGTTCTCAGTAAGAGGAATGGTAGCGTGTAGTACAGTAAGCAACAGTTGACAAACCCTTAAGACATAGATATTATCTAAGTTAAGGACATTTAAGAACACCACAAAGTGCCACTTCTTGAAAATTGATAGAATAAAAATAATTACCACCCAGCTTCTAGAATACAACTATATGAACCCCAAGATGATCTTAGTTCTTCTATTTTCATGAGATATCAAATACCATAAGCCCATTCTGAAGTCAATAATTAAGGGTAAAACCTTATTCTTGCATTACAGATTAAGAACTTTGGCCAATAACCAGCAAAACAAATCAGAAAGAAGTGCAGAGCTGAAAGATGTTTTAGTTTCACACCAACTAAGTTTTGTTTCTAAGATTCTATTTTTACATATTGTTAATCATAAACTCTTGCCACCAGTTACTCTTAAAGAGAAACATATCCCCTTCAAACAGCTGACTTCCACTAACAGATGAAGTGCATCAATCTCAGCTTTCTTAGATGCCACTCTGACAAGAATTAATCAATATTGTGAGCTTAGGAAAACTCACCAATCAATTATATTGATCAATGGGAGTTGTAGAGAAAGAGAATATACAAACAAATGAAATGATGGCTATCCTAGTCAAATGGGAGTTCATTTACCTTGTATAATAAAAGCTCTGCATTCGAAACCTTAGTGATCTCAGTCTTGGTAATACTGGTGGACAAAAGCTGCAAAAATTGCCTCACTATTGGTTTTGTTTGTTTGTTTCTTTGTTTTTTTTCCAATGAAATCACCAAAAGTAGCACACATTTGTATGTCAGATTGGTTTACATAAAATTTTAAACCATGTCTTAAGCAATGGCTCTTTTCATCCATTTTTCATCTGTCTAACAAGCACTGGACAAGTGAGAATTAAAAGTAGTTTAGAACATGGTTCTCTCTACTGTAATATATTAATGAACACTTCCAGCTGTGTTTATAACTGGAAATGCTATTTTTCAGTTCAAAGATGAAAAGGCTCACTGGTAACTATAGATCTCAACTGCAAAATTCCAACACAGTTAAATGCTTGCACCTTCAGCTGGAACAGGCAGTTTTCATTTCTCCTCATCTTCTAGTATCATGTATATATATTTACTCTTCCTGCAAGCATACTCAAAGAGGAATAGTTATTAGCATACTGTACCCAGAAGATGTTTGCTAATTAACAGGTTTATGCAGAGATTGTGAAAGCATGAAACCAGACCAAAACACATTACTATGCATTGGTATTTTCATAAGGATTGAGAGGCTGACACACTACATTTATTGAAGCATTTGGCTCCACAAGGCTCCTGACACTCCTGATCATTTCATCCAACAAGATATTTTACTTTCTAAAGGTGTTCAGGACATTCCAACTCTGCCAATGATAAATGAGCTTGGTGTCTACCAGACTGGCCTGTTTGGTTTCCAGGTAAAAATGTAATCAATGCCATGAATATTTTAACTTTCTTCCTCCATGCCCCCCCACACCTTCTAACTGCAAACTCCAATATCCTATCTTCATCCTGTGTTTCTTTCTCTTCTGCTATCATACATGCGTATTAATATGGTACCAAAACACTGCTGGGAAACCATGCAATCTGAATGCTCACTAATATGCAACTGAAATACAAAATAATAATAAAAAACATCCTATCAACTTTCTGCTAACACTGATAATTCATCTAATAAGAACAATTTCAAAAAACAATTAAACACTTGTTATTGACTTTCTTGCCTTTTTGGTTTACATCTTTTGGTGTTACTATCAAACTTATAATTTCAATAACATATTTGACCATTTCAGATAGTGAAAAAGACTGAAAACCTAAGCAATCTGTTAAACAGGTATGCCCACTAGGAAAATGTTATTGCTTCACATATTATCATTTATCTAATTGTAACATTTGTTTTCACTTTCTAAAAACATGACTAACTCAGTCCCATGAACTGAAAAATATTTAATGTCCTGTGATGCAATACAGCTGCAGTTCACAGAAGCTAAGAGGCATAAGGGGGCAATTCCACATTAAAATCACTGTATGGATGTGTTAAAGATTGGCTTCTGTGATTAATTTGTAGCTCTTTAAATGATGACCCTTTACTGACACTTCAGTGATTTGGCAAAGGAAGGCAGTGTAATTACCAGTATTCACAGATCATTTCATTGAAAGCAAGGACAGTAAAATATGGACCAAAAATAATTGAGGACATTTTTGACTCATACCAGGGGAAAATGTTATTAAATATTATAGTTCCACACTGAACGAAACTTGCATTTATGAACTAAAAGTATATAAAATTGCTTGTGATTTGGGAAACATATAAAAAAAAAATATAAAAAAATCCTGGATTTCACAGAGGAACTTCATATGATTAATTAGATTACAGGCCCACAGAAGTATTGGAGCAGTTTTGACAAGGACAATATTTGGATTATGCTATCCTATTCCTGTTATTAGAAAACAGTTAGAAAAAATTAGAATTAGAACATTAGAAACAGTTGAAAAACCACTCTTCTACTCAGGAAAGTGCAGCAAAAGCCCCTTATGAAACTACTGAGCATCTTTTTCAAGCAATACATTTGATTAAAATAGCATAAAGACTATGCAAACAAGTAAATTTAAATTTCATTTTAGAAGAGATTTCCAGACTGGTGGTACCAGCTTATAAGTGACCTTTGAGAAATAGTCTGCAAGTGCACAATGACTTTCTTTTCTTCTCACTGTGGTAATGATCAGATAACAGCAATAAGGTAGGGCATACAACACATTTTTAGGTGTAATGCTTCACTAAAGAAAATATTTTAGCATTGCATTTTCTGCACCTCTATGCTGTGCATGGCTGCACCTATATTTTTCACTGAAGATACAAAAAGCTTCTTAAAATGAACAAGGGAAGAAAATTACAGAAAACAGGAGATTTCACTACAAGTAGATAAAGCTCAGATTAGAGCTTCCCAGAGTTTGTATACATAACATAGGAGGCTCCAAATCAAAAGTCAGCCTTAGACCTCTTCTTCCTTTACTGAGCTTATTGAAGATTCTCCTTTAATTCTGTATGTTCTCAGAATTCTAGTACTGCCATAAATTCCTGAAATACAATTGACTCAAATTCAAGCCAGTTTTTTTGCAATATGCTATCACAGAAGTGTGATATTCAGGAAGTAAATCTGTTCTTCATCTAACCCTGTGTTCAGCTCTGGATAGATCAAGCACAAGAGGCTGTGTTACCAGATTGTATCATGAACACAAACAAACTCTCACATTTTAAAACATACAGAATCAAAACTAGAAGAGATTTTTCTATTGAATGCCATGTATAGGGAATAATTGTTTATTACATTAATTGCAAAAGCTGAGTTTTCCATGCAGGATTAAACTGTAGCATTATTAACGTTCAACAAAACAAAAACTGCTGTAATGGAATGTCCTCTTAAAACATTTTTGTAACAATTAATTTTAAAAACTTACTGTGACTCATTACCTTCAATTAAAGACAGATCTATTAATGAACAGCTAGCTGTAGTAAATAGGGAAAATGATAGTTCTGGGTAATTTATGGGAGGAAATACACTGTGATCCTAACATCACTAAATAAAAGTGAAGATTATTGCGCAACAAAGAGGTCAATGAGTAGAAATGCTGCTTGTCACTAACTACTGCTTCTTGCTTTCTTTGTATTTCAACCCGTTTTTTGCTTTCTCAGGCTGGAATGTTTTGAGAAGTTGTTTTGTACTTTTGCATATTTCTTTACATTTCCATTCACATTACATTTTCATGTGGAACATGTAGAAGATGCATTACCCTATCTGTGTGGGAAACAGCAAGATCAACTGATGCTATCTGAAAATTAATTAAAGAAGGTTGGAAGAAATGTGCTCTGCAGTACTGGGTAACAGGATGACCTTGAAAGTACTTGCTGAACACTAAGGTGCTTCCTAGTTTCAGAGTCCTTCTGGACCCCTTACTGATTCTGTGTTTCTATAACTATTGTGGTCAACAATTCTTTCTTTTTCTTAACACTAGCTGCTCTCAGGATCTCTGCTTTTGGTCAGAACACTACCTTTTGCCATTCGTTATGCTTGAGTTTAACACTGACAGAACAGTTACAATCATCAATCTGATCATCATCCAGACACATTATTTCATCTGGTAAGTACAAAGCAAAACACGAACATTTCTATCACTAAAAATTTCACATTTTTTAGTCACAATTTGTCATTTAGGGGTTGGCCACTAGTTCTCTTTTTTGCAGGATTTTGAACTTTATCAGCAGATCCTGGGGACAAGTTATAAGGAAAATCATGGGAGTTTTGATGTAGAAGTTTCAAAGTAGCTGTAAAATGAGATTGGATAGCATTATAATAATTTTTAAACAATTTAAAACTTCTTTTTAAAATTCAGGTGCCAAAAGTTATAAAAGTCACCACAATGCAGAATTCACTCAGAACAGCATTGACAAAATATGATAATAAGCAATGAACCCTGAAGTAAGTCTATATTATGAAAAACGAAGAAAGATTAATATTCAGGTCAGAATACTGATTGGAAAGCCTCCATAAAAAGATAACAGACTATTTTTAAAGCTGCATTTTACTTCTAGAGGCACAGGGAGATGGTTTAATGAGGCTTTTATGCTGATTACTTTAGATAAAAATACAGCCTGTTTGAAGTTAGCCAAACATGCCGGGTAGCCAAGTTGATGCAATGTGTTCCAGTATACTCTGTATCCATGGATATTTTGGAATTTACTCTAGGTACAGCTGGGAAATTTCAGAGATACCCCTTTCTAGAATTCAGTTATTGGTTTATAATAATATTTTTACATTTCCTGCAGATGGCTGGATTCTTTTCTTCACTCTTAATTCAGAATTCATTACAGACAGCTGCTGGCTCTGATAGAACCTAATTGATCTTTTACTAGACTCAGCTGCAAGCAGTCAGATCTTCTTTTCCTTTGTGGGGTATATTATATATAAACATGGGTGTGGAGAAAAATAACCAATTAAGTAAATACATATGGATAAAATGACTCACTAAGAGCACTGATCAAATAATGTAACAAACCATAGCTTAGGTCAAAGGAAATTACAGGCCTTGTAGGACTTGATAATATATATGGAAATAATTATCAGCACCAACATATCTGTAATTTGAGATAACACATGGAAAAGGCATTGCTTCTGTTAAAAAACAACAAAAACAAAAACAAACAAAAAACCCCTCATAGAAAATTATTACATTTTAATAAGGGACAGGTTACTTCATTGAGAGAAAATTTGTCAGTCTCTAGGAAACCTGCTTAATGGAAACCACTTGTTGGCTGAATCCAAGTCAGTGCTCAGAAACCCCACTAGACAACTTAGCAAGAAAACATGGCACAATTCTGGAACTATTTTTGCTGCCTTACCTATTACTAAGAAAAATAATTAAAAAGGCTGGGGAATATTGACAGTTACTAAGGCTACAGAAAAAGAGTATGTCACAAACAAGGGAGCAAAGACAGCCAGCATAAAGACTAAGGAAGTGAGGATTCCCTGCCATCTCCCTCCATGATAAGCAGTGAAGGAGATTAGGATATTTCTCTGTCCTAGTTTGCAATGACGAATGAATGCAAGGGAAAGCTGTAGACATGTAAAACAAGAAACAGTGTTAAATAATGTTCTTTTTCCCCCTTTAGCCAAAGTCATTTAGTGAAATGAAGAGACATACTTAAAATAACAATAAATAGGTATTTTCTAACATGATGTATGAAATTACTTGTCATAGAATAACACTTTGACAATGGAAAAGACAAAGCTGAGGATGTCTGGTTTTATTTGTTACGTGTGTCCAATTATGAATATGAACATTAAAGTAGCTAAAAGAATAACAGGGTGAAAGAATTGAAATCCTCATGAAGTAGGGCTAGTTAATAACTACTTCCTGCTGGGGAGAAACCTTTACTGAAATATTGTTGACATTGGAGTTTTATACTTTTCCCTTACAGTTTCTACATTTGCCACTGTTACAGAATACTGGCCTAGACAGACCACTGATTCTATCAAGTAACGGCTATGTCCCTTTAAAGATTTCTGACTTACATCAGAAACAAAATCTTGCCCTATACCATCACAGCAGCTTTTTTGGATTTCAAAAGATAATCCACTCCTGAGTCACAGCAGTGGGGGTATAATCCCCTTAACCTTAGGCTAACTGCCAACCAAAAATGGCTTTACACATGTAGCACCTATTTAATAAAAAAGACCACAAGTAGGCATTTTCCATTATTTGAACCTGTATGAAAAGTATTGCTACTATTTGTTATTTGTATACTTTTGTATTTAAATAATGGTTTCATGCTTCTAAACAATGGAAGCACATATTGTACATAGAGTAGCTTCAGTTCTGGTTTTAGGAAAGTCTTGTTTGCTGTGTAGAACTGGTTTCTCATTTAAGACTGAATTTAAATCCATCAGCATCAGTTTGCTCATATTTGACACCTCATGAAGGATTTCTAGACACTATTTGTGTCAAATGGTATTTTCCCATTCAAAGTAAAAATATCAAGTAACCCGAGCCATTCTTTAAGGACCCTACACACTGTCACATAAACTACTCTATGTTAGTCCTTGCCATCTTCAGTCTAAAACAACCAGGGTCTTCAACTGTGAAGCTTTTGGGATCTAAATTTTTACAGTGTTGAAAGTTTTTATGGTGAGAATATGAAGGCAAGTCCCAGCTCCTGTTCCTCTGTGGTGCCACACATTACACAAGTGATTATCAAGTAGTGTCTTGCTATGCCAACAACCCTTCAATCAGTGTGCCAGTGAGACATCAGTCTGTGTTTCTGCCAGCTAGCATTTATCAACCCTTTTTCTAGACTCATTTTCCAGTATATTCTACAATTCCAAAAACTAAATTAAGACAAAACAACCATCCAAAAATTTCTAAATTAAGAGAATCTAGTTCCAGTTACTTTAACAGAGATCAAGTTTCCAAGACACAAAGTTCTGAAAGCCTTGGTATATTTGTATATGTAGAAATGAAATAACTCCCAGCCAGTTACTCTGACTGCATGGTCAATACAAATGGAATACAATGAAAAACATAGACATTTACTCATTGCTGTATTCTTATATTAAGAAGATGTAAACATCTTAAGCAGAGTCACCAACTATGCATTGTTTTGAGAGGAGAATCTAACAACCGCCTTACTCCTCTCCCTTTGCTTTTTATTTGTGAACAAAGACTGTGAAAAAAAATGTTGTCTTAATGAGATATATTGGACCTACAGCTAACAGCTAGAAAGGAAATAGTGTTGCAGTGTTTTGGAACATGGATTGCACTCACCACAGTCTTAGATATAGTAGCAGGTCAATAGCTGCTGGATAAAGACAGGTGAAAAGCAGCAAAAGTTTAGAATATTTGTTATAATAAAATACTTGTCATACTAGAATGCCTTTACTATCTTTTCCTCTTGAGAGCTTTCAGCTGTACATGGAAGTTAAGAAAGATTCTGAGAGAAGGGATGAGGAAGCTTTTAGTGTTTTTCCATCTCCTTGGAGAGATTTCTGAATATATATTGGGGTGAATTTCTTCCCCTCACTGATGAAAAGCACAGGTAGTCATCTGCAGCCTACTCACTGCCAGGATTAGAAAATGAGCAGCTGTGAGGCGTGTGGCAAAAGTGGTAGCTAAGTTCAAAAAACACAGAGGTGAAGTAAAACAATTATCTGAAGAATAGAAAAAGATAGATAGATAGATAGATAGATAGATAGATAGATAGATAGATAGATAGATAGATAGATAGATAGATAGATAGATAGATAGATAGATAGATAGATAGATAGATAGATAGATAGATAGATAGATAGATAGATAGATGATAGATAGATAGATTTTTTTATTCTGAAAAACTAAACAAAAAATTAAGTATTCTGCTCTAAGAAATGGAAGATCACATGTTGTTCTGCTATTTTTTGAAATTTCTTTTTGAAAATTAACTTTACTGGGCTAACTCCTTTTGTTAGTATACTCAGACAGAAGTTTACTTAAAACAGTCACATTCTTCCGAATACTGAAGCTTTTCTGTTTGTAATGGCAGCACTACCTGTCAAAACTTCCCGAAGTACCTTGCACTTGTTAAGCTTTTATGAAGTGTTACTGAATCAACTACTAAAGTTTCTGTGATGTTTTGAAAACACAGTGGCATAAAGCTCCAAACACCCTCCAGTGTGATTTTATTGTGATCTGATTAGCACCTGTTTGCCTGCACTAATCCAATTTCAAACAAAAATGTGTGCTTTCCCCACTATCATTGGACCACACATTACAGCCTATCCAATGAAGTATCCTAGGGTTTAAGCCTGTACTTTTTCATTAAAGAAACCCTTTTTTCTAGATCAGTTCTGCAAATTAGAGGAAGTCATGCAGAGACACCAGTTGGATTGTAGCATTACTCAACTTCCATGCAAAGGGATTGAAAGGATACCATCTTAAAATCTGTATGTAAATGAAAAAGCATCCACCTGCATCCTGTATTTCAACCACCACAGAAAAATCTTCAGACAAGTTATTTTTAAAAATCCAAGTCAAGATTTGAACTCACATTATGAAAAGTGGCTACAAACAGAATAGGATTGCTACATTCATTTTGTGTTTTGTTTTTTTCTTTCTCTTTTGTTTTGTTTTGTTTGTTGTTTTATTTTTGGGGTTGTGGGTTTTTTTGTTGTTTTATTTTAGCATCAAGCTTTAGTTTTGATCTAGATGCTTTTCTCCACCAACTATCACACTGAAAATAAAGATACTGCTTTAGGAGACTGTAATTCAAGCACAGACCACTGAACACGGCAGTCTATAAAAATGTATTTATGAATTTAACTTTACCTTGATTTGGGCTTTGCTAAACTACCTTTCCTGATGGATATAGACAGAAAACTATAGACTTTTAAATGGAAAAGTAGCATTTTGTGCCACGGCTAACTACTACTATACTACTATACCTTTTTCATACAGGTAGTCTTACCAGAGTATCTGGTTACAGAAATAAAAATTAGAATTTTAGATTAGGTCTTGATGTTTGGTGTTTCAACAATGATCTATGATTTCTAATTAAAAATAACACTGCTTTACATAGATTTTAATTAACTCTTCAGTTTAATAATCTGCTAACTTTTCTACACTAGTAGTAACTTTGCCTGGTGGAATGTACATATGACATTCCTCAACCTGTTTTTTATTTCTGTATTAGATTAAAATTCAATACTGCACAGGTAACCAAATTGTTAGTTATCAAAAGTAGATGTGTAAATTACATGCAAAGATGTAAATTACATGCAAAGATGTCTATTGCATGGACATTAGTAACAAATAATTACTGGTGTCATCATAAATGCTGATAATATAATTCTGTATTTTTCTTGGTTTTAATGACACAGAAGTTGTTATGAAGACTTTCACTTGCATTTGTTTGACATGCATTTATCAGAATATGTCTTATAAAGTCTAGTAATTTTGAATCGTAATACTGACTTATATTACATTCACAGTTTATTTTACTAGTTAATAATGTACATTTTTTATCACCAGTGTTATGTGAATAGAATACATTTAAATGTTTACAAGGTGGGCTCTTCAGTTGTCACTTGTTTTCACCTTACAGATGAAGCACGACGTAAATTATTACATAAATTCTTCATACACTCAACAACCATTTCCTACGAACAGGTTATTAAACTATCTTATAATCTACTAAGGTTTTGATGCAAAGTGGTCTGGGCTACACTCATGAACTGAATACCCAACTGTCTTGACTCTCTATAGAATATATAGCCATATGTCAAAATTATGAAGGAAATTGGAAAAACCTCTTAATCTCAAATACGAAGTGGACTGAAAGACAACTATTGGTCAATATTAATGCAGATGTGAAGCATGCAGTCAGGAAAAGCGTGGGCTAACTCTTTCACTTATAATTCCTACTTATAAATACAGAATAAATAGGAAATTATTCACTCCGGTTGCTTTTACTTGGTGTTGACCTGAATCAAAAGTGAAAAGGAGATCAGCTTTTGAGTGATAAGGAACTGCCGATAGTATCTGTGAATTTAGCTTATATAGCTTCTCTGTGTACTTAGTTGTCTGGTAGCTTTTCAGTATTTTATGGGTTAACAACTTTGCAGAAAGATGCTTTCATAGCTTCTTCATACCTGCTCTTTCTCTTTACCAAATATATTTAGGAATGTAAACCCTCTTTTATTTATATTTCTATAACACATCATTATTATGATTTCCTGAGCTCTGACAGTTTTTTAGGTGCTGAAAGAAAAAAAACAACAACTATCAGTGCTGTCACAGTTTATCTTACACCCCTTATTATGAAACCCATGTCCCTGCTGTGAAGTAAACTGCGATTATTCCTTCAGTGGGATACCTTGTAAAAGCACTGCCTACCATACGCAAATGATACAAGTTATGGTCTTGTATCATATTTTTTTGGTATTGTATTGTGCTACTGGAGAAAAAAGAAATATTTTTAATATCTGAATGATGGTACTACATGAGCTTTAATATAAAGGGACTTAGGAGACTCCCTAACACTCCTTGAAAATGGGGAGACAGGGACTGATAAGACAGACAACAAGGAAAAAGGAGTTATTTAAAATACTCCAGAGGTGGAATAGGAGCCAGCAAAGTAAGAAATTAAAAGCAAGAAGCTTGTCAAAAACCAGGTAAAATATCTCAGTGGAGAAGGCAGTGCAAGTTGATGCATCACAAAAACAATGCTACAATTAGAGTTATGATCTTACTACAGAGAAAATACTAAGATATGTAAGAACATATTTCACATTGAAATGGTTCAGCAATATGGTAAAAAAAAACCCACAACAAACAAAACAATTTGTCTGAGAAAACAGCGGAATTGAAGGACAGAAATATAATATAATTACAGGAATCCACGGAATAAAGAGCAGTCCAGATACTGCAGAGAAAAAAATTGATAAAAAGTGATAAAAAGTGATAAAAAGACTGAGGATGAGACACAATGGCAAGAATGACATGGAGAAACGGAGAAAGGAAAAGAGAAATGGAGTCTACAAACTGAGAAACAGAGAAGAGAAGAAAAATCTGAAAGTAGGTTCTAAGAAAAATAGATAACATGCAAAACTTGACTAATTTTCTCTTTCAACATAAAATTAATTTCTTTCTGAGCTTGAAATGAAATGTTTAGGCATGTACAGTACTTTCATTTCAAACTAAATGTGAAAGTTTTTCATGCTGCCAAATGAAAGGCATGTCTTTTACCTTAGAAAAATTGTGCAGATGCTCTGTTGTTCTTCCATTATTTTTGTTTTGTTTTGTTTTTTTTCCCAACATAATAATGTTAAATTCAAAATTATGAGAAAATACAAATCTCAGAATACAATGTTGCTACAATATACATGAAAAGAGACACCCACATTTACTTTGTTACTGTAAGAAATACTTTAGTAACTTATTCTTCCTGGCCTATCAGTTAGATACGAGGCACATTAACATTCATGAGTTAATGAGTACAATCACAAACTTCAGATTGGCACATAAAATTTTTAAATACAGAGACATAAGTTTATACATTTTCAAGAAATCTAGTTTCATTAATTCTGCTCATAGACAAATTGTTGAGAGTGGGATTTAAAAGGCTTGCTAAAAGAACTGAAGATTTGGGAGTTGGATTTGTAGAGGATAGGTTGGTATGAAATGCCTAAAATATTAATGTTTCAAGAAGCTATAAATAAGACAAAGAGCTTAAACAAATTTACTTCCACAATATACATATTGTACAGTATCTATAAATAAATCAATCAGATAAAAGGAAAAAAAGTCCCTCAAGAGATATCAAGTCATGCTACCTAACTTGATCACTGCTTTCACTGAAATTCGCATGCATAACCAATAACAAAGAGAAAATGACTTTGCAGTTCATCAGGACCACTAAGTGATAATCAGATTTGTATTTTATTTCATTTTTTCCAATGACTTGCTGTATGACCTCTAACAACTAATTTAATTTGTGTATTTTTTAATTGAGATATCTAAGTAATTATACTAATTTAGCTTTCCCACAGTGGGAGGATTGATTTCTTCTATTAATGTTGGTTTTGATTTTGAATATAACACCTTAACTGTGGAGCACCTTAAGAGGTATGCTCTATATGGATGATATATGGATGATATGGCTGAGGCAATATATATTTCTAGGCTATATTCAAATTATTTTAAATTCCTGTAAACACACATACAAAAAGATTTGGCTCTTTTCTAGAAATATTCATCAAACTGTATAAATAGATTTGTCTTATTATTTACAAATACTCCACATTCCTAGTCCTAGTGTTTCAATAAACATTAAATGTCTATAATCTTCCATGTTCTCTGACCTTTTCTAAACATTCTGTGCCTTTTAGCATTGAAGTCCTGTTTATTTTGTTTTGCTGTTAAATTTATTTTCATGCCTCATTTACACAAGCCTCTTTTATTAACTTCAAAAACGTTCAAATAACCATCTTCCATGGCTGGTTTACCAATATGTAAGAAGCCAGAATTAGACAGAAGGGGTGGTACACTGTAATCCTTATAATTCCTACTCCTCAGTTTCCAAATGGCAAAATCAAGACTGGTTATCAAATATGCTAGGCATTTGTAGCTTCAGTGAACAGGGGTAGTAGGTCTCAGCCTTACTAACCAAAGGTATCCCAAAATGAATTTGACAGGAATCACTGACTTTAGTAATTTGTTTTGAAAGGGGGAACACAGTAAGCTATGTAAAGTATAAAAATATATCCCTGGAATGAGTGGGGTCTATCTTGCAGCTTGATTACATTAGAACTGGCACATATGTTCTGATTATGTTCTTATCAGTGCGAATGTAAGGCTTTTAAAAAATCTGCTCTTCTCAAAGATTTCCAAAGAATCCCCATCTCTTCCTCTTAATTTCCTTACTCACTGAACTGTTTTTCTGTTAAGAATTAATGAATTAATTAATACCTTATACAGCCTGAAGAGGTTTATTACCAGTATGGAGCACTCATTTCCCTGGAACTGACATCAGCCTTCTCCCCAGGTACCTCCTTTGCAGCTCCAGTTTCTCATAGTCTTAAGCTGAGGGTTTAACCTTGAATTCAGATTAAGGTTTCTACCCGTTTCCAGTAAAAAACTCCCTTTATCTGTTTTAATTTTCATTATTTTTAATTTCATACACAATATAAGTAATAATTTCAAAACCTGTTTCATTGCCCAAAACACACTTCTTCAATATTAATATTCTTAAATCAACACTATCCTCTTTTTTTTCATGCCACCTTTTAAATATTCTCTCTGCAGACATTCTCCCTGTAGACCTTTAGATATGCTAAAATTAATTCTTCTTGCACAGATCAAAGAAAATAATTCTGGCCCATCCAAGTTGGCAGTGCCACATTCAGGTCCCAAATTTGCAATGCAACCATTTTTCTCTCTGACAGACTCAGATGGCTGTTTCAAAGAAACGACGGCTTTAACTGCAGTAAAACAGAAAGCAGTAATCTTGACACCAGATGCTTTGAAAGAAATTCTGGGCTCACCTGCAATGTACAACCATAGGTCCAGCATCAGGTGGGTTGCAGGTCTTGACTCGTCGCAGAAAAGCTAAGAATGGTGTTGGGTGTTCTGGGACACCGTGGTCAGGCCAGGCAGTGAACTGGAATTGTCTCACTTCTCTTTTCTCACTTGAACCATTCTATGAAATTAAAAAGACTTCATGACAGAACTGGTATATGATGTGATATTCACTCTTCTCAATTAAACAACTGCAGAAGCATATATGTCATGAAGTGTATTTAAATCACATTTGGGGACACAGAGGAATAGAACTTAGGCTTTGGAGGGAAATGTTTCTTATAGTGTAAATGGCATGATTCAGAAATTGCAAGAGCTTGAACTGTACTGCAGAGTAACGCATCGTAACAGGTGCCAGAGCTTTATCTAGTATTTCATTCATTTAAATGGTTTTTCATAGCAAAAGCTTTGTATTAACTCACAAAATTTGATGTTTTGAAAAAAAAAATATACTCTTTCTGTAGAAGTTTCATAGGTCAGTGCTGCTAGGAGGAAATGAGGGAGGAAAGTGGAAGGAGGGAAAGACAATAATGGGAGTTGGGAAATTTGGGAGAAATTCAGGCAGGGAAGGCAGGAAGCAAAACAAAGGGAGGAAGGCAGGATGTCAGGAGAGAGACATGGAAGCAAGGAAGAGGGGGAGGGAAGCAGATGAAAGGGAGAAGAGAAAGGGAGAAGGAAAGGGAAGGAGAACAGTTGCCTACATTTAAACTTGAAAATACATTGTAAGTATATGTAAGTACATATACCTTGTAAAGTGCAAATGTACGAACACAGTACGTAGCCAATTCAACTGTGTCTAAAAGGGTTACTTGGATTAGTCCATAAGTTTCTGTGCCTCTGCTTGGCCAGTATTGATCACACTTCACCTGCAGTGAAAAATACATAATTATTTAATACATTTAAAACTGACATTGATTACATATCTGAGTGTACAGCATTGTAGATTTTCAAAGTAAGTGCAGTTAGACTGTTCAATAGCTACCAAGGTTCCAATACAAAAAAAATCATTTTATAATTCACAAGAAATGTTCTTCTTGTAGTAAGTCTTACAATATCTTCTTCCATAATGTGTATTTGTAAATTCAGTGTGGCAGATGACAAAGAAACACTGGGAAGTATAGATACACTGAAGAAAAAAAAACTTATAGTAGCTAAAAATATGGCTTATATCTTCAGCAACTCACCTTTCACAGTACAAAATCTAAACCCAGAACTAATCCAATAAATGCAGACAATTTTAAAAATATTTGCCATATTTCACCTATTTCACATTAACCTCCAAACATCTAAACTGTTGTTTGGATGTTCATATATAGTATGTATGGAAATATCTCAGTAAAAACTTGAACTTTTTGAGAATTAATTTTAGTACACAGATAATGAAAGAGCAGCAAAAGCTACTAAGTTCATTCTGAGAAAATAAAATTTCTCTTATCAATTTTATGAAGCATATATTGAAATTTTTTTCACAGGCATTTAAAAAACATACTTTGACAGAGAGAGCTTATCCATCACATTTTAAGACATACAACATTTCCATCAGAGAAATCTCATTTACAAGATACCATAGTTTAGAATATTTTTAGCTGAAATAATTCTGTATAAGATCACACCACATACGAGAACCATATGTTTATCATATTTGCTGAGGTTGAATAATTTTTTGGTTAAAAATGGTACTTATAGTGAAAGGTATTTTGAAAAAAACAAACGCCTAAAACTATCAGAAAACATGATGCAAAGTAGCATGTAGGTAAAATAATTGTAAATATTTTGCTTTCAGTGATGGATAGGTGAAACTGAGTCTGGCATTCAGAATTTACAGTGTTTGTCTCGAACAATCCAAGAGATAAGTGCAAGATATCTGCTGTGTGTCTTGTGACATCTGAGAAAGAACATCTGTTGATGGACTCTTAGGGAGCAGGATGCTCCCCTGCAATAAATTAAACCTGTGGTGTCAGTCGTCTCATCCTCCCCTTCGTTATGCAGAGATCTCAGCAATTATCCCAGAAAGGACTATCTGCAGGCCTTGACTCGGGGCCATACCTACCCCCCCTTCCTATCTCAGAGGAGCACGGAGAAGATAGGAGTTTTTCCTTACTCCGGAAAGAAAAGTGGGGGGGCAGTGGGCAAGAACTGTATAAAAGTCTGGGACTCTATGGGTGCATTTGAAGTACTTTTCCACCAGGAACCACTTCCCCACCGACGACATCGCTGCACCGTGGGTGGTAACTATGCTCTCTCGCTTGCTGCCCTCTATCTCTCTGCTTTCTCCTCTCTGTTCTGTCTCTGTTTTCCTGCCTGTCCTAT
>NW_009953911.1:285054-291684 GCF_000747805.2 Chaetura pelagica
AAGTAGCATTGGATTGTCGAGCCACGGGGTGATGTGGCATTCAGAATTTACAGTGTTTGTCTCGAACAATCCAAGAGATATGAACTCTGACACTCAAGATATCTGTTGTGTGTCTTGTGACATCTGAGAAAGAACATCTGTTGATGGACTCTTAGGGAGCAGGATGCTCCCCTGCAATAAATTAAACCTGTGGTGTCAGTCGTCTCATCCTCCCCTTCGTTATGCAGAGATCTCAGCAATTATCCCAGAAAGGACTATCTGCAGGCCTTGACTCGGGGCCATACCTACCCCCCCTTCCTATCTCAGAGGAGCATGGAGAAGATAGGAGTTTTTCCTTACTCCGGAAAGAAAAGTGGGGGGGCAGTGGGCAAGAACTGTATAAAAGTCTGGGACTCTATGGGTGCATTGGAAGTACTTTTCCACCAGGAACCACTTCCCCACCGACGACATCGCTGCACCGTGGGTGGTAACTATGCTCTCTTGCTTGCTGTCCTCTATCTCTCTGCTTTCTCCTCTCTTTTCTGTCTCTGTTTTCCTGCCTGTCCTATCCGCTCTAGGGACCTTTGCTTTGTTACTCTAATAAATGTTTGTTGTGCATGTGACATCTGACCTCGTTTGCGTCTTAATTTCACCAGTTGGGATCACCTTTATGAAAAATTGCCACGTGTCCGAATACCGGATCGTGACACTGAGATAGTTAGTCTCATTCTATTTATAACAATATATTATTTTTACTAGCTTTGCATATAGTACCTAAAAGAAGGGTGTTCTGTGTTCAGGAATAATATATTGCATTAAAAAAACCCCAATAACTTTCATTAATCAATCTAAGCAAGACTCACACCAAATGCAGTGAGAATACACAAACCCTAAGAAAAAAAAACAAAGCCAGAATATTGCACATTATTTCTGATATAAATGTGAATTGTCATGTTAATCCAAGAGAAAACTTGGTATTTCCCCTAAAATGGAAAATTATAAAATGCATCTTTGAAGCTCACATGTTCTTGGGGTTTCTCAGTTTGCATAGTACTTACGGAAAAAGACTTAGTACCATTTCAAACTCCACAGTCCTAAATAGCTTTTGCTTGCAGATAATTTTATTTTGAGGCTCATAGGTCATAGATTACTAACAGTGCACAGATCACAGTCCAAGAACAAGTAATTTAGATAAAGAGAAGAAAAAATTCTAATCAATGAAGCAGGTGATGAACATTCATTTGCGGAAAACTACCTGAAATGGTTTTTTACAGGATAGCCTAGTTTATACATAAGGAATTGAAACAAAGTGACTAAAGACATTTATTCACACTACAGTCCTAGAAAGTGGATTAATGGAGGAATTCCTTACTAAGAGGAATTAAGTAAATACTTATTTGTGCCATTTACTGAAATACTGAAAGAGTAAGTATTGCAGGTGCTTAATGAGTATTGGTGATTTATTTGCAAGATTCCTAACACTAAAAGAAGCCATTGTTGTCTTCTGCAAATCAGACCAGAAGATATATTTTCAATTGAGTTAATTCAATAGAATTATAGTAAATCTAGTTTCATTTTACCATTAATATAGACACAGTGTAATTTGCATCAAGGCCTCACCTTGAGTACTGTGTGCAATTTTGGGCACCACAATATAAAAATGACATTGAGTTATTGGAGAGTGTCCAAAGGAGAGCCACAAGGATGATGAAGGGTATGGATAGGATGGTTTATGAGGAGCAGCTAAGGTCACTTGGGTTATTCGGCTTGGAGGAGGTTGAGAGGTGACTACGTTGCGAATTCTTCATGAGTGGAAGAGATGGGGCAGGTACTGACTTAGGGAAATGGCAGGAAGCTGAATCAGGAGAGGTTGAGGTTAGATATCAGGAAAAGGTTTTTAACCCAGAAGGTGGTCAAACACTGGAACAAGATCCCCAGGGAAGTGGTCACAGCACCAAGCCTGACTGACTTCAAGAAGCATTTAGATGATGCTCTCAGGCACATGGTGTGATTCTTAGGGTGCCCTACACAGGGACAGAAGCTGGACTCAATGGTCCTGATGGGTCTCTTCCAAGTCAGCATATTCTATAATTCTATGATTTATGTTGGTTAGCTGTATTTTTGACAAACAGGTTATAGTTTATCATTTATTAATTATTAATTTCTATAGAATAACATATTTTTTAATAGAAAATGATTGCATGTAATAGCTCTTGCTTGTAGTCTGTTGTTTGTAAGTTTGCAACTACAGGTTTAGTATAAACCTCTGACTAAACCTGTTTGGTTTAAATTATTTTTATAAAAACTGAATAAAAATGGCAGAATTCTTTATGTACTTTAAATAAAAACAAGTGCAGAAAGCAGACAAGGGTTCATCTCTGTAGAAGACTTCTTGCTCTGAGAAAAATTAAGAGGCAAAAGAAATCTGCTAAATAAGGCAGCGCGGGGTTATTTTCTTGCACATTACTAAATTAATTCACTGACCTTTTCAAGCCTGAAATTCCTTGAAAAAACTCCCTGCACTGAAGTAATAGCTTGCAGTGCTAAACCAAATATGACCTGATAATTGCATTTTGAAAAGAAATATGCAGATTTTTTTTTATTTTGCAAGAAAAACTTCAAATTCAAAATATCAGTGACCATTCCCTACATGTGGCGTAGTCCCTCTCTATTAAGAGAAGAACTATATAAGATAGTATGACGCATGTCTTACCTCAAGCACAAAGAAATAAACTAAGCAAATACAGTCAAATTACTGAGTTACAATACAGTTTTGACTAAATCACTTACTGTACACTTGCCCCAGGGAAATGGTATTAGTTTACCCTAACAGCTAAGGGAAACCACTTCATTTATGGACACAGAATCATAAGTCAAAAACTGAATGGTTGTCTTGAAAAATACTTGTGGCAGTACCAGGTGTTGATGTCTAATTTCAGGTAAGACTCCGGTGTAAACAGTTATTGAAAGCTTACAATGGAAGGCACTTCACAAAATATCCTATGGAGTTTGCTCCATTCATGCCATTGTATTTTGGAAGTTCTTCAACAGTTTAACATAAATCACCTTTGCTGCAAAGTTTATTTCTTCCTCCTACAGCCCCGCAGGCAGGAAAAACAGTTGATTACCCTTAAATTTTTAACAGCCTTCCATATGCTTGAAGACTACAATGTCTCCCTTCACTGTCTTCAACAAATCAAATTCCTTTTGACTTTCCCCATATATCATTTCTCCAGCCTCTGATCATTATTGTTCTCATTTATATTCTCTGTAATCTGCCAACATCTTTCACATGGGGTATTCATTCTGTATGTCTTCAAATGTGCATAAGCTGAAAAAACTGGATATGGCATGCCACAACTAATTTCAGCCTATATAGTGGTTTTACAGCATTTCTTCTCACAAAAAAATTAACCTGGCTTATAGTATGGTATGTCAACAGGTATTTTGCTGGGTAATCTAATAGTTTTAGCTGAAACACCGTGGCATAGCAATTCTACCTGTAAAGTGCCTGGAAAAAGAAACTTGTAAAGCTTTATTAGTGAGTGCAGTCTATGTTAGTATTCTTCTAGGATTAGATTCTTAAATGAATTAAGCACCTATGACAGACTGCATTTCAGTGAGAGCTGAGCAGCATGTCAGCCTTTGTGCCTCTAAGAATACTACCATAATGAACAGCCATATGGTTGAGCTCTACAATTCTGAGACGGTAACTGGTGATTCCAGCTCATACAGTTTGCAGAAATTCTTGGACTATGGCCATCACATTCTGTTGCAGTGAAAAAAAAGTCACAAGCCTACACATTTTTATTTTTGAAAATTTGGTGAACACATGACCTACACTAACTTTTTTTTTTTTTTTTCCACTAGCACTCTCATTCATTCTTTTTCTGACTAATAGCATGTTGAGAGTGCTAAACAAGTGAAATAAAAAACAGTGTACATTACTAGTACAGGAGTTACTAGCTGTTAAAATCAGGGATTGAACAATGACAAAACTTCACATTTAATTTTTTAGTACAAAAATACAATTCAGCATGAAGAATAATTTCCAACATATATCCTATCTGCTAATATGTCTGTTTGGAGAGATATTAACTTACTTAGTAGGACATAAAGACATATATTTTTCTAGTTGATGGAAAACATAGCTAAAATTTTAAATTTCCTATGTTTAAATACATATTTCACAACTTAAAAATCCCACATTTGTACAAACTGGTGCAAGTCTATACCCATCATCACAGCTCTTATGCACAAATCAATTATACTATGTCTAAATAACGTAGAATACATGTGTGCTTGGGAGAATATTGATATAATCTGTAATGAATTGCTAAGTGCATGTATTGATGACTTTTCTGCTCAAATTAGTGAAGGTATCTTATTGCCACTTATTTTCAATCCAGTATTTTGACAGGTAATATCTCCAGAATTATCTGTCAAAACGTACTCAGGAGGTAAGATCTGAAATTGGCTGCTGAAGCCCCGCACAACAAATGGAAAATAACTTTAATCACAATCATATAAAACTCTGCTGCACAACCTGTATTTGTCTGACAGATCTTCATGCATTTCATATAGACAAGAAAACAAAGTTCTTACTTTTCTTTGCTTATTATTTACTGTTGTGCATGTACTATTCCTTTGTCTCAGTTATATTACATATCAGTGCCTATGCTACCATCAACAAACGAAGATTAATTAAAAATGTTAGCAGCTTGTGCATTTCGAGTAGGAGAATTTAGGGTTCTTTTGAAACCTGTTTTTATGTTTTCTGTGCCTATAGTAAAACTTAGAAATCTTTGGTGTCCAGCAGTTTCTCTCAAAGATATTCTTCCTAAAGAATACCAAGGTACAATTACACTTTTGACCATGTTTATTGAGATGTTTTGGGTTTTGTGCTGCTTGAATCCAAAGAAAAGATTCCTTGATTCAACTAAATGTGTCTCACTACTTAAAAAAAACCCCAACAACCAACCAACCAAAACAAAACCCCAAAATTGGTTTACTACAGTTTCCACTTTCAAGTCATACTTTGTTTCCTAATTGATATTTCTACTGTCATGTGATCTCTATAGGATTGTCTATGAATCTATAAAAAGAAAGTTGAAAGACTTCGAGATTCAGTTCTGTTGCATGGCACTGGGAAAAAGAGAATTACCTATTGCCAGTAACCTCAGGAAAGGTCCACCTGGCATTCTGGGGACAGTGACAGCTCTCCTGACTCTCGCTGATATTAGTGACCAGTCGAGAGAAGCTAATACCAAGGAATTTAGCTATCTTTAGATGTTCTTACGGGACTTGTAAGGGACCCATGCAAATAGTCCCACCTATTTCAATATTAGGGAACAAAATCTGAGAAGGGATATGTGACTTTTCAACTGGGTTTGTTTCTAAATACCCCTTCCCAGAGAAAATTCAGTGTTCAAGATGTTAAAGTTTGACAAAGCAGGATGATTATTTTATACTTATATTTTAATATGTTCTTGGCTCATAACACTGATGATGATACCCACTTCCTGACAGTCAAATGAGAGTTTGGATTCTGTCAACAGAATGCCACAACTGTAGACTCCTCATGTATTCACTTAGTCATCATCAAATTTGAACAAAGCTGATAGTACCAGTAAGAAAACTAAAGCCTTCCTTGAATAATTATATTACCATTTAGCTTTGACCTGATATGACTTTTTTGATGGAAGATTATAATCCTAAGCACTATGATCCCAACACAGAAAATATTGCCAGTCAAGTTGGGTAACTATTTTCTTTAAGTTCCAAAACAACACAGAATTGTAGTAAAAACAAGGACTTATATAGCAAAGAAAGAAAGGATGGAATTCTCTTTCAAGTGGATGATTCACCACAGTATCCTAGTCTGAAACACGAGGCAGGACTAAATGTTTTCTGCTTGAGGTAATACTATCTTTTGCTATAAAGTAAGATTTTCCATCTCTGTCACAGAAAATCTGAACTGTCAAGGGCAGAGAGGAAGACAGAGGGGTGGGGAAGAGAGACGTCACATGTTAATTCTTTACATGTTTCCTTAGTCTAACACAAACCTGCTTTTATTTTTCCCTTATTTGCAACCTTCAGTATCATTCTTTTATTTCATTTAGATTAAACTCATGTATGTGACAAATATGTTACGAACACTGCTCCATTCGCTGCCAATGTGTATAATCCTTTTTTTGATATTAATTATGTGAATGATAGTTGAAAGTTGTGACTTACTTTCTCCCTTTTGTATGGTTTAGATCAAGTGAGATTCAGGTGATGACATTTCATAAAAAAACAACAAATTGTGAAAGGTTATAAGTGAAAGAGTTTCTCTTTTCCTGCAGCTTCCTTTTAGGCAAAAAAAATGAATAATGAATTCACTGTAACATCTTCATTTGATGTACTCAGCTGTGAAGTATGTACATTCTCAAAGCTGAAGTTACTCAGACATCTAACACATGCTAATGAACCAATTTTGCTTCTGCAGATGCAATTAAAATCCCCATCTTTATCTAAGCAGTTCAGGTCAGAAAGGCTGATATCAAACTGCAGTACTGCATAATGAAAAAAGCAAGCTAAACAGAAATGAAGACTGGAGACAGAAAGCAGATGAAGTCCCAGAGAGAAATGATCTTGTTTTGCAGCAGG
>NW_009953911.1:292132-308553 GCF_000747805.2 Chaetura pelagica
AAGGAATAAAAGGAAAAAGAGATACAAAATTAGGGAAGATTAATCTCTAATGGTATGTAGCAGTGTTTACATTTCATGTCTGAAATTTCACTTGGTCTCCTGATATTAAAATATGCTATATAAAAATGATAGCAAGAAAAATAAGCAAAATGAAACAGTGAAATGTCATCACACTATTTTCCCACACAAGGATTCCCGCTGCTGCCTCACCATCAATATGATTAGTTACATTACATGTTGCTACTGTATTAGAAGAGGTAACTGGAATGCCATATTCATAGACCTGCAGACTTTATGATTGAAGCTGAACTATGTACTGGTTAGCTGGTCTCTAATGCTCTGCACTGAGTGCACCAAACTCACTTGTCCTATGAACACAAAATTAGATCAATTATGCACAAAAAGTATGCAGCCATAAGCACTGAATGCATAGAAAATCCATTGACTAGATTGTCTGATGACTCATTACACTCAGGGAATGTATTGCTGCTGAATGCTAGTGCTTTATGAAGGTGATTACTATATCAGTGGTTTTTTTAGGGTGCAGTCAGCAAAGGCTGAAGTTAGCTCAAAACTGCAGAGCAATTATTGGAGACAATTAGTAAAATTTTGTTTAGTTACATCAAAACATCTTTCTAGACAGTGGCTGCCTCTGGCCTGCAGTATTAAGATAAACTCTTAAGTGTTTAAGTACATCTTCTGCAATGGGTGGTTTATTAGGATCAGATTTTTTCTTAGCACTGATGCTACTTAATAGCGACTTTATTCTATAAGAAACAAATAAATAAGAAATATGCAAAATTTCATATGCTTAATTCCAAAAAACTGTTGCTGTCTAGACAAGGCAAGGATGGTAGACTCAAGATGAAATTAACATTTTTTATAAAATTACCCTCCACTATGTAACAATCACCATCAAGTACGTACATGCCATGGTCTTAATGTAGGTTGAATTTTGGGAAAAATTATTCTATAATTAGAATGCAACACATTGTTTAAACTGCAAAAAGCCCACTCTATTTTTAAGAATTGATGAAAAAGAACATATATATATATATACATATAAATACATATGTATATATATACCTCAATACACCTCCAGAAAGGAATGACTGTTGCCAAGAGGTTCAACAAGTTATGTAATGATTACAATTATATGTAACCAAGCATGTCAAAAGAAGCATCAATTCCAACACTGTACAGCATTAAGCTTTATGACACATTCCCCCCTCTTCCAAGCTTACACAGGTAAAAACATCTTCATTTTGAAACAGACCTCATCCATGAGTTAATCACACATTAATAATTATCCAGTTACCTACATAAGATACTTTTACTGATTTAAAAACTTTTCTGGATGATAAATCTCCTTTCCTCCTCTCTAGTCTCTTTCTCTCTTTCTGAACTGCTCTTCATCCTCTGTATTCATGGCATTGTTTACCACATGCTGCACATTACCTTAGCTACCTTAGCTTTTTGTATTGCTAAGGGCTTTCCACCTGCAATCTTGTAGCCTGCCTTGCACCTGCAGCTCCCTACCCCTTCACACAAATTCTCAGGACAGTATAGCTCAGACTGCCTGTGGCAGTATTTTTTCCATAACATCCTCCTGGACTTATACTTGCAAACCTTGATAGTGTTATGTTCCCAAAGGCAGTGATTGCCACTGATGTAAGCATCACACATTCTTTCTCCCCTTTCCTGATTTCTACATTTGGCTGTAGCTTCTAGTTTACACTACAGGACTCATTAATGTGTTTGCAGAAAGCTCAGCAATGAACCAGCTTTGTAGCTTCTTCCTCAGTCAACACATACTCCCAGCAATGACAACAGAATTATAAGTAGGAATAACCCATGAGAAGTTTGGGTATGTTTTGAGAAACTACAGAGTTATTGTGGGAAACGTATGATGACGGAACCTACTGCACTACTAGAGTGGATGCTGAGGGCTGAACACACTTGTCTTTCTGCTTGGCCAGTGAGAAGGGTCTTCTGTTTTCCTCTTTTAGTTTTCTCACCATCTTTCTCTTGTTTTATTATTGTTTCCTTTCACTCACATCTCCCCAAGAGAAACCGTGCCCATTAGCATATATGAATGCCATGAAACATGCACCTGCCAGTAAATATTCACATAACACAGTGGACTGTTAACTTCTTTTTCCATAACTTTCTGTATTATATAATTAAAAAAATATTGTTATAATCGAGTTCTCTTCACATAGAGCACACCTTTTATTATAATATTTCTACTATTGGAATATCACCCTTATGTTTAGATCCTTTACTATCCTAATTTTACTTTGCCTTATAAAATTGAACATCACAGGTAATTTTGTGTTCTATTACTGCATATGTTATAAACCACATTCTTATGTTTCTTCAGAAAATCTAGATCCTCACTGATCTTAACTAATGTTTAATCTGTTTCATAGAAAACTGAAAATTGAATGCCGTTGACATACATAAACTTCTTAATTCAATGGGATAATACAATTGTATTCTCAATACTATACAGGAAGTAAAGTTTTCAACCACATCTTCATATGGAAACATTAAAAAAAAATAAAAAATCACTGTGGATCAAGAGATTTCAAGTTTTTCAGAGTAATGAAAAACACTTCAAAGTAAGTGCTGTGACTTGACAATTTTATTGTGAATCTAACATTCACCATATAAGTGATTTTCAGTGTATGGACACTTCTATCTAAAAAATTAAAAACAGTTCTTCTGCCTATAGAGGAGGCAGACAAACTGAAATGAAATAAAAATCTTGTGTGATTACTCAGGTACAATATTATCAACATTGTATAATGTATAGTGTATGTACTCCTTACCCTGGACCTCTCCTCTAGTTTTGTCATCATGACGACAGTTGCACCACGCTGCTCCCACATCATTCTCCAGAAGTCTCCAAAGGTTTCTGGCAATGCACCTTGTGTTGCTATATAAGCATTCTGCTTTCTGTATCCATCTATGTAATTGGCATTGATATAATCACTGCCTGGTATGCCTGCAAAGAGAGTAGAACAAAAACACTGGGCAGAATCTCTGTGCTGTAAAAGGGTTAAAAAATCCTGTGACCCAGCTGGATTAGTGAATCTTAGCTTGCTGCATGCCAAATAGTACATGGTACTTGCAAGAGAGTGTAAGCCATTGTGGAGCCAAGGGGTATGATGGCCTGCTTGGGAATGACAGTGCTATTGCGACAAAGGACTCAATCTGATAGGAAGCATGGAATGGTTCAGGTTGAATAGGACCTTAAAGGCCATTTAGTCCCAACCAAGCTTTCATGGAAGTATAAAAGAACCCTGAAAATCTGTAGCATATGAAGACACCTGGGAGTGGAAATATTAGCATTTAAAAGCTGGTCTGACACTGCCTGTAGTCACCCATCAGTATGGCAACCTTTGCCTGGGTCATGCAGGGAACCCTCTCCATTAGATACCCTGAGTAGGCTCGATTTAACACTCTCATTGAGGTAATTGCATTTCTTTTAAATATACAAAAAGGATTAATGTTGTTAGACTATCAATATTACTGCTACATTACTTATTTTCTTTCTTTTTTTATCCCAGTAGATGATAAGCTAACTATGAGTCTCATTTTTAACAAAACACATTATATAAGTCAGGTTTAAGAAACAGTGGGATCTGCTATACAGCGTGTGCAAGAAGTAAAGACATCCGCAAGTAGGAATAAAAATGGAATGCATGAAAAGAAGATGAAATCCAAGACCTGTGGGCACACTGGACTACATTTTCAATTTCTTGAGGCTCAGGTATTTTGGATCAGACTTACAGAGCAACTTTGGATGTCTGTACCAGACACATGCCTGTGCTTTGACCTACATAGACACAAGTCAGCTCCTAACTACTTAACCTAGGGCATGAAGTGCCATGTCTGTACTGAGAGCTAGATCAAAACATGCTACCTGCCAAAGTCAAGGGGCAGTATTCGCTGTAGTGAAGATTCTGTTACAAGTCTGGACATGTTCACAGAAAGGTGTAAATATGGACACACACATCTCTGCCCTGTCCCTCTTGGGTTCAGAGGTATTTTGGATCAGACTTACAGAGCAACTTTGGATGTCTGTACCAGACACATGCCTGTGCTTTGACCTACATAGACACAAGTCAGCTCCTAACTACTTAACCTAGGGCATGAAGTGCCATGTCTGTACTGAGAGCTAGATCAAAACATGCTACCTGCCAAAGTCAAGGGGCAGTATTCGCTGTAGTGAAGATTCTGTTACAAGTCTGGACATGTTCACAGAAAGGTGTAAATATGGACACACACATCTCAGTCCTGTCCCTCTTGGGCTCAGCAGCTTTTAACTCAGACTATGAGTATGTTGGAAGACAAAGCATAGCAGGCACCAGTTTTGACATCACTGCTGTTTTTGTAACCAATAACTTGAGGAAGAAAAGATACTCATGTGAGATCTCAGTGCTGGCAAAGCAGTGTTTCCCACATTACTATAATGTTGAACATGGAAGTGTTCCCCAGAAATGTAAGCTGAAAATACAGAGCTGTGCATCATAATGAAATTATACAAATGATTAAAAGTAATTAACAGAAGTTATTTCTTGATTAGCAGTAATTTCTGTTTACATAGCAAATTATTTACCATGCCCAACCATACTGCATAACCCCAGGATACGGTGCAGGTTCCACTAACTGTTTCAACAGACATGCAAGGTGGTACAAGCTCCCCGGCTTTTTCTAAAGCAGTGAGAATTTTTATTCCTGAAGGCAACACAGTTTAATTTATTTGACTATGCAAGACAATCAATTATTGAACACATTTAAATAAATGTTTCTGAAATTTTCTGAGAGAAACTGAAACTCCAAATCTATTCTGATGCATTATCTCCTGCTGGTGATCCCAAACCAGGAATTACTGGGGCTGCACACTCCTTCTTGTCTTTCCTGACAACCAGTACCATGCATCTCAAAATGTCTTCCAAAATAGATTGAATTTTAATGGAAAGTAAATACCTCTTTACTGCTTTTGTTTGTTTGGCCTGTCTAGCTACAATTTGAAGAGTTTCTCCATTCATTCTGGATAAGTTTAATGTTTCATTCCACTACTTATTTAGCAATGAACAAAGCTACTGATAAACTGTGGTATTAATTAAGCCTCAACAAAATCTTGAAGTGATTCAGATCATGGGTTACTACAGTTGTCATCTGGCATAAAAATAAAGGAAAAGTCTGACAACATATTTCAGGCAAGGAAAGAGTTTGTAACTTCAGGAGCACAAGAGAGGCAGCAAATGGCACTCCTCAGGCAAGATGCATGGATGCATGCAGGAAGGGTCGTTGGCTATGATTAGAAGAGACTAAAAGTCTTTTCTTGGAGAGAAATAAATAAAATAAAATATAAAATAAAATAAAATAAAATAAAATAAAATAAAATAAAATAAAATAAAATAAAATAAAATAAAATAAAATAAAATAAAATAAATGCCACCTTTACAGTCTCTATAGTCTATAGCTGAAAAGCATTATTTCCCTCCAGGAAAGGCAGAAATTGGAGTTCCAAAAGCCTCCTCCTGTAGAGTTGAAACTTTTTCATGTGACACTTTTTATTGTGGATATTCAAATTAATGACAGAGAAAATACAACCGCTAGGAACAATGCTGTATTTTCTTCCTGCTTCAAGATAATAAAGCAATTTGGCATAAAAGAGATAAGAAAGAAAAATGAAGCCAACAGGAGAAATATACACCAACTGGGTATTATTACCAAAGGAACTCAGAAAGCTGGTAAGAAATGTTTTTTGCATAAATTAGAATTATATTATGATACTTGATACCATACTTAGAAGCATATGTTATAAATAAAAGCCTGAGGAAAAAATGAAAAAGAAAAGCAACATTTCGTAAAGTGGTTAAATGATCTTCGGGGAAAGGTGTCCTTTGGAGCTGATAATGCAGAAGCTCAGCATGAAAATTAAGCATGAGACACATTGGAAATGGCATTAAATAATGTCCTGCACAGGGTTCAGGGGGATCTCAAGCACAAATACAGGATGGGCAGGGAACAGATTGAGAGCAGCCCTGAGAAGGATTTGTGGTTATTGGTTGACAATAGGCTCAATGTGAGCCAGACATGTACTTGCAGCCCAGAAAGCCAACTGTGTCCTACACTGCATCAAAAGTGTGGCCAGCTAGTCAAGGGAGGTGATATTCCCCCTATACTCCATTCTTGTGAGACCCTACCTGGAGTACTGTGTCCAGTTCTGGAGCCCCCAACACAAGAATCACAGAATTATAGAACGCTTAGAGTTGGAAGGGACCTTAAAGATCATCGAGTTCCAACTCCCCTGCATGGGCAGGGACACCTCCCACTAGATCATGTTGGTCAGAGCCCCACTCAACCTAGTCCTGTATGCTTGTGGAGATGGGGCTTCCACAACTTCTCTGGCAAGCCTGTTGCAGTGCCTCACCACCCTCACACTAAAGAATTTCCCCCTGATCTCTAACCTAAATCTCTCCTCTTTCAGTTTAAAACCATTACCCCTTGTCCTCTCACTACAAGTCCTTGCAAAAACAAGGACATAAAACTGTTGCAGTGAGTCCAGAGGAGGGCCACAAAGTTGATCAGAGGGCTGCTAAGAAGACAGACTGAGAGGATTGAGGTTGTTCAGCCAGGAGAAGAGAAGGCTCTGGAGGGACCCTATAGCAGCCTTCCAGTACCTGAAGGATGCCTACAGGAAAGCTGACTTTTTACAAGGGCTTGCAATGAGAGGACATGAGGCTTTAAACTGGAAGAAGGGAGATTTAGTTTAGACATTAGGAGGAAATTTTTTACAATGAGGGTGGTGAGAAACTGGAACAGGTTGCTCAGACAGGTGGTAGAAGCCCCATTTCTGGAAACATTCAAGGCCAGGTTGGACAGTGCTCTGAGCAACCTCATCTGGTTGAAGATGTTTCTGCCCATGGCAGGGAGGTTGGAACTGGATAATCATTAAGGTCCCTTCCAGCCCAAACGGTTCTATGATTCTATGATTAAAAATCTTAGCAGCCAGCCCTAGTACCTGATGTAAAAAACTCTAGAATGTCTAAAGTTGTCAATACTCTACTTAGTAATTTCTATTCAATTTATTTATAAAACACATTAAAATAAGTTCTAAAAAAAATAAAATAAATCTAGATCTTTATATTAAAATGAATAAATGTTTCCATATTATTTCTTCCTTAATCACAGGTGTAAGTATGAAACAACTGAGATTTACAATTACTGATATTTGTGAACAGGATTTCTTCCCAACTAGTTTAATAAGGAAATTTCTACTCTATTTCTCCATGTGCCTTTTACAGAAGACACAAAAAAATCACATATATTCTTTAGCCAGAAAACTCCTTTTGCAAGGAAACTAAGCACATGAAAAGTATCTGGCTGAGACATGGACAGGAAAGTCCATTTACCACAAGATATGAGCAACTGTTAGAAACTTAGCTAATCCAATTCTGTGAAAAACTAGGTGCTGCTCCAATGCTTTGCATTGTGAAAAGATTTTCATCAAAGGTTTATCTCTAGCAGAATTAAGTACTTTATAGGGTTATATCTCTACTGAGATCAAGAGAACAATAGGATTCCCAATGCTTGGCTCCATTCCCTCTCACCCATAGGATTGATTAGGTGTTTTCATGGTTCTCTATCCATTCTCATAGTCCCTTTAAGTATCACACCCATTCCTCACAGTGAGTCTCTTCATCACTGTTTGTGTGCATGAACTCAGTTTCACATCTTGTTCCAAAATCCATTTGTATTCCATAACAGCATTTTTCCACTCACCACATTTTGCTTTATCAGCTATGTCCACAAAACACATAAACTTAAAGCCCTCTAGGGAAGGTGCCTTATCATAAGAGGCCTAATGAAGTATGCGTGCTTTAAAAATAATATATACAAAACTTGAACATCTGCAAATATCTACACTGACCAAGCAGAAACAATTTTCAAAGGGAAATAAATCTAAATATTAAAATGTCACTTTCTGCAATTACTTTTCTGGCCATAACCTCATCCTGAACTGAGAAAGCTGAACAATTCTCTGTCAAGTCAAATAATGCTAAAAAAATCCAATGACAACTAGTTTGTCTCTGCAGTACAACGAAGTCCTACAAACCCTTGTTAGCTGCCATAGCTTGAAGGCAGCATACACACAAGCTTTGGAGCAATTGCCATCATTACTTAAATTTGGGTTAAGAGAATTCTGTTGTTCTATAAAAGCACGGGTCAAGAAGGGGAAAAAGCAACCAAATTCTGCCTTCAGTAATATTGATATGAACCTTAACTAAGTTTATCGGCATCAATGTGGTTTAGTGCAGATTTAGGATGGCACATCTGAAGTGTACATTTAGGGTAATCCATCCAGGATAACCTGACTTTTACAGGTTCTCTGAAGCCAGAGTGACAGTTTCTGCACAAAAAGTCAGTTAAAGGCTAAGCTTCAGAACATAACTCTACAAAAAATATTTTCTAGTAGCTTTTTCATCTCTGGTGATGAATGGCCAGAATCTGTAATCTCCTCATTCTGCCAGACAAGCATAGAGAACAATGAGGAAAATCAGATGAGTAGTTGAGCATAAAAGACATCCCATTTTCAAATACCTCAACAGAACAAAGCAATCCAGATTTTACAGAGTAAGAGGGAATGAGCAATGAAACAAAATTAGCCAATGCCACAATTAAATTGCAGAAGACTTAAAAATATGAACACTATAGCTCCCAATTTATGCTGACTGTAATAATGAACAGAGATGACAGTACAACTTGCTGCAACATAGACTGAGATCCACAAGATTAATAATACAGACCTCAGAATTGCTCACTTACTTTTTCTGAATACAGTTAAAATCTTAAATAGCTTTAATTATGCTTCACATTTTATTCAATACCTGAAATTAAAAAAATAAAATTATTTCAAGTTCTTAGAAAGGCTAAGTACTGAACTGCCTTCCTATTTAAAACAAATTAAACCATAAATCTTTGATTCTGTGCTGCT
Source organism: Chaetura pelagica (assembly GCF_000747805.2). NCBI lineage: Eukaryota > Metazoa > Chordata > Aves > Apodiformes > Apodidae > Chaetura > Chaetura pelagica. The sequence continues at coordinate 301,149 of NW_009953911.1, forward strand.
TCCTTAAGACATGTGCTGTTAGTCATAAAAATAGTGTGAAGTAGTAGGATTAAATTCTGCCACAGTTATAAGCAGGCAGAAAAATGCAATTATGAACTCAAAATGTTGATGAATCTGTACTGTTCATGTTTTGAACTATGTCAGAGAAAAATTAACTAAGGCAGCTACTTACTAGTTGTCAGTAACAAGTGTTTATATGGAAGTTTTTGCAATGAAAAATCTATAGAGTTAAGGAGATAATCAGATTCAAATGGTCTAAGCATAAATCTGTACTGTAAGAACTCATTGAAAAATGAAGCAGCATGAGACCAGTTAAGATACTGGAGTAATGAACATTGATAAAACAAAAGTTTTTTACAAAGACTGAGGGAAACTCATTACATATCCTAACAGTCAATGGTAAGAAAGAACAAGAAATGACAGAAAAAGAAAATCGATAGATGAGTGGATTGTGGATGGGCTATTAGGACTAGAAGAGTCAGGAGGAGAGGGAAAGGATGAAAGACAGTCTCAAATTAAATGCTGAATTACAGACAATTATGGAAAGAAAGCAGTGTCATCAAAAGGTGGCAGAAGTAAGTAGGACAAAAAAAAAAAATCATTCTTTAGAGAACAGAAGAAAAATATTTGAAAGGAAAAGGCAAGAAAAACCTGAAAAAGGTGAAATTCAGAGATGGAAACAACTAGGAGGTGCAGAAGATCTGCAGGCAAGATGAGAATCTTGGAAGGTAAGTAGCAGAAAAACAGGCTGGGAAACAGGAAGATCTCTCTTAAGAAATGAAAGAAAGCTGGAATTTGTTATATTTTGTTTTGTTTTAAAAGTTGGCTAGTATTAAAGAAAGAGTATAGAATTAAAGCAAACAGATTGTCCAGTACAGTTCCTCAGAGACACAGAGAGAAGCACTGAGCCAGCATACTGGCCACAATACATGGAGATAGCATTATGTTGCATGATAGTGCAAAGAAGAAACAGAAATCTGACATGAAGTACTGTGATTACTTCATAGGTGCACTAAAAGAGCTGATGTATGTCTCTGTTAATGTAAAAAAAAAATAATTTCTGGTTTGATAATTCCTGCAAAAACCAGTTTCAGTATGAGTGTGCAGAGTTAATTGTGAGGTTGCAAAACTTCATTACTTATTCAGAAACAAAGCCATGGGACGTTTTATTGAAGCTTTCTGCAATGAACAATGTACATATATATACAGGAAATTGTTAGAATTGTTCTGAACTTATTTCAAAGGTATCAAGAATTATACCTTTTTTGCTCTTAAGTTACAACTATAACAGTGTAAGTAGATCTATAGGCCAAAATCATCATACACCTATAACTTGTCTTGGCATTGCACCATGAAGTCTGTTCAATGAAGTCACCTCATAGAGACTTCTACACTGTGAAGTCTACATCTCTGATCTTTCTGTACCCTACTCCTGCATCACTGAAATACTTTCACTATTTTAAAGGCACTCCAGATTTGCAGAGGGAAGAGGCATACAAGTACTCTGTGTAATTATTGTTAGCGGAATGCAACTGCAATGTGAGAGGGTACAAATAATCTGTATAGTCCATGACTGTTCAGTAGATGTTGAAGAGTATGTATTTACCAGAACACTTTCTAAATCTCAAGGTGATGGCCTACATACTTGATGATAATTTACCAGTAACTGGGAAGGAGACAAATAAGAATATTAGCAGTTTCTTGCCTTTTTCTTTCTTGACCATTTATATTACAGTCAGAGATTTCTAGCTTTAGCAGCTTTTTAAAGCCACTAAAATTTCCCATAAAAAACCAAACCGAAACAAAAGATACTCCTGAAATACGATATATATATAAAAATATATACGAGATATATATTTCTATGTTAATCACTACCATTATGCAAATCCTTGTCACGTATAGCAGACTTTTAGATCTGGCAAGACTTTTAAAAATGCTGAATGTTCAGTAATTTTTTTCCCCAGTATTTTATTTACTCCTGAGAGGTTAAAGATCACAGATCTAGGTATTTTAACTTGATCTATTACTTTTTAAACCAGTACATTCTGCCTTCAAATCCATTTAGATGCCTACAACAAATGACATTGTATTAAAAAAAAATAAAATCATTATACTGTGAAATTCAAGTGTCCCTCTCAGACACATCCAAACACAGTAGGAATGGTATTTCAAGAACAAGGGACAAAACATTGCAAAGTAATATTTTCTTTCAGGTGGAAATTCAGATTACCACAACAAATCTGATTTTTCTTTTCAAAGGTACATCTAATGTAATAAAATTTAAACAGTAGTGAGTTGAATATTATGAAAAATATTTCTTTCAAAGTCATCAGTTACGTTGTTGAACTCCACCCTATATGCAGTTACAGAGGCCAAGAAAATAGTGGGGATTCAAAACCAGTTTTGAACATGTGTAAGAAGAGTTATAAAAGGTACAAAAATAAACACTTTTAAAGCATTAGGTCCAGGTTTCAGCTCAGATAGAGCTAATTTTCTTCCTAGTAGCTAGAATAGTGTTGTGTTTTGGTATACATGGAATAGTGTTTGTGTGTCTAGTATGAGATTTGGTATGAAAAGGATGTTGATAATATACTGGTGTTCTTAGTTGTTGCTAAGAAATCAAATACTTCTAAACTTCTCATGATTTGCTAGGGTTCAGATGCACAACATGCTAGGAGGGACCATAGCCAGAGCAGCTGATCTCAAACAACCAAAGCAATATTCTATATCATATGATGTCATGTTTAGCACACAAATCTGGAAGAAGAGGAAGGAGGGGACATTCAGAGTGATAGCATTTGTCTTCCCAAATAACTGTTACGTGTGATGGAACCCCACTTACCTGGAGATGCCTGAACACCTGCCAGGTAGTGAATTAATCCTTTGTTTTGCTTTGTTTGTGTCCACGGCTTTTTCTTTACTCAATAAACTGTCTTTACCTCAACTCTCAAATTTTCTCACTTTTACCCTTCTGATTCTCTCCCCATTCCTTCATGAAAGAGTGAGTGAGTGGCCGTGTGGGGTTTAGATGTTGGTTAGGGTTAAACCACGACACATCGCTAAGAATTGTGTTTCAGGGCTAATGCATTTTTTAACAACTTGGTGCAGTCAACGGGTGGAAAGAAGCAATTTCAACTGTCTACTACATGCTTCCTAAGACTTTCTAGGAATTGCTTCATACTGGCTACAGTCAGAGAGAGGTACCTGCACAAAACCAGTCTCATGTTCCATTCCAGAGTAGGAATTACAGCATTCCACATTTGTGCAACAACAAAGTGATCATCAGTGTATGATTACTGTTCGGCAGATGCTTAGTTTTGTGTTCATATGTATTTACTCTTAAACAAGAACCAAATGTCTAGGTGCAGAATGGAGCTCTTAATCTCAGAAAGAGCATAGTTATAATTTAAACCTTATTGAAAATACTAATCTTATTATAGCAGATGAAGAATTGTCTATATATAAAATCCAACCAAATATTCTCCATGAAGTTATAACAGAATGTAATGTCGTGATCAAGTTGTATAGTAACATAAAGGAGAACCTTTTTTTAAAAAACAATATTCAAAGTACTAATTTCCCTGGTAGCATGAAAACAAATGCAGCTGTCAACTAATTAACATGCTAGACAGATTGCATATTCTTATTGTAGGAATATTGACTTAAAACTTGAAATAGAAGCACTTAATATCAGTTGCTAAGCCCGTTGTATTTAACTACTGACAGCACACACAAAAAAATTCAGAAACCCAAACATGTAAAATCCCAGGGGGAAAAATATTAAAGGATAGTTAAATACTACTTAATTACTCTTTTCAAGACAAAAGGCATTTAATATTTAATTAATGTTGCTTTTTTTTTTTTTTTTTTCACCAGAAAGTGCATACTGAGAACATACGTAAAATTATGCAAATAACTAAATGGATCCAAATGTCATTTGTGGTTTTACCTCTAAAACTGATCTTTCAAAAGGTTATATTTTTCTTTTTTTAAAGTCACTGACTATGACAGGGTTAGAAATTTTAACTCATTGTGGTAACTCTTTTTTGAAAAAGGGAATAAAATATTAAACTATGGTGTTCCTGCTCCTCAAAATACCCAGTCCTTTCCTACAAGTACAATGTAGATTTTCTTTTTCATATTATTACTATTTATTATTTTTAAAAGTAGGCTAATATACTGTGTAATATGATACTTTAATTACTTTGAATAATGTTTTCTGGTTTGTCTCTTAAATTTTCTTCCCTGAGGCAATACCCTGAATGTGTTCATTTTCTTTAAGGGAACCAGATTTCTTGTGTCATTTACATGAAGGGGAACCTGGCAGAACTTTTTAAGCCCAGATGTCTGATTTATAAATGAAGAAAAAAGTTTATTTGAAATTAGGTATTTTCCACTGCTTCTTCTCTCTTTACTAAACCTTTTAAAAAAAAAATTAAAAAATCCTGTGAAAATCTCAAGTATTCTGTCAAATAAGACATTTCTAAAGTAAACATTTTGTTTCAAATAACTTCACATAACAATTCAGAACAGCTGTCCTGTTGCTGTTTCTGGCTTTTCCTGACCACGTACATAGTTCTCTTGTCTGGATCAGTGACAGAAAAAGGGATATTTTTCTTGAATTAGATCATATATAATGCTAATTAAAATATCCCTTCTTTAGTGCTGAGACAGACAGTTCTACCAGGCAGTGGCAGCTATATTCTTCTATAAGGCAATGTGAAAAATTGTGCTTTTACAGAAAAACTTCAGAACTGCCATATGAGCCTCTGAGGTGGAACAAATAAAAAGCATAGCATCATGTACAAATTCAAGACAGCTATTAACATTTTCTAATACATTTGAGAAGCTCTTATCTGTGCTATCAAAGCACTTCATATGCAGCTGCAATAAATAAGGAAAGATCTAAACTGCAGTCAGTGGGATTGCCTTTTTCTTCACCAAGCAGCTAATATTAACATGAATTAAATCTATAAATATTGTCCCTCCTGCATCCATTGTCTTGACGTCTGGAGTACCTAAAGATAAGAAGCTGTTTATAAGTGTAAATACAACACCTTGCAATTTAACTTGTAGCATGTTAGGACTAAAATAATTATGACCTTGAATACAGTTCCCTGCATCTTATGTATAATTTACAAATCCTGTCAGAGATACTAAAGGTAAATTTTATTTCAATTTAAATTGTTTCACTTAAGTATATACTCAATCATATCCTGGTCATCATTAATACTTTACTATCAACAATACAGAATAAACAGAAAATCTGTCTTCATACCAGGAAGCAGGTTAATGGTAAGGCAGAACTGGTAAGAAAATAAATCCTCTGAGTAAAAACAAGCGTTTCCTGTTGGTTTAGCACTTGGTAAAACAAACAATACCCAGGGCTGATCACGTTGGCCAGTTTGCTTAAGTTAAAATTAAAAAATTATCAAGTTGATGGAAAGCTTTTCAATAAAAAAAGATACAATGAACATCTCTCATTATATCCTCCATCAATCTTTTGCCAGTGAAATACTGAGGTTGCAACAATGTCTCCATGTGGCCATTTGTTTAACGTTCAGATTGCAAATGGAAAAGAAAAAAGGTAAGTTTTAACAGAGTTCTCAAAATTCTCCCTGAGAACATGAAGTTGGTTTGATTTTTTTTCCCCATGTTAAGGATTTGGTTACTGAAACTCAGTAATCAGATATGCTGCCAATATCATGGACTGACAATAGCCTCAATTTATCCATAGTTACAGCTCTGCCACTGTCCATCATTTTTGAAAGTTCATGGAAAGGTGCATGAGGACTGTAGGAAAACCAGTGTCACTCCATTCTTCAAAAAGGGCAAGAAGGAAGATTCGGGAAACCAGAGACCAGTCAGCCTCATCTCTATCCCTGGAAAGAAGAGCTCATTCTGGAGGTAATCTCTAAGCACATGGAAGAGAAGAAGGTTATCAGTAGTAGCCAGCATGGATTCATCAAGGGAAAACAATGTCTAACTAATCTGAGTGCCTTCTGTGATAGCGTGACTGAATGGATAGATGCAGAGAGACCAGTGGATATAGACTACCTTGACTTTAGCAAGGCTTTTGACACTGTCTTCTATAGCATGTTCATGGGTAAGCTCAAGAAGTTTGGGTTGGAAGAGTGGACAGTGAGATGGATTGAGAATTGGCTAACCAATAGAGCCCAGAGGGTAGTGATCAATGGTGCAGAGTCCAGCTGGAAATCTGTAACTAGTGGTGTCCCTGAGGGGTCAGTACTGGATCCATTCTTATTCAACTTCTTCATCAATGACCTGGAGGAGGGGACAGAGTCTATCCTCAGCAAGTTTGCTGACCATACAAAGCTGGGAGGATTGGCTGATTCACCAGAAGGCTGTGCAGCCATTCAGAGAGATTTGGACAGACTGGAGAGCTGGACAAAGAGAAACCTAATGAAGTTCAACACAAATAAATGGAGAGTCCTGCACCTGAGGAGAATAACATCATGCACCACTATAGATGGAGCTCTATGGAGAGAGACCTTGGGGTCCTGGTGAACAACAAGTTATCCATGGGGCAGCAATGTGCTCTTGTGGCCAAGAAGGCCAATGGTATCCTGGGGTGCATTAAGAGGAATGTGTACAGCAGGTCAAGGGAGGTTCTCCTCTGCCTCTCTTCTGCCCTAGTGAGACCACACCTCGAGTATTGTGTCCAGTTTTCATCTCCCCAGTTCAAGAGGATGTACTAGGGATATACTAGACAGAGACCAACAGTGGGCTACAAGGATGATTAGGGGACTGGAACACCTGTCTTATGAGGAACGGCTGAGAGACCTGGTGCTGTTTAGTGTAGAGAAGAGAAGACTGAGAGGGACCTTATTGATGTATCTAAATATCTGAAGGGTGGGTGTCAAGAAGAAGCAGTCTCTTTTCAGTCATGACCTGTGACAGGACAAGGAGCAATGGGTCCAAATTAGAACTCAGGGAGTTCCACCTCAACATGAGGAAGAACTTCTTTACTGTGAGGGTGACAGAGCATTAGAACAGGCTCCCCAGAGAGGTTGTGGCATTTCATTCTCTGGAGACTTTCAAGACCTGTCTGGATGCACTTCTGTGTGAGCTGCCCTAGGTAGTCCCGTTCTGGCAGAGAGGTTGCACTCAATGATCTCCAGAGGTCCCTTCCAACCCCTAATATTCTATGATTCTATGATTTTGTAGTTGCTGTGTAGAATTAGTATAAGTAAACAGCAATGAAATTTTACTTTAGAAAACATGTTAGCATACACACAGGGACTTGATGCATTCAGTGGTATATGTGACCCTGCATCAATTCTAGTGTATTTGAATTACTGAGAATGAACACCAGAAAAGAATTGTCAGTAAAGGAATTTAAAGGAAGTACTTTAATTAAGACACCATCATTTTACTAGGGAAA
>NW_009953911.1:308568-310673 GCF_000747805.2 Chaetura pelagica
ATAACACTGGAGTGTTTGATTTAATTAGCTTAACTTTAAAGGTTTCCTTACCTTCTATTGCTGAGAGTAGAACACGAGAATGGTCATACGCAATTACATTCGCATATCTATTCTTTGGTTTGTTTACTTCCAGGTTAGAGTGTTCCCATGTGAACTGCTGACCGGGATCAATAGACTTCAAAAGACAAAGAAAAGAAAAGAAAAAAAGAAAAGAAAAGAAAAGAAAAGAAAAGAAAATAAAAGAAAAGAAAAGAAAAGAGAAGAAAAGGAAACTTTTAGCTAAGGACTGTGTACTTGGTGTATTTAAAATTATTACAAGGCATATGCAACCACAGTTTACTCTGGAAATATTTTGATTTTGAAAGAAAAATGTTACTTCCAGACACACCGTAATGTGTTTTTTTCCTTGAGTCATAAGTAAGAGAACAATTCAGGCATATATGAAACATCAATGATCTGCTACTTCTGCATGTAACTATACAATCCTAGAATCACTGTTTCCTGCTTCCTTCAATGTTCAAGGCTGGAGTCACTAAAGCTTGTCCCATACTATTTTATTTCTCACCGGTAGGAAGACATCAGGCTCTATTACCTACTTCTCTCTCTATGGTTGAGGTATACATACAGCTGGGAAAATACAGAATACATAACAGATAGTACTTGAATATACTCGCTATGGCAATGGCTGTATGAAAGGTAATCTCATACTGAGAAGTTATAACTGATCACACATTGCTTAACTTTTCCTTTCTGCAATAGAAAGAGACCTTAAATTTTTTTCATCAACACAAATACGGAAGTATGGTTTGTGGCTCATGCCTTTTGCTTAATCCTCATAACAACTCCCTATGCTAGGTTGCTGTAAATTATTAAAAAGTAATGTCATATATAAGCAATAGGGCAATGCTACACTCAATTTCCATTGGCAGACAAGCAACAAAGCACAGGTTGGAAGCTCCATTCTTCTACTACAGCATCAAGCCATCATTTTTTACAGCATTTATATTGACTCCTCCCAGGGTTATAATGGCTATGAGTCCATATTATGTAAATAAATTTTAAGTGTGACCTGTAATACTTATTAGAGTAGGTATTATCAGACAATTAACATGTGCAAAAAATAATTAATATGATCTCTGAGGATGTACCCCTTATATTAATAATTAATATTTTACCAGTTAGAACACTGCTTCATTCTTCTGCATCTTTACATATCATATGCAATTTATTTATGTGACATTCAAAGCATGATTTGTCTAAGATTATTCTAAAAAATTAATTTTGCCTGGCTGACTGATAGGGAGGTCTTAGAATAATGCAGCATTTCCCTTTAGGAAACCACGTCCTAGTACCTTATCCTATATACTAATGCCGTAGACTCAATTAACTTTCATAATTGTTGCCAACTAATTTCCTTGAATTTTGCCAACTTTCATTGCACTCTTCTGGAGCTGGGCCTGGCTGACCTCCCTTGTATAACCTAGCTGAGTTTTGCTGAGCAGAGGAGAGTGATGGTTCAGCTTCTGGCTCATCTTTTACGTACTGCTTTACCTACAGTAGCACAAGCAGAGTTCTTGGCAGCTCCTCCCTCAAGAAGAAATTAAATGGAACTTTTTAGAAGAATCATAGAATCATAGGGGTTGGAAGGGACCTCTGAAGATCATCAAAGTCCAACCTCATGTTGAGGTGTAACTTCCTGTGTGGTAGTTTGGTGCCATTTCCTCTTGTGAAGGACCAGGTATTTCCTTACACGAACATGAAATGTCCTTTGAGTCAGCTGACAAAACTGACTTAAAACGGCGTCTCCACGTGGTGCTGAAACCCCTCTGTGTGTGTGGGGGGGGGGCAGCTGCTACAGGGGAGGAGCCGTGGCCGGAAGCAGGGGCAGGACTAGGTCCTGTCTGATTGGCTGAAAAGCCCGGAAATACAAAACTGGCGCCGAAAAACCCCATGAGAGAGGCAGCGCGGCACGCCCCTCTCTCTCTCGCTCTCTCCTCGTGTTCGGGGCGGTCGTCTCCACACACAGCCTGCCTCTGCCATTTCCTGCCGTGTGCCGCCGCCTGTCACCGCTGCTAGGAGCTTCCTGCCCGGCCGCTTGCTGCTGG
>NW_009953911.1:310980-320465 GCF_000747805.2 Chaetura pelagica
TGCATTTCTTTAGAAATATTAGTAAGCACTGAGCAAGTTATTCACTCGAAAAAGTCAGGGCATAAGCCCCTGTCTCCTCTGTGTGAGGCGATACCCACGTGTGGATCTCTCAGCAAATCCTGATAAGTTAATACACTCCAATAAGGAGATATAATAGGTCACGGATCGTGACACCTCTCATCCTATCACACGGCACGACTGAAAAGATACTGGCCCATTCTTGACATCCTATAGGCATTAATAAGACATTCCCTCTCAGTCTTCTCTTCTCAAGACTAAACAGCCCCAGGTCCCTTAGTCTTTCCTCGTAAGGCAGGTGATCCAGCCCCTTAATCATCCTTGTGGCCCTCCACTGGACACTTTTCAGCATATCCCTGTTCCTCTTGAACTGGGGAGATGAGAACTGGACACAACAGTAATGTGTTCTTATTGGGGCAGAATAGAGGGGGAGGAGAATCTCCCTTGACCTGCTGACCACATTGTTCTTAATGCATCCCAAGATACCACCAGCTTTCTTGGCCACAAGGGCACATTGCTGTCCCATGGATAACACTGTCTACCAGGACCCCAAAGTCTTTCTACGTGGGGCTACTTTCTAGCAGGTCAATCCCTAATCTGTATCAGTGCATGGTGTTTTTTCTCCCCAGGTGCAGGACTCTACTTTTATTCTTGTTGTATGTCTAGATCTAACTCAATGGCTGCACAGCCTTCTGGTGTACTGCTTGGGAGTATGATGAAGGCTATGAAAATTTTACTTGTGGTTTGGATATTATTCACTAGCTGTGTGTGTTACTAGCATTTCAAAAATTGTTATTAAATGGATTGCAGCTCTGATTGCATCTGACTTAATTTTCACACCATTTTTATCCTCAAAAAGATTTTGATTTTTACAAAGCAATACTTGGGTTCAGAATCTTAGCAATTTGTGGCACTACGCTTAACATACTTTTAACATATGTTAACATTTGTTAAACATATGCTAATAATATTAATGTCTTATTATTATTAAGCTAGTATCGCAATAGACTAGTTATTAAAAATAATTTTTAAAAAAACCCCACTGATTATGGCTTTTTTTCAAGCTTACTGTATTTTATTTTCTTATATAGTAAAACCAAATTATCACCCAGTTTTTATTTTGCCACTTGAAAAAGTAGACATCACATCTTTGCTGTGCTTAAGCATAAATGTAACAACCTGATCCTTCCCATATTAGGGTTTTGTCCTTCTGCAACCAAAACATTATATTTTTTCTGACTATACATTAAAATTCCTGTTTATCAATAAAGCAAGTGATATTTTTATTTCATTTTATTTCAGCTTAGTTTCATGACAGTAACATTTTTTCATCCTCTGAGATGGATGGCCTTTAGAATTTTGAAGCAGTCACTGCTTAATTTAAAAACACAAACATTTTTATCTTTACTTCTAAGTGCTATGTATTTCATCTAAGACAAAGAGAAAGAATTTGGACATTTTTTTCTAGCCCTGGGAAGAGGAGAATGAAATATATAGTATATTTAAGACACATAATATACAAGTTTATCAGCTGAGCAGCTATTCATCTATGTATAAGACTTGGAAAGCAATCAAATTTACATACTTAATTCTCTCAGCAAGAATCTCTTTTCTTTCCCTTTTTGAGTGAATGCAGGTAAACTTTTGCAGTATGTTTGTAGGTAAACTTGTCACTATTTTAAAAATTCATTAGTATAGGTTTAGCTCAGAATTCTACTAATAATTCAGAACACAAAAAGTAATTTCAAAATAAAGACAAAATGCTTGCAATATATTGGTGCATTACACTCTAAATAAATGTTTAAATAAAATAAATTATTTGACCACAAGTAAAACACATCTATACTAATGTGAATACCTAGTCTGAATTTTTTGAGAGGCATCTATGCAAACATGCTAGCTAAAGAGCAGTTCACTTCCCCAAAATGAGGCAGAATTGCTCTGCATAGCTCTAGATATAAAATAGGAGACACAATGCCCAATCTTTTAGATTTTACCTACAGAACCCAAATATTGTGGAAACTACCTGACAATATAACATGTCACATACACTTTCTCCTGACATTAGAAAGTAACAGAATAAAGTGGCTGACTAATAGTACATTAGTTTTGAGCCTGGAATGCAGAACTTGGGCTTTACCCTATAAAAATGAAGAAAAGATATACACAAATTGAAAAAAAGCACACCACAAAGATAAAATATCTATTAATAATAAAAACTACATGCAAACACAAAATGTTTATTTGCATACACAATTGCACTTAGAAAAATATATCTAAGTAGGTTCTTACCAATTACGAAAAAGAGATTCAATTCCATATTTCACCTATTTTAAATGTGAACTTATAGTTTATTAAAGAGGATGCTACTTTTAAAGCCTAGCTTCAACTGTTCAGTATCATTCTTCCCCCTTTCACTCCTTAGTGTTTAAGTGATCTAAAGCTGCTTTTCAATACCAACAAAAAAACCAAACAGCAGCCTTCTCTGTCAGCTATTTGTAGAAGTAGATGAGGATTTATTCATCACAGCAGTATACTATATTCCCCATTCACTTCTTTGCATGATGAATGGCCAGATGGTGTAATTCAGTGATTAATATTTAGATACATATGCAGACATAGTTAACATAAATTATGTCAAAACTAGGCAAATGGACTGAACTTTAATCTTTCCTGTTTTTCTCAGCAATCTGAACCACTTTGTAGCTTTACCATCCTCCCACAAAGCAGTGTTTTGGCAAAAGGAAGTTAATCTATATTTTTTTTCAGACTTAATAGCCACACTGGAACAAAGAGTAGAGTGGTATTGGCAGACACATTTCAGAAGTGTGAAAGACCAATAACTCATGAATAACAAGTCTGTACTAACAGTTTTAATGAGTGCTTTAATGGTTTAATGGACAACACTTTAATAGGATTTCTGGTATATTCATTCTGAAAGCTTGCCTTCAATAAAGCTGTCATGAACAAAGAACTGGATTTCTTCATAGTCAAACTGTGTAGTATGGGTGCTTTGTGAAAAAGAAATAAAGATATCTGTAATACTGTTACTGCCCTCCCATGTTTTGACTAAACTTTCAGCTATTGTGTTCTAAATGGTTGGCTGCTGGGAAAAAAAAAAAAAAAAAAAGTCTGATCTGTTACCAGGAAAAGACTTGAGCAATACTTACTAGCACAATGCATCATCCATAAAATAGTTCTTTGACTATGTATCATGGCAAGAAAAATGTGTTTCCAGATGATTTTCAAAGAAAACTCAAGTAAACTCTATACCTCCTCATTGTGAAATTTTTCTTTACAGTACTTAAAAAAGAGGTATGTGTTCTCTGCTGTGATCATAAGTCTTTCAGAAGTACATACTGGTACTGTCCTGGGAAAGAAATATGTACGACAAAATGCCAGTCTTCCTGGTGTATGCTGAGATATGCCTGCCTGCCCTGGAACAGTGCTCTACTAAGGGACGCTATGCCAGCAAATTAAGAGCCAGTAGGTTTGTGTCTTTGTGTGTCATGGGGAATGTGAGTTACTGCATAGGTTTCACATGCCCAGAGAGGGAAGGAGGCATGTCCTGAAAAGAATTTCCCAGCACGGTAGGTGTGTTTGAGGCTCAAATAAAATAATCAAAAAGCACTGGGTAACAGAGAAACCTAAAACCAGGTAGAAAAAGAATCAAAACCACAAATTTGAGAGGATGCCAATATAAACAGACTCTGCACAACTGCTGAAAGTAGTCAGCTACCCATAAAAGTGAACAATTTGATCCTCTTTTACCAATATTGGCAATTGTGATGAGAAACTCATATCATAGTTGATGAACCTATAATAGGATGCTATTACATAAGGGGACGATCCACATTTTTTGCATTACTAAATCTTGTTTGGAACTCAAATACAAGTTTGAATCCAGGTCCTAAAAACAGTTAAAAAGGCACAGATGAGACATTTCCTGTTGGCTCTCAAAGAAAATTGATCCAGCTGTCCAAGAGTAGATAGAAGTACAACTAAGGCTTTTGGCAAACTCCTCTCAAGAACAAAGATTGCTCTTCTACAATACTCTAAAATTTCCATGACCAAATGAGACAATGTAAAACATTATTCCAATGAAATCATATTAGCTATATATACGTATCATTGAAGTATATTTAAGGAGAAAAACAACCATAATTTGAAAACATCTTTTTCAATTGCATAAAAAGCTTTAGAAAACCTAAATTTTTAAGTACTGTCCTACAGTTTTGTATTTCTTTGCCTCAAATATAATGCATAATCTGTTTATTCCCATCTGCAATTAAGATTTTTCGTATGTGCTGTCATTACCAGTTCTAATATTGTATTGAAAACCAAGGATTACACTCAACTGCAGAAAAGAAATAAGTATTAGAAGAACGCCTGAGTAATTAAAAACCTTCCTAAGTTTGCATATTCATGCATTTTCATGAGTAAAGCATCCTGTTGCTTTGTTTTATATAGTACATGAGATACAGCAGCTCTCAAACACAAACTTTGTAATTGTCTCATATCACTGGTGCTGCTTTAAATTTTAAGCATATTTTTAGACCATTGTAAACATTTATATTTTTAAGAAAGAAGTAGAGGAGTTAAATTTTTCACTGATTGCTCCATTTCTCTCCATAAAACCCCTAAAAATATAGCAAATGAATCTTTCTAAGAAGCCTCCACAAAACTAATTTTTACATATAATGACCTACATAGTCTGCTCTTAAATATTTTTCCTTCCATAATAAGTGGAGTACTTTTCTCTTCCTACACATTTCACTGATTTCCATTGGGCAAAATAAAGCTGACATTTATTACAGTATTTGACTCTCTAAACTGCCTCTGTGGAATTCCTTGACAAAATCCTAGTAAGGTAACGCCACCTTTGTTTTATCTGAATATTCTTTTAATTATCTAAGCATAGTGCTGTTACCCCAAGGATATCCCATTCACTGCACAAAGGACGGAGATAATATGCTGCTATAAATCTTGACTAATGCCATTTTAGACTCTTGCATTGGGTCTTTAAAATTCTGTATCGTAACTATACTGCTGATTTGTATACTACCGTAAATGGAACTAAGCACCAAACAATCACGTTGAATGTAACAGCATATGTGCTATCAATAAGAAGACAATTTTTCATTTTTCTCTGACTACACTAATTGTTTCTCAATAAATGGAGCACACCCTATGAAAGTAAAGTTGCAGAATGCCAGTAAATTCTGTCTGTATTACTAGAAAAAGGAAACTATTGTAAAGATAAAGAATAGAAAACATTTTTTTTTGTTGAGAAGAAATTGATTATTGCATACGAGTCACTATCATCTGTAACGATACAGCAGCTAAGCACAGCTGTTTTTTGGTACATATCAATAATATGTTTTATATGTGCTTCTAATATATAAAATGTATTGTGTTTTTGTGGCCAGTGTTTATCTTGTTGAAGCTTGAGATACAAAATGATAAACGTACTATATTCAGTAAATTGTCTTCTCAACACAAACACTACCCACTCATACTGAAAAGCTATAATAAAACTTGTAATAGTACAGCAGTGTGGCATAAAGTCAAAAGGCTTCTTCATCTTTTCCAATACTCAAAGTTACAGTAAAAGACTGAGTGCAATTTACAGAAAGAAGCCTGATAAAGAATAACAAATTATATACAGCTTCTCATAACATTGGTTAACTAGTTTACACACACAGGTACATAAAATAACACATAGAGTCTGGTAGTATAATTTTGTGTTGCAGTGACAAGTTATCACACCAAAAGAGTATGAGTCTGAATCTGCTTCCTTAGGGGTGTAAAGCTATGGCTATAGATCTTGGATAATAAATGTGAAATTATTTTACACAAAATCCGAGAATCTGTTTTGGAGAAATAGATATTCTTTTTCATGTTATATAAGGAAATTACTTTTCAGACACATCTATTTTATTGCATAGAGTAAGCAGAACTTCACTGTTTGGATTCAGTCTCTCTCCATGGACACTTTTTATTGTTAAATTGTGAAATCTGAGCTAAGAAGGAAATACAGCATAAAAGTCAGTTTCTTATGAAAAAGGCTTCTGCTTAGCAGCTGTCAAGTCCATATGGATTCTTGCATTACATAAAAATCCCACTGAAACTGTCAAAGCCAGAAAAAGCTTTGTTATAATTAGTTGGGGTCAAGAACCTTGACTTTAAATTAGGTAATACAAAAGAACAATGTGACATGAAGTATATGTCATGCTAACCAGGTATTTCAACATTTTGCTGAGGATTGGGGATTGCCAGCTAATAACAAGTAATGAAGGATTATGAATTATTTATTTTGAACTAGAAATGAATTTCACTGAGAAGAGGACATAGCACAATCTATGCTGAAACTACAAAACCACTTTATCCAACAGTTGAGTTACAACCGTATTTAAATCTTGTAATAGTCATTATCTTTAAGGCCTGATCCCTCTTCTCCCATGAAACCTGGTATTCAAGGTAAAGTTATGAGAGAATATAATGATAGAATCCTCCACTGTTCTCACTATCATCCCCTGTAAGAGTTGGGATAGGATAAGCTCTGAAGAAGACACTGTGAAATAGTTTCTAAAGACTTGTAGAGGTAGGAACTCCTCCAATTGATGATGAAGCTTAGAAAACATTACAAAGCTGGAAAATGGTCTACACCAGAGAATACACTCCTTTTAGCAAATCATAGAAAGACATAGTTTATACTATGTATATGGCTACTTACTACTTTTTGCAATAACTACTCTTCCAACATTAGCCTGGGACTCCTTTGAGAACCAGAATGCAAAGGGATGTAGTTAGACTTACTATTGCTTTAGTGGCAATTTCAGATTTCTTTTCAACTAGATTTGACACAGCACAAAAAGGAACATATCAGAAAACAACCAAAAACCAAAACCAACCAACCAACCAAAAACAAATGAACAAAACAACCTAACAACAACAATAACAACAAAAACCAACCACGAAAAATCCTCACTGAAAAATACTCCAATTTATGAAGCTTTGTGCCAGATAAACAGGGAATAGTGGGCTGAGTCTGGGTTTACTTGAAGAAATCAATCCTATCTTCTCTCATGATCTACATCTACAAAGAAGTTTTATTTAATCTTCCTCATGAGAGTGCAAAGACTTTAGAGGATATACCAGAAGGTATAAATCAGCAGAGGAGACATCGTGTAGATGTGTGACTTCTGTGAGAGTACTTTTTTATCATTTAAAAGTAGTGAATAGACTGGGAGGCTTCTTTCTATCTGAAAATAAAGTAGGAACAGGCAAGGAAGCAATAGTCTTTTAAAAGCAGAAAAGTGTAGGCAATTTTGATCAGAAATTCTGATCAAAAGGTGGTGGATGGAACAGGAGGAAGGAGGGAACAGAAGCAAACCTTCAAGTACTTCTGAAGAGCTAAGAATGGCGCATATAACATAAAAATATGTTTGAGAACTGTGAAACAATTATTTTGAAATGGCTACTAAAGTAGTGTTGTACACAATAATTGAAACATCATTTTGAAATGGAGCTGACCTTGACGAAATTCTACAAGCTGGACAAGAAGTCAGTGTTCATCAGGAAACTGTAAGTATTTTTTACTTTACACTATCACAAAATTGTCATAACAGTTGCTGTATACTATCAGTTTACTTTTGAATAACTTAATCCATGCAACTGAAGAAATTCTATAAAAAGTAAAGTAAAACACAGGAATATCAAAAAGGAAATGATATAATGAGAAAAAAAAAAAATTATCATTAGTGGTAACTGATGAAAAATGTTTGTTTCCCCAAATGGGAGTTAGCTGGAGGACTTTTCTACTATTAAGAAAGGTCAGTGGTTTTCTGATACATGTTACACCTTTAACTGTTGAAGATGAACAGTATCTCTTTTTCCTTCCTTATGACCCATTCGAATGCCATCTGAAGTGATAATAACTGAACTGTTATCATCTGTATCCATTTCTGCCTTGAACCTGGATAGCTGCTTTAAAGGGACAGTAGGGAGGACTGCTGCTGAAAGAGAAGGTCAAATCCCTGACTGCAAATGTTCCCACCAGCTCCCTTTTGCTGGCACTACAGCTCATGCAGCGATGTGGTGAGCTAGTTTAGGGAACTGAACCAACTGAAAACAGTAAAAAATTAGTTTTCAGATGAATCTATTTCCTGAGATAATCCTTGAATAGCTGCACATGCAGTAGTGCCAGGATTGGCACAAGAGAGTCAACAAGAATGCACAGCCAAGACAGGAAGGTGACTTAGAGTGATCATCAAACTGCAACCCCAGTCGTCTGTGTACACTAGAGCAGGAAATCAAGTAGAAGTGCCTTTCACTAATTGTCTTTCAAAATGGATGAATCCTGGACTAGATGGAAAGCAAGTGGTATCTCTAAAGCTGGGATTTTAAAGATAGATGTTGAATTACCTTGGACAAAACAATTTGAATGAAATTTTATTTTTTATAGGGAATTTCTTACACAGGTATTCCAAGGAATTTGCAATAGTAGTTGCAACAGTAGTGCAACAGTAGCACAACAGTACGTTGGGCATTTACAGGATCTCTGTAAGACAGCTGTCACATGTAGAACCAACATATGAAAGTCTTCCTCAGTGTTTTTATTGCACTGTTAATCTTCATGTGGACCTCCAAATACAATGATTGTGCAATCCATAAAAAAAATTACAGTAATCTAAGTTTTTACTTCATATACCATGCAAAAAATGCTTGGGGACTTTTAAGCAAGGATTAGTGACACAACAGACTATGAAAAAAATACTGTGTCAGTGATTCCTCTGGAAGTCTTTAATCCTTGGATCACTGACATGACTGCCTATAGCTGCGTTCTTTTTCTGATGGTTAAGTACATACTTTATTCACAGAATTTCAACATAGACTATACTGCCACAGAAGAAACACTGTAGTTTGCTATGTTTAACAGATAGCTATACAAGTTCCTTTAGCCACAAATTACTGACATGAGAGGCTGCTACTCTCCACAGTATCAATGCCTGTCTGGGGTGGTATACTCCATTGATTACTGATGAGGTGGCTTGTAAATGATTCTTCTCTTTAAGTTAAATTCTTTTATGCTCTTCTAGACCATCATTCACAGATTATCAATGCCGTATTACTGACAGGAGGAAAATACTTGTTTGGAGCTTGTACCGTATGTGTCCTGACAACATTACACAGGAGGTTTCTTAAAAAATCTAAGGCTATTTGAACTGCTCAGTACATGAATGTATATATTAAAAAGAGTAAGTGCTGTTTCATTCACACACTACTTCAAGCATGTGCCCATGGCGTCTGCCTGAAATGTATCCTTATAAAAAGAGAATAGATTGTTAGAAACAAAGAAGTCACCTCACCAAAGCAGTCATTTTACACAGAGAACTATTTTTATCATGCTTTTAATATCACACAAAACTGGCACCATAAGGTTGGTACATATCAGAGAAAAGTCT
>NW_009953911.1:320767-324855 GCF_000747805.2 Chaetura pelagica
GGGAAAGAGAAAACATGAAAATTTAAACAATTCAAGTCATCAGGAAGTGGGGGGAATTACCTCATACTCCTGTGAGAACTTCAAATTGTCATTTGCTTTCAATCTTTCAATGTGATCTGCCAGTTCTAAGATAGGTATTGGGGGATGACTGGCCATACCTGTTGAACAAGAAATATGAACAGAATTTAAAGTAAACTACAGTTATTGCATTAATTTAAAACTTAGAAAAATGCAGTAGTTAGAATGGCTAGAAATGTGTAAGTAATAAAGATGCCATATGTGAGAGAAGCAGGCAAATAGTTTGGTTACTCAAAGCAGGACATGCTCTGGATAGATGAGCTCTGAAGCCAAATTAAAAGAAGTCACCAAGCATATTCCCAAAGCTAACATTCCTAGTGTAGAGGAAAGAGTTACTGTGATATGTGTGAATGAGGTTAGCTAGGCATGAAAAAATGAGACAGTTAGACCTCATGTTAACCTTTGCTTTGAGTAATGACTCTTAATGTCATTTCAAACTCCTTCTCCTGCACTGCATGAAATGAAAACTCCATTGAATTAGATGAGGAAAGGTGAGCTGAGAAATAAACACTGAAATAACCCTAAAGAGGAAAGAACAGTATTTTGACAGAAAACAAAGTGACTTATGCATAATCAAGAAAAACGAACTTGAAGAATGAAGGTTACCGAGGTAACCGAAGACATCTGAACCTGCAAAGGAAATGGTAAAAACCAAAGAAACCTCAAACCAACACAAAACGAACTTACAAAATAAATAATAAAACATGAATAGATAGATTGAGGATTAATAAAAATGCATCAAGGTGTAGAAAACTGACTACATATTCTGACTGAATTAGAAATACTTAAATATTTTGTGAAATTTTGAGGTGACTGACATTCACATGCAGCTATGAATGACTAGAATAACATGCATCATTACTTTCAGACAACAGTCACTGAAGACAACATTGGACATCAGACAATTAAAACTTCAAAAATGTTTTCACTAGTAGCAGATTGTAGAAGCAGGGGTTGTATGTTTTGGCTGGAGACACATACTGACTGTGCTAGTACCTTAAAATACATCTAATGTGAAACCCCATTTATCAACCCCCAGAAGTACCTACAATCTACTTCAGGTGTAAACATCTTTGTCCACTGATGCAGATACTGAGTGAAAAGGAAGAAGAACAACTAAGAATCAGAGTCAGAGAGGGGTGTGGAAGGGAGTATAGGGAAAGCAAAGTAAAAAACAGAAAAGATGTGGGGTCAACTAGAACAATCTGCCAGCTGAAGATTTGCCAGACAAAAATTTGTGAACATGTTTGTTTCATGCTATTAGTCTTCATGACCCTCCTCCAAAATGTCTACATTCTTCTCTTCATGCTTTATACTATCAAACCTAAAATAAAAGTGAGTTTTTAATTGCTCATGGGAAGAAATCAGAGCTGGCTAGAAAAAATAAGCTAGTGAACCCCAGGATCTCTTGAAATTACAAAGGGAATACAATGATGACTCAAGGGGGCTCAAGCTGGAAGCCACGTCACACAATGCAGTTTGCTTTGTCACCGTGAATTTCAAGAGCATGCCTAGGACAGTTAACTTGCATTTCCTGTAAATGTAACTGAAAATGACCATGTGGTTACAACACAGTCACATTATAGCATACTTGTATTTTATCTTTATTTATTTATTTTATTTTAAATTCCTATTTTCTTTTTTTTTATTTTTTTTTTATGTTATAGGCATCATACTCTTGTATGAGTTCAAAATAATGTTGAGCAGCACAGGCCCTAATTCTTCTAACCCTAAGTATATATATTTATATATTACCTTTGTAGCACATCTGTGATGGTGGGAGATTACTTTAAGTAGTTCTTAATGCAAGCTGTCAGTCAACTAACAAGGTAGAATATTCAGACATAATGGGGAGGTTTCTTATGAATTTCAACAAACAAATTAGTCTGTAAGCACTAATTTATTTGAATAATTTATGGTTGTCTCACATTATCTTAGAACTTTTGGGTAGTAGAACTTCGTTATTCTCAAAATGAATGTGGGTGACAGTCATCTAATAATTACTCTGATTGATCCAGATCAAGCACCCCTATGAAAAATATATGAGTGAAAAGGCACAAAAGAACTCTAGATTGATCTAGAAATGGAGGTGAACTGATGTACATCTAAAACAGTGCTTGAACAGAGAAAATAATAGAGACAAAGATGTTTAGACCTTTTCGAGCGAATCGTGGGAGAGAGTTATTATCATATAAGGACTGAGTGGTAGTTTGGCTAGAGAGGGAGGACACAGAGCCAATCAGGGAGGCGTAGGGGACTGAATTACTGCTCAAAGCTGTAAAAGGTAAAAGCCAATTGGAAATGGGAAACAAATTAGTAACAGCAGTAGATCATCATAATCAATCAATCTTGTACATACAGGCACTTCAGACATGCACAAAACAGCGTCTGGAAACTCAACTAAAGAGATGTTTAAAGGTCTGGTTACTCTATTGTAAATATATGGACATAAAATCAAAGAGAATGAGACTTGCTCATTACATGATGTACCTGACTACACCACCAGCACCATAAACACAGATCTCAATCATTAGCTTACTGTAAAGGAATTTTTTTTTAAAGATGCTGAATATCTGCTGCTTTTAAAACTATTTTTGTTCATATGCTCCTCTATATGCCACTTGACATTCCTAAGGGGAGATTTCCTGTTAAACACTTCTGCAAAATTAAACTTAACATAAAACTTTATTTTCCAAGGAAAAAAAAAAAGGAACTACTTAAAACTGCAGAAACTGGCAAATTTTAACTGCACATAATTCTTTCTCCACTCTTTCTCTCTTTAGGCATTTACAATTGGATACTTACTAACTTTCCCTAAATAATATTTTGCAGCTAAAATATGAAGCAATTGCATTTGATATACTTTCATCTTTTAAATACATGAAATGAGTTCTACTGAGATGAATAAAGTAGCTACTCTTTAAAAGAACTGCTGGGGAACTTCTGCTATGTAATTACTCTATAAATCATAACAAGCATCATAACAGAATATGCTATGAATGAACATTTTAAGATCTCATCATATCTCATGCAAAAGCATGAGGCTCCTACTGAGCTTAACGTGAGTTGCATGTGAACAGCAGGTGAACTTGACTCCAAAAAAAAATCCAAAATACAGAAAAACACACTTATTGTTGCAGTTACAAATAAGAAAATCCACTTATTTGCTGACACACCTCCACATCAATCAACATATGCTATGAAAACACAAAAAAATTAAGACAAAATACAGCTAAATTACAACAGATCCGGTGACATGGTAGAAAGTCAAAAGAAACATCATGCTGAAAACATGCTTTCAAACTTTTGTAAAAGAAGAAAACAAAGATAATAAACCACTTAAAAACTCAAAAGAAAAATAAACACACTACAAACCAAACAAATCCAAGAGCCACTATGTGCAAAACACAGCTAAAATTTTATCTATAAGAAGCTTTTATTTCCAGATTTGGTAGAAAATTGCCAAATGTGATTGAGCTTATGCAGCCTAGTAGTAACCCCTCCACATGAATTAGGTGAGAATGTATGATTTAAATACAGTGT
This sequence comes from Chaetura pelagica, assembly GCF_000747805.2. Lineage (NCBI taxonomy): Eukaryota > Metazoa > Chordata > Aves > Apodiformes > Apodidae > Chaetura > Chaetura pelagica. The sequence continues at coordinate 324,389 of NW_009953911.1, forward strand.
AAAATTATCTTCTGGTTGATCTGTGGTAAATACATGACCAAGGAACATCAGATACCATGTGCCACAATTTCAAGGAAAAATTGAGAGAGCAAGGTCAGATTTCACCTGCACATCAACAGACATCAAACCTTTTAAGTATACTACTTTACCCCACTGAAACATGGGGGGTTTTTGGCCTTGTTTTTAGTGCATTAAATTAGAATTTTGCTTGTTGTCAGGTTTTTACCATAAGAGCTTTAAAAAACATTAAAGAAATATACATTTATTTACAACTTTGGACAATAGGCTGATGTGCCTACAATACACAAGAAGGAAGTTGGAAATTAAAGTGCTGTGAAGGACCAGGTATTTCCTTACACGAACATGAAATGTCCTTTGAGTCAGCCGACAAAACTGACTTAAAACGGTGTCTCCACACGGCGCTGAACCCCCTCTGTGTGTATGGGGGGGGGAGCAGCTGCTGCAGG
>NW_009953911.1:325061-353416 GCF_000747805.2 Chaetura pelagica
GTCCCCGCTGCTGGGAGCTGCCCTGCTGCCTGCCGTTCCTGCTGGGAGCCGCCCGCTGCAGAGCCTGCCCGCTCACTGCCTCCCGCTCACTACCTGCCCGCTCGCCGCAGCCGCCGCTGCTAAAGCCGCAGTCCCGGAGTCCCGGAGCCGCTTCTCTCTGGGGGGGGGGGCGACCTGCGCTTGGAGTGCCCACAGCTTCTTTGCTACCCAGCTCATCCTACCTGCACTGCCGTGGTGAGACAATTCCGGCTACCCCAGCTTATAGGGGAAAATATAATCCAGCCATTCGGGCATACCCCTCCCCTCTCCTTCCAGCACTTGAATAAGATGTGTAACTAAGGTGTACCCATATATGTTTAATGTGTTATAACCACTCCTTTTGAACCTCCTGCCCCAAATTGCTTTGTTTTCCCCACAATAAACCTTGCTGTTGTTAGAAATTTAGTAAGCACTGAGCGAGTTATTCACTCAAAAAAGTCGGGACATAAGTTCGTGTCTCCTCTGTGTGAGGCGATACCCACGTGTGGATCTCTCAGCAAATCCTGATAAGTTAATACACTCCAATAAGGAGATATAATAGGTCACGGATCGTGACATATTCAAGTGCATAACTGCTAGGATACAGATTAAAATCTAGATGAACTGAAAATGGGACATTCTATATTCACAGAAATCTATTTATGAACTAATTTGCATTTCAGGTCCACACTGAATTAACACTGTGATTTTAGAAACTGATTTATTACATTCTCATTTGTATTCAATAACACAGAATTCTCTCTCACCCAGCAATCTATATTGATCACGATGTTGGTCCTTTACAGAAAACATAAAAAATCAGTAACAGTGACTACCATTACTTAATCTTATCTAAAAGGTGGAAAGAAGTATATGTTGAAATTTGGACATAGGAAAATTGAAAAAATGAAAGATTACCCTGATTCGAATTCACAAGATTGGCTTTAGAGGAATATGTAGTTCTGCAATAGCTATTCTAAAATACTTACCAATGTGCATATAATATTGTAAAATTAAGCCACCTGTATTCCAGAAGAAGTTTTGTACCTGAAAACTAGACTAATTATCCTGGAATGAAAGTAATTTTTGTTCTGCATCAAAGACTTTGCTCTACAAAGCAGGCCTAGGGGCTCTGTAGCTTCATGGCAGAAGCACCCTCTTTCTGAGCTGGTGTAAAAGCCAGCTATACTGAGAGAAGGTGAGATCTAGTTTTCAGACCCTGAGCTAATGTTGTTCAATACAACAACATGTTGCAAAACTATGGGCTAAAATCCAGCAAAAAAACCCAAATAACAAAACAACTACAACAAAAAACGCCAACAAAAACTCTTGCAAGGGGCAGAATGTTCAACTCCATGTCCCAGCTAAACAGATTTTTATTTCCTCTAAGTTTGAAAGCAAGCAGCTGGGATGTCAGAGAAGTGCCATTTGCACTCTCAGGCCTATACTTCTTTTAGATGCCTAAATCCTTCATGTGAGTCAAGCACACATGAAGAGCTATATGTAGGATTATTCTTGTGAGATGTCTATTCCAGTCTGTATTTGTTACGTAGACAAAACACAGTACTCTCTCCAGCATTGATATGATACTAGTAAACAGAAATTGTGTGGATAAACTAAGTCAAGAAATTTTCTGCTATCTTGCAAAGCAAGTGACTAAACCCTGACATAACTTTTTCCACTTCTGTTATTTGCGCCTTTTTTCTCTGAACTTTTTCTACCCTTTTTCTGCCTTGGAAAGGCAGAAAAATGTCTTGGAAATTAGTGGAACTTCCTTGGGAACCAGGGAATAAGTGTACTCTGAAAGCTTACTTATCTAATAAAAAAAACCAACAACCCAGTCTTTAATTCAGAACTGTAATAATTCTGTTAATTTTTCTTTTATTTCAAAGTTAGTAAGAGATAATGGGATAATTGTTTAATTGGCACCCAATTACACAAATTACTTGTAAGTGTGACACGTTTTATACCTAAAAGAGGAAAAAAAAAAAAGTCACTTTTGAGGCATGACTCAATTTAGTTCTTTGACTGATTGGCATAATGCGCTCTTTGCTTGAGCCTGTACCTGTTGTAACACACACAAGCTACTTAACATCAGTTATTTTTCTCCATGGGCTTCATCTTTTGATGAAACCTTTTGTGAGAGCTTAATTCTTACCCATGGCCTACCTTTGCTCTCCTATGTGGTATAGACACTTTGCAAAGTTTGCAAACCAAGTTAATTATTTTTATCCCATATTTCATAGGAAACTTGTAGAATAGGAAGAATGTGACTGATTTTCCTCAGCTACTCCAATTCTGGGAGAATGACAGACTTACAAATGAGATCCTATATACTACTGAGAGATTGGGTATTTTCACACTTACTCAAAGAAAACTTGGCGCAGTTGTGACCCACTCACTGGCATATAGGCTTATCTAATAAACATACACTTCTGGATAACACATATAGACATGAGATCTTGTTCTCAGATACAAAACTGCTAGCTATTCCAAACTTCAAGCCAAAATGTCAAATTTACTCCATACAGTGAGGAGTGAAGCCAGAGATTAATTTGATCCTTCCCGGACAAGGTAAGACAGGAAATCCTTTAGGTAAATACTAGATTAATGTATTGACAGGAAAACAAAAATGAAAGGAAAGCAAGACATCTGCTGTGCTGGTAGTTGAGACTGTGGGTTTTTATCACATCTTCATGACAATTTTGCAACAAAACCAACACAAATGTGCCTTAAATAATTGCCTAAATGTAACCAAATTAAAAAATAATGCTTTTTCATTATTTCTTAGAAAAAAAAAAAAAAAAAAAAAATGCTTTTCCCTTTTTTTTTAAAAAAAAAAAAAAAAAAAAAAAGCTTATCAGGAATATGTTGTCCATGTGGTTAGAAATTTGAATTCAGCACAGGAATTGCACTTTTATATTATTTTGATAGTTTTAGATGATCCAACCTTTCCTATCACAAAATATAAGTTTGATAGCATTTTTGGAAAAAGGCTGTTCAGAAAGCTTCTGAAGTATTAAAGTTTATGACAATCCAGAATTTTATAGGAGGGTCTCATTCACTCCCAATGAAAACTGGCACTCTGTACATGCCAACATAATTCAAAATTTTCTTCTCCAACACTTCTTCACATTATGATTTAATTATAAACTCCCCCCTTGTTAAAGTACGTTTGCCATTTTGTCATTTATTTTATTTTTAGCTGAGGTTCAGAGTAACATCTTAAAAAGTACATGGGTGATGTACAAAGTACAAGGGTGATGGCAGATTTCTCAGTAAAGGAAACTAAACACCTAACTTCATCTGGCCCAATCATTCTGTCAACTGCCTGTTTTGCCTCAGCAATAACCTACTGCCTATTTCTCCTAGCTGGTGAAAAAAACCACACAGTTGAGAGTGGAAGAACAGCAAAACTGGTACCTTGAATATACAGCCTTTCTGTAGTGCCTCTACATTTGTCTTTAAAAGTTTTATATTTCATGTTACTGAATCATGTGTTAATGTGTGGAGATGGATAAACACTCCAGCAGGATCTAAATATCTATATTAAATTAAGCCAGATTTTAATGAAATGGTAGCCCTAATTGAATTTAGTGTGATTCAAGTAAGGTTCTGCCTTAACTAACACAAGAAATGCATGTCAACTTCACTGGGGCTAAGATTACATATTATGAACATGATAATTAGCAAGTGTTACACAGCAAGACAATTCTGGAGTAGGAATTAGGTCATTGATATTTGGTTGCACACTGAGTAACACAATGGTCTGACTGGTGCCTAGGGGTTTTAGGGGGTACAATAGCAGGAAAAAATATTGTAAATTGATTTCTGTACCATATTTATTATTAATAATTTTAATTCTCCATTTTGTGAAAATGTTTACACCAAAGAAAAAGACCTCATAGTAGAAATGGACAGCGGATGTTCCTCTCAACTAGCTAAACAGAAAACTGAAAACTTTCTAGATAAACTACAGCACTGCAAGGAAAGGCAGACTTCAACCTCACTCCAGTTCTTTTCAGATCAGTGAGTTATGGTGTCTACAAGTGCTGCAAATTCTGCTAGTTCTTAATAACTTTACATTCTAAGTGTAACTGTAAGCATTGCATTCTAAGCATATCTGTAAAGTTGTTAAGACCTGGTTGTACTTTTTTTTCTACCCATATTTTATTTTAATTTATGATGAATACTAAATGGGTAGGTAAGAATCCAAATCTATACTTATCTCATTCTTAAGCCATCCACTCTGCTTAGTATTTATCCATACAGAGATAACAACCTGTTTTAGGCATAACCTAAACTGTAAGAACTGTAACTTTCTTGTTTCAAAGTCTTGTATGTATAGCTCTAATTCTGTAACAATCTTGAAAAAATTGCATGAAAGTGCTGGTTAACATAAAAATTCCTTGCTCAGTAAGGATGAGTCAATATTAATATTGCAGTCTCAGAAACACAACTGTGAATCAAACTTGTTGATCGTTTTCATATACTGCACTTAGGTTCATATTGTAGAGAGGTCCTAGAGCATGTCAACAAGATTCCCATATTCAGTTGAAACTAAAATAGAAGATGTACTCCTGAAACACACCTCATTTACTGCTAAATATAAGCCAGCTGCAAAGGACCATTTGGTGTACTGGAAGAGAAAAAGAAAAAAAAAAAGGAAAAAAAAAAGGGGTAAAACTCAAGCCTCCAGACCGTTCCCTTTCCAACTGTATTATACACATTACAGTGTGGATGTTGGGTTTTTACCCCAACATTCATTGCTCTGTAGGTACACTAATCCTGGGGCAGCACTATCTTCATATACCCACTGTTTAGAAGATCAGAAATGAGATTTGCAGGTTCAGTTTACCCTTTGGTAGTATTTTGTATGTCAGCTTCTACAGCTAATCTCTCAACATCTCACATGCTTTATTTCCTGTCTTTATGAGCTTGAATTAATTATAATCTGTAGTTATTGTAACAAATTTTACAAGCAGTAGGATCAGGAAGATTTGGTACATAAATAGTATCAGATCACAACTGTATGCAATAATATTGTAGTAGAATAAAAGTCTATTGGAATACATAATGATCAAAGTAAAGTAAATTTAAATTTATTTTTTTTAAATTGACTCATTAAAAAGTGATAAAAAGCCAATAATATTTTAAGTATTTGTCTCCTGATGTTTATTGACTATCAAACCAAGCAGCTTTAACAAAACAATGCTTAATAAATAAATTAAGTAAAAAAATAAATTGGGAGTATATTGCTTCTACCTTCAGAACTATTGACATGGTCATATCCTCCTTGACCCTAACATAGTAGTTTGCTTTCAAAAGACAAGATAATTTCTCTCGGTATTGCTTTTCCTTATTGTACATTCACAATGTAATGACATTTCCAATGAGGTTACAGGATTACCTGATAGTGCAGAAGATAAGAGGGAAATTTATTTACAAACAAGTACCTGTAACAATATAATTAATAAACATAGGGATTTACATTTCCCAATAATATTTTCTAGCATTGCTAAGTTTAATTTTGAATTTCAGCACATAATACACATCCATAAAACATACGTGACTTTTAGATCTTCTTTACAGAACTTATATTTTTTTTTAAATGAAGGATTCTTCCTTTAATAAAGAAATTAGAGAGCTATTTTTAAAAATAATGAAGAAATACACTGTCCAAATATTCATAAGCAATATCGTTTTCTAAATAATCAATCCTTCTGTTCTGTAACAGCACCACTAATCAGTTTGTGATGTCAGAGCTATCAGTGAGGTATCATTGTTGCTTACCTGGAGTCTGAAAATTAAGGCGTCGCAGCTCCACTGGGTCTGTGGGATGGTGAGAGGGGACCTCCTTGCTGTTAGGTATGCTGCTCTTTCTAGAATCAGATTCAGCCCTCTTCCTGCACAGGGAAGGTGAATACACGTAAACATAAGATTGAGGTATTAGTTTGAGAAATAAAGGTGCCCAAGTATTTAATAATTATATTCTAATATTCTTATATTTCTAAACTAGTATTTTATCCAGTGCAAAAGGTAAAATAATTACGCATGGTGCATACAGCAGCTACAATTTGCAAAGACAAAGTGACTATAAATACAGTAATATGAGAGGGAAAACAACTGCATTATGCCCCTCTTCTCATCATTTTGACTTGAGTAGTTAACTATTATATTATATAACATGAAACTTACAAAATGGATCTCTATCTCTATTTTAAAAGCTAGCTAGCTTCATTAAAAAGAGGCCAACTTTTGAGCACGCAATTAAAAAAAAACAACACACCAAGTTATTATCATTAAGTATTTCATATATTATATGCACATCTCTGCAATGTTTATAAAAAATAACTTGCATTTTAAATTATTTTTTTTAATATTACAGGGAACAGAAAGCACCTATCCCAGATAACATCTATTCCTTTCACTTTCCAGGAAGGAAGAACCTGCTCTGCTGTCTCTTGTGTCTAGAAGAGCTGCACTGCACAATTTCCATGCAGCACAGGGAAGAGAACCCCAAACTTGTGTATGCTTCGCATTCTCCAGTGAGAAGCAGAATACATGTGCTCTGTGTCTAACTGTTCTGCTAAAATGGATTTCTGTCATTTCAGAGTATAAATTTCTGATGCAAAACATGAAGACCTATGTTACATGAATATCTACCACTCTGTATTTTCATTCAGGAATCTGGAAATGTAATGCTTTAATTTGAAGTAGAATTCTTCTTCACTAGTCTTGAGTTCCCGAATGAAAATGCAAACTAGCTGATATTTTTCCTGTAATACAAAACTAAGATGGAAACAATGGAAAGAGCTGCTTTGCAAAACCAACCAAGATTATTTTAAGGTGTATGAAGCAAAATCTTTTTCACATGTCCAATATTTGCTCTAATATATTACTATTTTGGTAGGGTTTTTTTCAAATTGACTCACAATATGACAATGTTACATCTGTTATTATTCCACTGGGCTCACCTCTGAAAAATGCTCCAATTGATTTCTTAATGTTCTTGAAATACTGAACACGTGGTGGCATTTATGAAAGGTGCATACAGCAAGACTTCAAAGATTATGGAAAGAAGTCAAGCAGCAATATCATTGCAGGACATATTTAAAAGGTACTAGTCCTATGATTTATGGAAAAAAAAAAAAAGTGCTTTGCTGTAAAAGCATTCCATCTATTCTCTGGTAAATACTTTACCACATGCATTGATTTCGAAGTGATGAAGACTTAAATCTGATTCTTCTTTTTTACTCTCATAAGAAAAAATTATTATGGAGAAAGTTGGTTGAAATTCCTTTTTTACTTTTGATGCTGACTATTTCAAACTCATACGACAGTAAAAAAATGCTCTGTTCTCCTTTTTTTCTCAAGTAAAGGTGTGTGATGCAGCTTTCCAGAAGTATTTTTATCTATACTACCTTTTCCTGAAGTCTATGAATCAGTGGAAATGTCTAGAGACAAACTTCATTTTACCTTTTTCCACTTGTAAGTCAGTACTGGGCAGCACAACTTCATATTTATGTACTAAAAGCTCTAAAATATCTCCCATACTGTACTTACAGGACAAAGGAATGGTTTATAATTTATTACTCTCAGCATGTTTCTGACTTTTCTGTATGTTTCCAGCCTATACAAGATATCACAATTCTATCAGATTATGCAATGGCTTTGAGACTTCTCCTTTTCTGGATTAAACAGAGTGATTACTTTTCACTTCTCACCTGTCAGGTTTACTGCTCCATTTTATTGCAGCAAAGAGGGGAGAAAAGGTGAAACATTAGTTGACCAGCAGCAAACAGTGTAACAACAAGAGGTGAAAAAAATGCTGACTTAAAATAGAGATGCAGAACTAAAGTAAATTAAGAAATAACAAACAGTTCATTAAATTATTTAATGCTTAGAATAAATAAACACAATGTTAAGTACAAAGAGAATCCTCTGCTGAAAAAAAAAATTTTTTTTAGACATTATTTGCAACCTCAAATTTTAGCCAGTGAGATAATGGTTAATGGGTGTTTGTTTGAGCTGTCAAAGTGATGTTACCATAACTCTGATAAATGATATCTCACTAAGATGTAGAACCCTGTTGCATCCTAGAAAGAAGAAAGATGAGAGGAGGGAGGAAAGAAAATATAAAAGTGGAGAGCAGAGAACAGAGAAGGAGAGAAAGGGAATAGAAGAGAAAGGAAAGTGAAGAACAAGGTTAAATACATGAGATACATAAGAGGTGTAGTAAATAATAATAATCAAAACAAAAACCACAGAAAAAACCAACATCCCCCCAACAACCAAACCAACCAAACCAAACCAAAACCAACAACCCCCCAAAAAAACCCAAAACAAACAACAAAATAAAACTTTGAAAACTATTTACAAAACCAAGTAATAAAATAGCAAGAAATTTTTCACAGTAGTCTGGAAAGTAAGGTAAAAAAGAGTCTTTCCCCAACAAATTATTACATAATTTTTTTCATTTAATCAGAGAATCATAGAATGACAGAATGCTTAAGGTTGGAAGGGACCTTACAGATCATCCGGTTCAAACCTCCCTGCTATGAGCAGGGACACCTCCCACTAGATGTAGTTGCACAAAGCCTCATCCAATATGGCCTTAAACACCTCCAGGGGGGGTTCTTCCACAACCTCCCTAAGCAACCTATTCCTGCTACCCTCAGGGTGAAGAATTTCTTCCTGATGTCTAACCTAAATCTACCCTATTTAAGTTTAAAACCGTTACACCTTGCCTTATCACTGCCCATCCTGGTGAAAAGCCCCTCCCCAGCTTTCCTATAGGCCACTTGAAGTACTGGAAAGCTGCTGTAAGGTCTAGAGCCTTTTCTTCTCCAGGCTGAACAGCCCCAACTCCCTCAGTCTGTCTTCATAGCAGAGGTGCTACAGCCCTTTGATCTTCTTTGTGGCCTATCTCTGGACCCTCCTTAGCAGCTCCATGTCTTTCCTGTGATGAGGGCTCTAGAGCTGTACACAGTAGCCCAGGTGTGGCCTCAACAGAGTAGAGTAGAGGGGTAGAATCACATCCTTCACCCTGCTGGCCACACTTCTTCTGGTGCAGTCCAGGATGCAGTTGTTCTCTGGGCTCCAGCACACACTGGCGGCTCATGTTGAGCTTCTCATCTACTACCACCCCCAAGTCCTTCTCCTCAGGGCTGCTCTCCAGCCATTCTCCCCACAGCCTGTATTTATGTCTGGGGTTGCACTGACCCAAGTGCAGGACCTTGCACTTGGCCTTGTTGAACTTCATGAGGGTGGCACTGGCCCACCTCTCCAGGCTGTTAAAGGTCCCTCTGGATGGCATCCCTTCTCTCTAGGATGTCAACCACACCACACAGCTTGGTATCGCCAGCAGTCTTGCAGATGATACACTCAATCCCACTATCCATATCTCCAACAAAGATGTTAAACAGCACTGGCCCCAATACTGACCTCTGAGGGACACCACTCGTCACTTAGACACTGAGCCATTGACCACAACGTTCCGGGTGCTGCCATCCAGCCAATTACTTAACCACTGAGTGTTTATCTGTCAAATCCACGTATTGTCAGTTTGGAGATCAGGATGTCATGTGGGACAGTGTCAAATGTCTTGCACAAATCCAGGTAGATGACATCAGTTGCTCTGCCATTACCCACCATCTCTGTAGGCTTCCCATAGAAAGCCACCAAATTGGTCAGGCCTGATTTGCCCTTAGTGAAACCATGCTGGCTGTTGCCTATCATATCCTTATTTTCCATGTGCCTTAGCAATTTTTCCAGGAGGATCTGCTCCATGATCTTGCCGGGTACAGAGGAAAGACTGACCGGCCTGTAGTTCTCTGGATCTTCCTTTCTCCCTTTTTAAAAAAAAATCTTTTTCCAGTCAGCGGGAACCTCACAAGACACCATGACCTCTCAAATATGAGGGACAGAGACAGCAACTGCATCTGCCAGCTCCCTCAGGATCCGTGGATGGACACCATGAGGTCTCATAGACATGTGTATCTTCAGGTTTTTTATATGGTCACACACCTGTTCTTCCCTTACAGTAAGGGATACTTCATTCTTCCAATCCCTGCTTTCACCTGTTGTAGCCTTTGCAATGAGGATTTAGAAAGAATGTCACATACTTGGATTCTACAATGATGTATATAGATCTGTAGGGATCTATAAAGATCAGCTAAACAGAGAAAAAAAAATAAATCTTCCACCAGCAGGTTCTAATCTACAGAGACTGTAGACGCAATGTTTGTCTACCTTTTGGTCTGTCTGTTGATCACAACAAATAGGAGTCCAACAAACTTTTCTGCAAAAAACTGAGTGCTCACATGTTATGGAAAAGTCTTTACAGAACCTGTCATCATCACTTACAATCCTTCTTTTTCAATTTCTTTGTTGTTTTTTTAACATCTGTTTTTTCTTTGGAAACATGTTCCTTCTTATAGCTCAAATTCAGAAGGTGACCAGCAGGTCAACGGAGCTGCTTCTGCCCCTCTACTGCACTCTGGTGAGACCCCACTTGGAGTAATGTGTCCAGGTCTGGGGTCCCTAAGTACAAGAAAGACATGGAGGTGTTGGAGCAGGTCCAGAGGAGGGCCGCAAAAGTTATCAGAGGTCTGGAACACCTCTCCTATAAGGAAAGGCTGAGACACTTGGGGTTGTTTATCCTGGGGAAGAGAAACCTTATTGCTGCTTTTCAATACTTAAAGGGGGTTTAAAAGAAAGACAGGGACCAACTTCTTAGCAGAGCCTGCAGAGAAGGAATTTTGTACAATGAAGGAACAGGCTGCCCAGACCAGTGGTACCTGCCTCATCCCTGGAAACATACAAGGTCAAGTGGGATGGAAGTCTGAGCAAGCTGACAGAGTTGAAGATATCCCTGTTGACTGCTAGGGGCTTGAACTAAATTAACTTTAAATGTCCCTTCCAACTCAAAATATTCTTCTATGATTCTACGATTCAGAGTGACAAATTGCACTAAGTTCAACAGATTCAAGCGTAGCCTTCTGTCTTCTGAACTAAAACATACACAGCACAACATGTCTCTGAGCAATCTGCCGTAGCTGGTCATGCTCTGAGTGTGGTTGGAATGGGACAATCTCCAGAGCTGTGACCCTACGATTCTGTGAATCTGTGAGCTCTTCTGCACACAGTACATGAATCAACCTCAATTGCCTTGGATATTTTAGTATATCTGATGACAACAAAAGGTACTCTTCAGTATTCTTCCCATTTTTCCACTGTTAAGTACTAAGCTGTAATAATCTTTTGGCTAAACTCTAGTATATGATCCCCAAATCCTTCCATGCAGTACCTTTGCTTTTAAGATCAGATTTTAAGATCAGTAAATACAGACGCAATAACTTTTATACAAACTACCAACAAATAATAAAGGGGTTGATGCACTCCGAGTCTTTGAAACAGTTAAATATGCTTCACACAAACCCATGCAACTTATCCACACTATCTGTGATAGTATCGTTTGAAAAAATGGTTCTTTTAGAAACTGCAATCATCCTTTCTCTACGACTTAAATAAAAATGTAAATGTAGTATTGTAAATCATGAGATTAGCAGTCCAAGTCTGTTCATAAAGACTTTTATGGACAAAGGGAATTAAGCATAGTTGATCATTGAGTTACTGCCCTTCACACTTTGTTTTTTTCTCTCCCTGTCATACCTGTCGGACTTATATTCCAATATCTTCCAGAAATAATACTTGTAAAATTTCCTGTATCCATGAAAACTTGTTTTCCTACTTTTTATTGCATATTTTTATCATGTCCAACTCTTGTATCCACAGTAATTGTCATCAACAGAACTAAGTTAGAAATTAAATTTCACTGATTTCTCAAAGCACTATGTTTAATATGCCTACTGTCTTGTATAGTTATTGCTGTCCCACAGACACTGAAGCTATCAAATTCTAGTTGCTAGTTTGCATATTCTGGAAAAAAAAATAAATAAATCTAATCTAGCCATAGCCCACAGATTATAGTGCTGCATGATTAGAGCCCTAAAGAGCAATCTATAAATGTATATCTATTTGGAATGCAAACCTAAGTTTAACTCTGGACTGTTTTTTAACTGCTGAAAAGAGAATTATCTTTCTAAAACCTGAAGCCATCTCTCTACATGTAACCTCACAGATATTTGACTGGAGACACTTAAGGTGAGAAGAGCACACAGGGTAGCAGAATTTAAATATTTAAATGCAAGTGACAGCATCATAACCATTAGTTTTAGAAGACATACTCCATTTAATGAAATTATGCCTCGTATATCTCCCTCAACAAGGTCACAGCATCTTTATAGTATTTCCCTATTATAACTTATCAATATATTAAAAATACATCAGAAACAAAATCTAAACATTAAAATAATTTTTTCTGGGTTTGATTCTTTGGTTTTGATTTAGTATCATGACCCTGTAAACTCATTTATGCTGTAAAAGGCATCGTGTATGTATGTATAAATTAAGGCATCATACACAGTTTTCATCTAGTATGTTGTAAGGCAGAGGAAAGTCCTTTGTGTAACAGCAAACCTACAACTGTGTCACAGACACAGAAAGAAGAAAAGTGAATTTTGATCTTATGGAAAGATTAGCAGAAAACAGCTACTGATGTTTCTTTAATCTCTCAGTTCAGAGCTTCAAATTCATGTAGTTACACTGCTAAAAGCAGGCCAGCTGTCAAAAGTAAAAACTCAAAATACTTGAGTGGAGATTAAAATCACATTTAGCACCAAGCTGAATGTATCCCCTAATGTATTACTATTACGTATCTAAAAATAAGTTTTAAAAGTGAAAGGTGTGAATTCCATACATATTTCTATGCAAGCACATATTTCCTTCACAAATGTATGCAAAGTGGAAAAATCATTTAAATGCATAAATTTTAATAGAGTGTCATCAGCAGAAAAATGTACCCTCGTACCTGTAAATATTGCAAAATTTTGAGTCAATCTATGAAAAATTCTGCAGTGTTCTGGAAACCATTAATAAATATGGAAATAATGCAAGACAACGACAGTTAATACTGTAGTACAAAAATTAGTATGGAACAGTATTACAAAATGGCCTCTATATCAAAAGTTAAACACCTGATGAGAAAACTAATTTGTAAACTTACCTTTTATAAAGAAGTATAGCAATGACAATACAGATGATAAAAACCACTGCAAGAACTGGTCCAACAACCCAAATCAAGCCTTCTTCCTCATCCGTAATTGGTTGGGGATCAAGATCCATCGACACAACAGGATCTGAATATGGGCTCGTTGCATACATGGTCTACACAAAAAAAGTAAATCTTACTTAATTATAGAGGAGTACATTTAAAATGTTAACTATCCTAGATCTAAAATAAATCTACAAAAGATAATGATACCATGGAAATGGCAATGTGAAAATGCTATTTTTTTCTTCAAATCAGGCAGTATATAAACTTTCAGACTGAATGATGTAATGTAACTATTATCTTTATTTTGCCCTTCATATATTAACAAACACATGAGGAAATGCAGTCCTTCACAGAACACTTCCTAGAAAAGTGTCCTATGGTCATAATAGGACGATTTTTTATGAGACAAAAACTGTTTGACCAACAGTGTTCTTACAGAAGATAGAAACATCTTTTATTTTAGACTGGAAAACAGGGCAAGTCACTGTAGAAATTAGAGAAGCTAAATATTCAAAATCTTTATTAGGGATGGAACCAGAATTATGAATCAACAGAGGCTACTGAAAATCTTTGTCTTACTGGATGGTGTAAAACCAACTGGCCTAGGATAAGACCTGTGAATAGAAAACAATACCTTTTTTTTTTTCCTTCTTTTTTTTTATTCTGATCTGTCCTGAGATTTTTGATCTATGGCTGACTGAAGAGTTACAAACAGATAGGAATAGGTGTGAAGCCAGCCTGCTAAAATTAGACTATGTAAAGGATTCTGAGGTACAGTAAAGTGGAGAATGGTCTGCACTTCTATCTTGTCTCTGCTGAACTGTGTCTTCACCGTCACTAAACTAGGACTCGAATTACATCTCTTGCAAAGGACTTAAAAACTTGATTCAAATCAGGAATGTCAGCTAAGAGATAATAAGAAAACCAGGATAAGAGATTAGCTTTCATGTATCATGTTGGCATTGTATTCTGAAAGATGCCCAAAGCCAGGACAACTGTTATCAAAGGAGGTGTGGCTTTTTACAGTGTGTTTGGCCTCTTGGGCTACAACGTCTTTAACATTAGAGAAAGGACTAGGACTGGCAAAGCTGAGGCATTTATACTAGCTGGTACGAAGCTAGTACTCATGCCAATGATGTCCAGTTATGTTATGTTCTTCTACTAAACCTGGCATCAAATGTTTTAGCAGTCTGAGACTGCTGTTTAGAAACTTGGGAGTCTCTGTGTTCCACTCCTGAAACACCTGAGCTCACTGAGGTTTGTTCTTTTTTCTTCAATATTCTCAAAATACAGAAAAAAGCCCATTACTACAGTAAGAAACTCTTTGCATTTAGCCTCTTCATTTGGAGTAGGCAGAAAAATTGCCTGGAAAGGGATACAGAGAGATACTGAGGGAACAGTAGGAGCACCTTCTACCTGTTCTCCAAAAAAGCGGATTTTACTTCTAATTTTCACCTACATGTATTAATGACTACTATAAACTGATTTATTATTTTGCCAAATTTACTTACTGGGTTTTTTTACCCTTCCTCTTGCTAACATGCTTAATAGATGTATAGACTTTAACCATATGCTCTCTCATCTTTCACTTTACTAAGTTAAATAAATTCAGACCCCCCCATGTCCTCTTGTAAAACATTCTCCATTCTCCTGATTGACAGTGAAATTGTTTGAAAGGAGAAACCTTAAGTAAAAAAGTATTTGAATATCAGGAAAAACATCCTTCACAAGTTAGAACTCATACAGCAGTAAGACGCATAGCCTTGGAAGAAAACCAGCTATATTGAGAGTAGATACACTGGACCACTGGTAGTTGAGTTTCTCTCACCCTTACAAATTATTCACTCTCTGTGACTACCTCAAGCTACTTAATCACATAGATGTTTCAGATGGCATGATAAGCCAGATATTGATCATATTCTAAGTTTAGTCATGTATTTTGAAATCTTCAGTAGTAAGCCCCTGGATATATTTTGCAGTACCAGCATTCTCAGCTGTATATTTACAGCCCTATCCCTGTTTTTTCATCCTGATTTCTCCCTAGAAGAGTTATAACCTTGGGGTTATATGAAATGACCAATGCCTAATTAATAAAGAAAAATAAATGAGAAATGGTACTTTGTATTGAAAAGATCTGTTTTAGTACAGGCAATTTCGGACACAATTTTTAGGCCACTAACTTTATAGGCAAAAGCTGCCTACTTTCTCCAGTTTGAACCTTTCTGGTGCAGCACCTTCAGAACTCTCTGTCCATACAGCCATCATCAAGAAGTGAAAAGGAAATTTTATGTTAGAGCTTACCAGAGGCTTTTTTTTTTTTTTTTTTCAAATGAAGCTATGTATCTAAAAGTATTAAAAATTATACTGCTTCCTCATGATGTTTAAGTAGGTAAAATCTGTAGCTATCAATAATGCAATTCTCAAGTTGCACACTAGAAGCATTTGACTAGAATTCAGATTATTGTAGCAGTAGTTTCAAGTGGCTGAGACAGCAAAAGTATTTGTCAGGTTTAGGCACCAATTAGAAAGATACTGTATCAAACACTGTATGTTAAAATGTTAGTGTGTATCTCAACTTCTTTCAACAGTTCTATTTATTTTTCTTCTTTTTTAATTTTTTTTTTTAAATTATTATTATACTGTATATTACATGGTGTAGATTAACTCAAGCATAAAGAGACATAACTACAAGATGAATTACATAAAGAGGAAATACAGCTCATTAGCTCACCTCAGGAATTTTCATTATTGTTAAATTATTTTCTAAACTTCTAACAGTTCACTAAAAAGGTTAGCTGTGCATGTCTCTGACAACAGATCTTTCCAAGAATCCTGCGCATCCAACACCACTATTCAATGGTAGTATTAAGGCAAGAAAGGAACTTCTAAAATATGTTGAGAAAGATTCTGCTGCAAAGTTCATGACTCACAACCTGTGTCAATGATCCCAAATAGCAGAACATATAATTTGTGAAGGACTACAAAACAGCTAATAAAAGGTGATCCTTAGGTTTCAGTTACACACAGCAGCAACACATAAAGATGCAAGCAAAGTAGAAAAGTTAAAGGAATTAACTGGAACTAAGCAAGGACACACTTGCTTTAGGCATGCTCTGGAATATGATGTAAAAAGAACAGCTTTTGGCAAGTGGAACAAGCATTGAAAAAATGTTTTCATGATTCCAGAAAGGTAAGTTTGGGATTGAAAATTATTAACAAACTTACAGATTCTGAGTGTTCCATTACAGCCAATACAAAGAAGACATATTCTTGACCGCTCTGTAATTGCTTATTTTCAAAGCCACCATAATGCTTCTTATCCCCCAATGTGAACTCCGTAGGAAGAACTTCAAAGTGAGCTGCAATATATGGCTTTAATTCAACTTCCCTCCCAAGACGAATGCTTCTGCGTTTCCTAGCTATCTCCTTAAGCAGCTTTAGAATGAAGGGAGGGGAAGAGAGAGAGAGAGAGAAAGGAATAACAGAAAGATAACTGTAAGCAATTTTAATGAAATTTATTGACAACGTAATAAGAAAATTTAATACATGACCAGAAACTACAAAAATATTATTTATCCACATTTCATGGGGCATACATGTATCACCAAATCAGTTCTTGCAATTTTTTTCCATTTCTTGTCATCCTTGTTAAGGTGAGATACTGGGTAGTAATTGCACTGTACAAATTACAAACACAAACCAGAGTTAGTTCGAATTTCATTGTCTGTTATTGTTTTTCTGGAAAAGAAAAAAAAGAAAAGGAAAAAAAAAAAAGCTAGTAAACCAACATATCTTCTCTGAGTACATCTGTGTATGATGTGTTTGTGTATATATATATATATAAAGTCAGTCCATAGAATAGAATCACAGAATCATTTAGGTGGCAAAAGACTCATAAGATCATTGAGCACAATCATAAAGCTAACGTTGTCATGTTTGCCATTAAACCATGTACCTTAGCACTGTATCTGCATGTCTTTTAAATACCTCCAGGGATGGTGACTCAACCACTTCCTTGGCCAGACTATTCCAGTGTTTAACAGCCCCTCCAGTGAAGAATTGTTTCCTAATAACCAATCTAAACCTTCTCTAGCACAACTTGAGGCCTTTCCTCTTGTCTTATGACTTGTTACTAGGGAGATTAAACCAACACCAACCTTGCTACAACCTCCTTTCAGGTAGTTGTAGACAGTGATAAGGTCTCCTTTCAGTGTTCTTTTCTCCAGAATAAACAAATCGAGTTCCCTCAGCTGCTTGTCATAGGATTTGTTCTCTAGACCACTTCACCAGCTTTGTTGCCCTTCTCTGGACTCTCTCCAGCACCTCAATGTCCTTCTTATAGTGGGGAGTCAAAAAATGAACACAGTTCTCAAGGTGTGTACTCACTAGTGTCAAATACAGGGGGACAATCACTTCCCTAATACATGATTCTATTTTCTACCTGCCTATGAATATGCAAGGTACTTTCAATGTCCTGTTTGATATAAAAAAAACCCCAAAACCAAAAAACTTTAATAAGACATAAGTAATTATTCAAAAAACATTATTACAAAAATTTTAAAAATTAAAAAATCCAAATTTTAAAACTAAATTTATGTTAGTTATCTTTAACATTTTCTGGTAACTCTGAAATATAAACAAGTCAATACTAAGTAGATATGAATAGCATTTTTTTCTGTCTCTAACAGAAGGACTGCTCAGCACTCTGGCAATACTAAATTCCTGAACTTCTGTCTCCCTGTACCCAGCACTGGTGAGGTCACATCTGGAGTATTGTGTCCAGTTTTGGGCACCTCAATTCAAGAGAGATATCGAGGCGCAGGAGCGAGTACAGAGGAGGGCAATGAAGCTGCTGAAGGGCCTAGAGAATAAATCCTTTGAAGAACGCTTGAAGGAGCTGGGGATGTTTAATGTGAGGAATAGGAGGCTGAGGAGAGACCTTGTCAGTCTCTACAACTACCTGAAAGGTCATTGTAAAGAGGTTGGTGCTAGTCTTTTTTCACAGGTAATTAGTGACAGAACAAGAGGGAATGGCTTCAAGCTGCAACAGGGAAGGTTTAGACTGGACATTAGAAATTCTTCACGGAAGGAGTGGTCAGACACTGGATTAGGCTACCCAGGGAGGTGGATGAGCCACCATCCCTGGATATGGTTGTTCATCATGTAAGGCCAGATAAACCTAGATGTGTTTGTGTGTAGACAAGAATTTTGCCTGTGACATTGATCACACGTGACTGAATAGATCTCTGACAAACCTGTGGCCTCATTCACACTTCATATATAAGTGGGGTTGTTGCCAAATATCATTACTTGCACATATATCTCCTTGTACTTTACACTAGGATTTCAGTAACATTCTTGAATTTATTTAAGACTTAACAAGCAGACTTTGATTTAGGTTGTATTGCTTACAAATCTGAAGTAATTCCACTTGGCAATACTTACTGAAAATTTTAATATTTTGTTTATATTTCACTTGTTTGCATGACCTACCTATTAAAACTCATTAAATCTCATGATGTTAAAAATAAAATGAAATTTTGCGCTGATTAAAAATTATTGTATCTCTAACAATCTAGTCCATTGTCTGCTCTTTTAAGTTTCTGCATCTCTGTTTCTTTCAGAACTGAAATTCAAGGAACTGGGAAGGCTAAGTAAATGCAGTAAAGCTGGAGAGTTTTTTTGTACTGGACTGTTATGACCTGGGTCTCACACTCCAGAGTAGTATTTTCAGCAAATACTTTTATTCTTACAACTTAAGCAAAGAATTTGTAACTTTTTTTTGAAAATCTACTGCCTAAGCCTTTCTGATACTAGCTAGGTATCTGAGATTGTACTAAAAAAAGATACACACAAGTATCTTCACTTAACCATGGGTAACTATTTGTTCAGAGAATACTGTGGTTGGTTTTTGTGGCTTTTTTTCCCAAATTTATTTATTTGGGCCATTGTTTTTGCATGTTTGTAGGAATGGTACACCTAATAATAGTATATTTTCCAAAGCTAAACGTAAAACAAGTTTTTAAGTAATGTAAACTGAACGAGTTAGCAGGAAATACATTTGTTGCCTGCTTTTGTATTTTCCTTACTATCTTCTATATGTATTGCTGGCAATTGTAAAAGATATATCAAGAGTTTTACTTTGTTATCTGAAACAATTTTCATTTTCCAGTCAATGCATATCTTATTTCTTGCATCATTAATTCTAAAATGTGTTCTCAATTATAACAGTAGAAGTGGGAAACAACCCATCTTGACCCAAATATTTCTGAATTAATAAATGCTCTTTATCAATCTGTTATGCAGATTAATGCACTGCAACTAACAGGATGATTAAAATGACCCTTTGTTACGGGAATCAGCAGAACCCATAGAATTTAATTGCCACAAAGTTCAATGTCATTTAGCATCTATCCCTTAATCTGTTAATGTTGCTGAATGTGACTACAGTTTTTTGGATGTTCAATGTGGGTGGTACTACTGAATCAGTTTTCCAATACTATATGGATTTCTGTCAGAGTTTTATTGTTTAACTGTATTGATGTCACCCAGGGCTATGATCATGAGCTGATGGCCTTGCACTTACAATCCAAGTTCTATTAAAGAGAAGAAGCTAATAGAACAAAGCAAATTATCACTGCAGTTGAATCAAATGAGATATCACATAAGGAAACTGGTTGTCCTGGTCTGAGCCAGGATGAAGCCACTTTTAATTTTACTGATTTTTTTATTTTTTTATTTTTTTTTCCCTTCAGTAAGCTTTCCTTTAAGTAGCAGGGTGATCCAGCTAGGAATGATAACAAACAGTGGAACGTTTTTCTAACTGCTGGGTCTTCAAGGTCACATCTTTATTCTGACAGCTCAGACAGCATGGGGAGATCTATGACCCCCTGTAGGAGGCTGAATCAGACAGACAGCAAAACTGGCCAGAGATATTCCATTCCATGTATCTACGTAAGCTCAGAGGAAGGTCAGAGATCACAGAAGACAACTTCCTTCCTGCTTCTTCTTCCCTTCTCTTCCATCCATGGCTGGCATCTGGGGAGGACTCTATCCATTCATCACTATCGACCCCCAGGCTCAAGCTTTCCTGACCCTCATCACTCTGTGCTCTCTCGGGCAACTCTGGGATTTTTCAGGATTTTTTGCAGCTAAGGAGAGTGCTGTGGGAGTTGCTGAGGGTGAGGGGAGGCAATAGGGGTTTGCACATTTCCTAAACACATTTGTATATAATTGTATATACTTTCTTACATTATTAGTGTTTAATTAAAGCTGTGTAGTTTAGTTTTCAATCCAGCCAAGTCTCTCTATTTTTCTCTCTCTCCTTCCCTACCTGGGTGAGAGGGGGAGGGGATCGAGAGCGTTGTTGTTGTTGAACCTGAGTCAAATGGTGACAATGGTCAAGAGGAAACACAGGCTTCAATCAGACAGCCAGTAGTAATGAAAAACATGCTTTCCTTTGAACAGTTGTTTTTAACCTTCTGATTAAGGATCCTCCTGTTGCTGTACATAAACTTCTTTGCCTTTTCTGACTGGAAAATAGACTAAAGACTGGAAAACCTCTATTTCTATTTTGAAAGTTTTCTACATCAGTGTTAGTTTGAGGAAGATTTTTTTTTCCTTACATTTTGGTGCAAACATTGAAATTGACATCCATCTGTCAATGGGAGAAGGGAAAAAAAAAAACAAACCCTTGTACTTGATTGCAGATGATCATTATTTTGCAGAGGTTGCATTATGGAGAAGTCTACATGTCAGAAGTAACTGTAACATAAAACTCTTCAATCCACCAAAACCAAAATAGAAAAATGGACAGTTGGAAAGGATCCAGTCAAAATATGGTTAAATCAGGAGAAAAGAAACTAAGTTTGATCTCTAGTCTTTGAATTGCAGAGATAAAACATATACTATTTACCACAGCATCTGAATGCTATCTAAAATCATAACCAGACACAACACTAAGAACAACAAATGTCTTTTGTACAGGGCTTTCATATGGGGCTCTCAAAAGAGCTTTACAGTAATAAATATTAATATTATTCCAAATTTACAGCTTGAAAGAAGAAAGACAAGTTTGCATGGGTGATACTGTCTTTCAGTAAAACGGAAGACAGGACTGAGTGCTGACACTATACTTCCTACATTTATTAATATATTAATAACATAATGAATTGGTTTCTAGCATTACCAAGCTTATTTCTAAATTAAAAGTACTTCCACCCTTTGGGTTAATGTAATTTGTAGTGCTGAATGATGACATAATGTTGTTTTTTCCTACTTTGTTCATTTATTCATTGATTTACTTCCAATTTCCTACTTAATTTCTTTATTTCTGCCAGTTGAATGGAGACTACTCTAAAATCTTTCTAACTAGAAGCATTATAGTGTGTTAGAATCAGGTAAAAACACCACAAGAAGGTCAAATGTTAAACTGCAGTGCAAATTACAATTTAGCATTTGTTACAGGCTTAGTAAACACCCCACTAACGGACCAGACCTTTATTAGTGTTCATATCATTGGTGATTAAGCTTTTGCTGACAACTCATTTCACCTTCTGCACTTTTGCATTATGCTTTACAATAGGAAAAGAATAAAATACTAATGCCAACAAAGATCAGACACTCTGTGTGCTTTCTTGCAACTTAATGTCTTTATTGTCTTCTAATTTAAGTAATTTGAATGGGTCTTTCAGTCCCCACAAGCTAATTAAAATATAAATATAAAATATCCTGACAACCAAAACTTCTAAAACTGGTGAGTTAATCATATACCATAATTAGATTGTCTTTTTCATGAAGGAGGAGAAGACAACAAAAACATACCATACCTCATCTAGTTCCATTTCATCTGGACTCTCCCATGGTTTGATGAACTTTCCACGAGACCTCTTCAAAGGCACAATAACTATGTAATAACCTCTGCAAAGGAAACAGGTGGACAAAACTGAAGTTGAAGGAAAAGGAATAGATAAATCAATGGAGTAGGTGTCTGTTCAGAAGAACTTAAGAGAGCAGTGGTGCGCTGAGAGCAAACTTTTGCATATTATTATGCCACCACAGCCTTGCAAACACAGTTGCAAAAATTCACAGCCCTGAAACCACATCCAGTGTAAAACATTTGACAAACAAAAGGCACTAATTACCTGCCTTTTCATGTAAACACATAAATATATATAAGAAACTTTAATTACAATGTTCTAAAATGTCTACATATTTGACTGCAGTTTATTATTTCCTTTGAAATACAAGAGTGATGGGGTATTTATGCCCTGCCACACTAGGAAAAAACCCCAAGTGTCTAAATTGAAACATATTACCATATATTTAAATCTCACTTATCATCCCATCTTTCCCCATTTTCATGTATAATCAGAATTGTAGACTATCATAATGTGTTTCTTACTGCCAGTACTATTATAAACAGAAAAAAAAAGAAGGCTTAGCATACATTCCACCCACATACTCTATTTTTGAGTATCAATCACCATCAGCTTTATTTGCTTAAGGATTTTGTTCACAGTCATAGACAAGAAGGCTTGATGTACACTCTCTTTACAGCTAGGATTCGCAAGTCACATACATCAGCTTTCCTCAGCATTTTTTCCTGAAAATATCTTCCTCCTCCCCTACTATGGAGAGTAGCGATTTATACTTCCTAGTATAATAGAAATATGGCATTTTCCTTGTTTCCTTCACAAAGCTTGGGTACATGTCAAGCACATCCATAATTTCACATTAGTGTGAGGAAAGAAGCAGTAGAATCACAATAGCAGGACATTCAGGATGGTGTAATATACATCTTGATAAACGCACTTGTCAAAATGTCAAGCACTCTCCATCTCAGAGGAGAGAGAAAGATGTTGCTCTGTTTCCAGTGACAACAGAGCTTATTAACAAGGTGTCTCTGGTCTCCATTATGAAAGCTAATTTTAGTGTCATGGACCAACTTCTTTTCCAGTTTGTCATTTTTAGAGTCTTTTCAACCTTCTGTAGGACTGACTATTCATTTTATTCACATAACGCAGTTAGAAAAAACTGAAGTAATTATCGCAAGAAAGTGTACAGAAAAGGACTTGCCTTAAAATTGATCAAAAACTATCTCAGTCTAAACTGACTCTATAATCTTTCTTCCATTCTATTGCATACCATTGGCCCATGTTAATGGTCTTCTCTTCATTAAAGCTCCTTTCCATAAGAGAAATCTAACAGAACTTTAGATTTTTGAGTACTGTAATAAATGCTCATATCTATTAATTCTTATGTTAAAAAAAATCATAGATTTCCCTGTGGCAATGCTGAGATCTAAGAGAAGGTGCTGGAAACAGGAAGTGTTTGTCACAGATTTCTAACTGCTGCTCATTTTCTGTATTTCAGTATTTAAATAAAATCTGCAGCATGCGCTCTTATAGTAACAATATGATAAATTACATTTCATACTGGTGACCTTATTGAAAACTAGTAAGGCTGGTTGAATCCAGGTTTTTAACCTGGGTATGCATTTAAAAAATTCTTTAGTTACACAAATGAATAAATCCTAGTGAATGCTGATTTATCCATGTTTACAAGAACCACAGCCATCATACATTTTCTTTAACAGATGCCTGAGAATCAGACAAAAAAAGCAATTGAGAATTGGCACCCATATGTCTTTCAGACATTAAAGCTATATCTGCTAGATTACTTGCACAGCAGTCTCTAGTTATCCTGGTTTTTTCTTCTTTTAAGATAACAGAGTGTTCCTATACTTTTCTTCAATCAAGGAATATTCAGCATGTAAATATTTCTTTCTTACTCTCACACTTTCTTCATGCATGTCTCCCACTCATAACTTTGATAATCCACTAAGACTTTCAGCACATATAGAGTGTTTCAAAGCTGAAAGCAGAAGTGCATCAACAGCAAACAGAAAAATGAAACTGTTCACATAAATATACAGTTCCGCAAATTGTAATAGACAAGAAAGTTCTGTCCTTTCTAGCAAAGTCTGAAAAATGCAGTATCTCTTGAAAAATGTATTTTATCATTTGCTTTGTTATTTTCTTGTTTTCTGAGTTGTTTTGTTTGTTTCTTTGTTTTGTGTGATGGGGGAAGGAGAGTCAGAAACAAAGGATTTGCTTGGATATTGGTTGAACCACTGAGTATTACCAAGGCCAAAGTGTTCCATAAGTTTGCTTTTTACCTAAGACTTTGCGAAGATGGAATAGATTCTGAGAAACATGAACTGTCCTTTACACACAAAAATCACTTTGGATTAGCATGAAATACTACAGGAAATATTACAGGAATTGCTCACTTGAGATGATGCCAGCAAAAGAAAACTATTTTACCTAGCATAAGGTGAGCTCTGCTCCAATTTCTATGCCATATCACCATCAAACATTGAAAGAATGAAAATTACTTCTATCATCTTTAATAAATTACAAATGTTCTTATAACATTGCCCTCAGTCTCATTAGTATTTACCTGTAATTCATTAGAGCAAGCCATTAACTGTTTCAACTTCTGTGTAATTAGTATTATTGAGAGATTCTCAGTGCATAGTACTTCACAGTAAGAGAGAGACAATCACAATCTTATAACATACCCACAGAGGAAAAGCAACTGTAAAAATGTCAACATAACTATTACACAAAATTGTTCTGCCCATACAATGACTATAGCTGCAGTAATCTTATTTATTCTAGCAAGCATCAAGTAAGATTTTCTTTTCAGTATGCAGTTGCTTTGGTATGCCCACTTCTAAGGGCCAAGTCAATATTTTTTATGTTATTTTGTTCTTCTATCTCAAGCCAGATCACACCTTCTTTGGAAACAGATACAGAAAGAGGAGATAAACTATTTGCAAAACTGGCAGTTGGACTTCACAGATTTAACGTACCTTGCCTAATGTCACTTAGACACTTCCATTCTTCTACACTAGATGAAAGAAGGGGCATCAGCTCTTTTTCCACTGCTATCTTCTTCTATTTTTTGACCAGCTTACCTGTACTTTTTTCTCTCTGTGAATGCTCTGCCTCATAAATCTTTTTTGACTCATTCCATCTTCACCCTTCCTTAGCTACATTTGTTACTGACCTCATCTTGCTCAATCTAATGATAATGGATGCATTTTTCAGTTTTTCATCCTTTTAATGTCTTTCCTGAACCGGCCTGTCACAAAAAGCTCAGTAAGCAATGAAAAGGGACCAGCTTTCTACAAAACCGTCAGTAAAAATCCACCAGGGAGAGGACAAGTCGAATCCACAACAATATATAATGATGTGCTCATTTTCCTCCCCATTTCCTTTACGTTACATGTGGGAACCTTACAGAACCAAAAAATAATCACTATAAGCAGAGCAACCGTACTTATTGATAATACTATGTTTCATGCTTTCTTGGCAAATCTTTATTGTCTAACCTTTCTAATCCCTGCTGACCATGTGCAGTCAGCTCTTTAGTCTTATTTCTGCTGTTTAAATCTCCACAGCACCCTTTTCTTCAAAATTTAAGTAGCCTCTAGTAAACTATCTGCCAAATTGTTCAGCAAAATTTCCTTTTTTCTTTCTGGGACCAGTGGAGAGTACCTGAGATTTTTCTATTAATAGAAAACTTCAGAATTATTTAATCTGGATTAATGTAAGTGCAGTAACAATTATTTAAAACTCCATGTAATGCTGTAATTCCTGAGACTGAGTACTTCAAGGTACTGCAGTAGGGCACCTACCCATCAATGGGTTATTCATTCTTGAGAGGTTACATTATTCAAGACAACTGGCTTTCTTAACTCCTCTTTGCTATTTGAATTCAGTGATGAAACACAACATCACTCTGAGAAACAACTACAAACTGAAGGACAGTCCTTCCCTCTCTATATATCCATCTAGATTAGGCCACTGTTGATTGCCCTATGCTACAACCTATCTAGATCCCTCTACAAGGCCTCTTGTCCCTCGAGAGAGTCAACAGCACCTCCCAGTTTAGTATCACCAAATATTAGTCCAATATTAGCCCAAATACTAACGCAGAGTGTTGTAGTCTCTGTACTGTTATGAAGAATAAAGTTTGAGCCACTACTACAGCAGCAAGACTAAGGATCTCTCTGGAGATTAGAAAAAAAAAATAAGTCATATTGTCACACATTCACTCACTTTATATTCTCATTTGAAGGTACTTCTGGAAGTTCCACAGTTATCATGCCATCTAAGTTGGTCTTTCCAATGAAGACTGGCTTGGTGCGAAGCACGTCTGGTGCAGTCTTTGCTGTCACTCTGTGCTGAAGACCCCCAGCACTGTTCCCTCTGTTTGTCAGCACAAATGAGTATGAAGTCTCTGGCTTTAAGTTAGTGATCAGCTTTTGAGTAGCACGTCCATCAACCTCCACCACCATTTTCCCATCATCATAAAGAATCTAAGTTAATA
Organism: Chaetura pelagica; assembly: GCF_000747805.2. Lineage (NCBI taxonomy): Eukaryota > Metazoa > Chordata > Aves > Apodiformes > Apodidae > Chaetura > Chaetura pelagica. Next base: position 351,661 of record NW_009953911.1, read on the forward strand.
CATAAATTGAAGTTGGTTTTGGTTACTAAGAGAAGGCAACTGATACTGGCACACTATCTCAGGAATTAACCCAGCTATAAACTTTAAATTAAAGCTACTGGGCATTTTAGGCTGTAAAATGGTACTGAATTCACTACTGTGATTAAGCTTCTCCCTTGCATGGGAAAACAAAACAAAACAAAACAAAACAAAACAAAACAAAACAAAACAAAACAAAACAAAACAAAACAAAACAAAACAAAACAAAACAAAACAAAACAAAACAAAACAAAACAAAACAAAACAAAACAAAACAAAACAAAACAAAACAAAACAAAACAAAACAAAACAAAACAAAACAAAACAAAACAAAACAAAACAAAACAAAACAAAACAAAACCCCAAAACCCCCCTGCCTTAATTTAAAGCAGTGTAAGCACTCTTAAAATCCAATTTCACTTACTCAAATTAGTGGTTTTGCATTAATACTGAGCCATACTTGTTGTTAAAGGTATTTGACTTTTCATTCACACTTCCTATTCAGAAAGGTTTTTGCGATACTTAGTTTATAAAATAAAGATCTTAACTCGCCCCTCCATGAGATGACACAAGTGAAGTAGAATGATGCAGGAGAAATGTCAACCAACTGCAGGTTACACAGTCTCTGTATCTGGCTAATAGTATCGTTAATGGAGAAAAAACAGAGTTTTAAAGCAAAATTGTTGTGTTCTAAACGTGAAGAGATAAAAACCAAAGTATTACTCAGTTACAGTCATAACAGACATGACTAAATAAAACAGACAGTTTTTCTTTTCTTTCACTGTTTTTGCTAAAATGGCCTTGAACTACAAATTATCAAGATATTAATTCCATGTATAATAACCAGTATGAGCCTGACCTGGAAATACTGTCACAACAGTGGAAAGCTCTTGCTTTTACATCACTGAATTTAGCAGCTTGGGTCAATATTGCTCATTAGTTTGCATTCTTAAATACAGCAATAAAAAAATAATAATTAAAAAAAAAAAGGTTAAAATCCACATGTTCAATAAGCTACTTAACCAGGTGAATGACATCCTCAAGTTTCTGTATTTTTCTCTTGTAAAAATCAAAGTAACTTACTTTGAAAGGCAAGGCTGAATTGTAATTTTCTGGAATTTCCCAGGACAGCAAAACAGAAGTCTTCATTACAGCTTTAACATGAAAATTTTTTGCAAACACTGCTGGAAAAAAAGAAACAATGTACATAAACTACATCTTGGAGCTTAGATTATGTCATATTTCCACTGCTACCTGAGAGTACTAGCTTTCCATTTAGGTCAAAAACACCCAAGGATTCAATTCTCCTACCTGTTTGCTCGTATTTAAATATCAGGTTTTAACTCATTCTCAATTTTACCAAGTGACAACCCAACACATACATTTTTCTTACCTGAAAAAAGCTTGATGATGTTAGCCAGAACTTGCTTGGCAAGGGACAACTGAATTCTAAGGCATCCAAAACATATTAAGATTTTCATACTTTACCTTTAGTGTTTGATGAACCTATTTTTATGAATGAGCCGGTCAGTTTTATTTACAGCTTCAAAAACACTGATATCCATAGACTGACACTCCTTTAAACGTCAACATCGTAAGCAGACAAATCCTACCTTGATCCACAGGTAGTGTCCTGAACTGGACACTTGGACTATATGGACCCGGCCCTTTGCTTGTGTGGGCACGTACTTTTACATCATATGTAGTATCTGGTTTTAAGCCAGAAAGTGTCATAGTG
>NW_009953911.1:354018-377212 GCF_000747805.2 Chaetura pelagica
AGCAGGAACAACAGGGAGTTCAACTGGCTGGTAAGCAACATTGATATCTCTGTACAAGATGGTATATTTGGTGATAATGCCATTCCTCTCTGCCAAGAGTGGCATCTGCCAAGTTAATTGAACTGATGTAGAAGTAGAGCTTTCCGAGTGGAGATTTTGGGGAAATCCACTGGGTATCTCTTCAGGAATAGAAATCTCTTTAACCATCTCCTCCCCAAAGCCCACTTTATTTCTAGCTGAGAGCCTGAAGATGTAAGAAGCTCCTTTGTGAATGTCTGTGGCTGTGAAGTGATCTTCCTTCTCTGAAAAATCCATGGTTGTAAATGTATCCATGTCTTTGCGACCAAACTTCAGGCGATAACCCTGCAGAGGGCCAAAAGTGTCCACAGGAGGGTGCCACTGAATTAGAGCCGTGTTCATCTGTGTGTGGCTAATCACAAGCCGAGGTTTGCCTGGAACTGTAGCACAATTTTATTTAAAGATGATAAATACAAAAAGAATTGCATGTAAAATTATAGAGGCTAGTTTTAGCAGGAATAGGGATAAATTTTCTCCTCCCTTAATCTTAGTTCCACAGTTTACTGTCTGATGGAAGAAGTAATGTATGCCTCCTGCACTATTAAGTCATACAGTTATAATGAACTATAATAGCAAAACCATGTATTGTTTGTTGTCTTCTTCCTTTACCATTATTTCTAAAAACAGAGAACATTCAGAGGCACACAGGACTAAGGAACACAAGTTAAGAAGCAAAACTTCAAACAGACATCTTATGAATGGTTCTGTCTCACTTACAAATGCTTGCAAAAAGAGTATTGTCATAAGTATTCATTAATTTAATCCAAGGCACATTTCTGCCATTCCTGTAAATGGAAAAATAATTAATGATAATTATAATAATAGAAGTAGTAGTACTAAAGTAATAATAATAATGGAGAAATGACACATTTCTAGATGTGTCTAACATAACTTTGTAGCCACTGATGGTCTAAATGTGGTAGAAGGGAAGTCAGATCAACCTTGCCATCAACAAATATAACTTCTTATGACAGACCCCTATCATTCCACTTTCCATATACATAACACCTCCAGCACTGGCTGTTTCAGCATTTAATTTCCTGATTGCCCTGGATTATCACATATGATTTAGTTTCTGTCATAGTATTGGTGTACATGAACTGGATTTCTTCTGGAGAGGACTAAATTAGAAGCTCTATTTAACCCATACACCAGAGACACTAAAATCCTTAACTGGGACATATTGGTCCAAACTGATTATTTGTCTTTCAGAGAAATTCAGACTATGAGGTGAGGACATTCCATCTAGAGGACTGAATTAACTGAGGGGGAAATCCCATCATACAACTTACGTGATGTACATTTTTGGAGTCTCAATATCAATTGCTCTCATTCACTGTTTCTATTTAATTGATACATTTATTTAAATTATATTAATTTATATTTCATTTATATTTCATTAATATTTCTATTTAAAAATACTCTATTTCTGTTACAGTTATTTATTTGATAATGAAGCATATCCATAATTATTTAGAAATTTAGTGTTCTTTATGTTCTTACACCTGACAGGTCAAAACACAAGAATAGTTTTGGGATTAATAGTGCCATTATAACATAGTTTTCCAAGAATAATAATTAATTCCATCCACATTCAAAGCCTTCCCATGTGAATATAACTACTGTACTGTGAGCCCTGGTTCCTGTATTTAAACACTTCAATGGATTTTATTACTTATCTTCTATCCTCAGACACACAGCAAATCAGATTCATATTGTCAGAAGTTCTATCTACCATTCTGTAATGAATTAGGCAGAGCAAGAGAGGAATGACATGGCTTGAAGAAAAGCCACTTTAATAAGCTCTTTCTTCATTTTATCTGTCATAAGTTGTGATATTGCTTTTAACTTTCCAAATATCCTTCTTTTAAATGTCTAGGTCATCTACAAGTATTATTCCCAGGAATTTTCTAAGTTTTTTCCTACACCTGCTGTATAGAGAATATCCTTCTGATTAGTTCTGACTTTTCATTATTGATTATTACAAGCCTTTATGGAACAAAAAAAAAAGGCTGTGAAGGCTTTTTCAGGCTATATTGTCTACATTATAACTATTACTGAAACCAATGAGGCATATGAAAGAGAAGAGTCCACACAGATAGAATAATAACTCCTTCAGCTTTCTAGAGGAGCAACCGCTGAACAATGTCACTAAATTATTTTTGTGACAAATTGCTTTATTTTTTTTCTTATGGCAGACCTCACATTTGTAACGATTTTTAAAACTTTGCAGTAACTACAGAGAAATAAACAAATTACACTTGCTCCTGATCAGAACAGGGGACTAAGAAGGCTTACTTATCCAATAAAATACTGTGTGATTAAAATGGTAAATAACAAGTCATTTTTTTTCTTCTTTTTTTTTTTATTTTTTTTTTTTTTAATAATGAGGAATAATCTGATTTTTTGAAGTCTATGAATTTCCTTTTTGTTAACAGACAAACATTGATAGAGAAATACAGTGTTTTTTTCTCTCTCTTTGTTTCCAGATAGCTTTCACTTAACATTTCTTTTATCATGACCATTTGTCACTATTAGAGTCTTGTGGGAAAAATGGCAGGAGGCCACACCTCAAATACTGTGTCGATTTTTGGGCACATCAACACAGGAAGGACATTGAGGTGTTGGAGCATATCCAAAGAAGACAACAAAATGGTTAAAGGGCCTTGAGAATAAGTCTTTTGAGGAGCAGCTTAGGGAACTGAGGCTGTGTAGTTTGAAGAAAAGGAGATGGAGGGGAGACCTCATCACCCTCTACTGGTACCTGAAAGGACGTTGTAAAGAGGCAAGCATTGGTCTCTTCTCACAAGTAACTGGTGATAGAATAAGAGGAAATGGCTTCAAGATGTACCACGGCAGGGTTAGACTAGACATTAGGAAAAGCTTTTTCACTGAAAGGCTTGTCAGACATTGGAACATGCTGTCCAGGGAGATGGTTAAATAACCATCCCTGGATATGTTTAAAAGTTGTCCAGATGTAGCATTTGGGAATATGGCTTAGTGCTGCATTTGGTAGAGTAGGGTTAATGGCTGGAGTAGAGTATCTCTAGTCTTTTCCAACCTAGGTGATTCTATGATTCTATTAGCCACATTCCAGTGACTTCACTAATACCTGCAGTTGCTGTACTGTCACTTACATTTGGCTAATCTTTCCTGTCTAAAAATGTAAATAATGCTTCTATATCACTAACTGGACTCAGCTGAATAGTTACTTATCATCTGAATAAGTTATGAATAGTCAGATTTTCCAGTAAACCTTCAGACTTTGATTCTCTTTTCATATTTCTGATAATAACATCTCATTCATTCCAATACAGTGCACTCAACTTAAACGTTTCAAAATGAGACTAGAAGGTCAGGCCCTTTATATATTTTTTTTGTAGTATCTGCATAGCACCTTTTTAAAAAAAAAAAAAAAAAAAAAAGGAAACTGTCAAAGAATAGGAGGGTGTATTTCAGACCTACAAGCCTCTGGTATTAATGCACCATTCCTTCACCTGCCTGATGTATTCTCGTAATAAAAAACAGTAAGCTAGAAATTCTTGATACTGATTATATTTATTGTCTGCTTTTTCAAAAACCTGCATATGGGTTTTGCTCACAAAAAGAGCTTAACTACAGCAAGCTATAACAGCAAGTGAATGGTAACTAGCTATTATCCTAGAGACCAGGAGCAAACATTACTTGTTCAAGCAAACAGCAAGAACAGTTTAATATGTATGACATTTACAGGCATGCCTCAGATTCTCAATCGGTCATCAGTCACTTGGGATTTTATGAGACATAGGATTTCTTAGGCTTTCTAAAGTAGAAGCACCAGAGATCTTGGAAGTGTGAAATATGAATGGATAATGAGGACTAAATGCACAGAAGCTTTAAGTTTTGCAAGCAGGTTTGCATAGTCTATATTTATGTCTATAACCAAATCATAATCTATGTAATTGCATTTATTTACAATGGGAACTGAACTTTAAAAAGAATAATGGATCAAGTGTCTTTCTTCTTAAATCAAGTTCAAATGCAAGTAAGAATATACATTAATTTTTTTCTCAGACAATGAGACTTCACAAAAGAAGCTGGAGGGTAAGTTTTGGCATCAGTCAAGAACAATGTCCATAAAGTGCTCTAAAACCTGAAATGAAACTGCATTACGTATAGCCACCAAGACAGATTTTTCCAAGGAAGCTGATGAGACAGGGATATAAAGTTTCTGGTATTAGTACAAGATGTACTTTACAGTCATTGATGGTTTAAAAAATTGAGTCAATCAGTATAAATACATTTTTTATGCCTTTTGGACTTCATATATTAGCATAAACTGCACATTGCTATTAAGATAACTTACATAAATGCTACAAAAGGTTCCCTTTGATTGTAACGAAATATCATTAATAACTACACTACAAAATCCAGAAAATAGACACCTACAGGCTATGAACACCTGTAAGTGAACATGACACTAAGGCTGTTGTGGAAACATTTGGTTAAGTTGTGCTATAGTGAACCAATTAAATTTTAAAAACCTTGTTCCTTAATTAATGCAATGCTGATGGAATCAGCTGAATTGGTCATGCCAGATACCCATGATCTAATAACACTTGTGGTCAAATACTAACTGAATACAGTGACATGATGTATTTTGCTTCAGTTTATGACTCCAATTGCAACTGAAGCAATATGGTTTTCAAGGTTTTACAGGTTGGATTTTCATTATGTTTTCTAGCTCTCTGTTTTAATAATCACCTTCTCACAGTCATACAAGTAGGTTCTTTCAGTGCTTTTACTGACAGGCAGCATAATTTCTGCTCTCACATTGTTCAAGAAAGTCCTTCACAAGTTTTAAAAATATTTCTATTTTTAACTCTACAAAACACCAATCAGAATAGGAGAGCAACCAGAGAATATAAAATTATGTATTATATTTTGGCTGCATCCTGAACTGAGCAAGAAACAAAGGGGGACACTGATTCTGTTTTTATACAAATAAATGAAGAGCCTCTGTTTTTATATAAATAAATGAAGGGCCAAATACCAAAACAGAAAAACCTATCAATTTTTTTTTTCCACAACAGGACATTAGGAGTAAAATACTAGAAGGACAAGTAAAATAATTTATTTAGAGATCAATGGGTTGGTGAGTATTACCTGCACCAGTAGTAGATATGAGTTTGGGCTTGCTGCGTGCTCCATCACCTTTTGTTGTATAGGCTGTCACAGTAAAGGAGTACGTAGTTTCAGGCTGGAGCCCAGAAATTATCATTTCCTAAGATGAAATAAAACAAGAGCAATTTATTAAAAATAGATTGCTTTCCAGGAATCCTTCAGACAACCACTGTATATTACGTGCAGTGAACACACTTTTTTGCTACTGGCAGTGACAGCAAGCATTTGAGAGCAACAACAGACTGTTCTGTATAAAATACTTCATATTGCAAGATGTTTCACTCACTTAATCAATAAAAGACAGCACACTTGTAGATAGCATGCCTCAGGTGGTTTAAGGCACAAGGCCAAAGGCTTAGTGATGTGAAAAGTGAATACAGGCTTCTGAAATACCTCGCCTGAAGAATACTACTGATATTGTGAACTACATGCATATGTAGACATGAGAAACTCTAACTTAGTAATCACTGCTATAGTAATAAAATGCCTAGTAAGAAAAGTGTTGCATCTGTTTCCACACTTTGTAAGTAATGATGGCTTAGCTAAACAAGAAAGCCTTGTCACTTCCGTAACAATTTCATTGCAACCTGTGTAAATTTTTTGATTGTGCATCTGTAGTTCTCAAAGGAGTTCAGAAACAACACACCCTTGAGACTAAAAGGGTACCTAAACCACCATAAATCTGGTCACAGAATAAATCTGATGGCCCTCAGACAAATGACAGAAGCTACAAAACAAATAGCTCTTCAGCTAGCACAAGTGAATGGGAGCAAGATCAAACTGTGTCAGAGTCAAAGAGAATCTTTTTACACATGCAATGTGCCCACACACACATATGCACACAGAAGATGGTGAAGGGCGAGCCACCTGAAATGAACTAAATTTATGTCATGCAGTAAGAGCAGTAATTGGAGTGTAAGCCTTGGCACTCAACATATAAATAAATTTTATATGCAAATACAAAAGGACAGTATTTGGAGGCAACTGACTAGCCCAAAACTCCTGACTCATCAGCGTCCAATCTTTAAGTACTGGACTAATCCTTTGCTTTTTCACATGCCTGAATGGATTTACACTAAATATCACTGATGCTATAGAGATGGTATATTTAGTGGTAAATGTGCAGTAACACACCCCTCAGATGCAAAACCCATAACAATTAATTTAAAAATGATGGGTCAATCTATCCACAGTACTTTATTTTTTCAAGATAGTGTATATGAACTTAGTACAAATATGATTAGAATTTGGTAAGGTATTGATCTGACTGAGTGGGCAACATAGCTCAAATAAATTTATTTTTTTTTTTCAAAAAACAACCTAAAAAAAATCCTTCTTTAGACTCATTCTGAGAATAGAATAAACCCTAAAGGCCAAAACCAGTATGACAGACTACTCAGCTTTCATAAGAAACTGCAACTGATGTTAACAGAATACAATTGCAAAAGGCAAAAAAACCACAACTGCCATCTTTTTGAACAGCAATTAAGATACAGCCTCGACTAAAACAAACAGCACTTCATAGTGCATGTAATTTTGTCATTTAAAAGTGTGGTCTTGATACAGTAAACACCATTACTTAGGCACAGCAGGGCATTTTGGTTTTCCTGACAGCATACAAAATATATTTATCAAATTACTGAAAAAATAAAGCAAAAATGACTTTAACTTTCAGCTTCACAAAAAAAAATAATAAAATAAATGTAAAGCTTACAATGAATGCAGAAAAATCTGAGTATTGCTAGGCAACTCTGAACCACTCTTAATTTTATAACACCTTCTTGTAAAGAGGAAACTGTGAGGCAAAGTTAGTGACAGCCATCAAAGAGAAGAAAACACAAAGCAGTTCTGTACATTTTTGGCATCATGCTAAACTCTAGAACAAGGAACCATAACCACCATTGTCCCTGGGAAAAGAAAAGCCAAAAAAGTGCCATAAGGGAAAAACCTTAGGAGCATGCATTTGTGGAAATGATTAAAAAAAAAGAAGAAGAAAAAACAACAAACAACAAAACAAAAACATAAGAAAATTCAAAAAAGAAAAGGAAGCTACAAGCAAAAAAAAAAAAAAAAAGAAAAAAAGATCCCAACTCAAACCGCACTGCTTTTCTGGCCAGTCAAAAACTACTCACATGTTCAGTAGTATCATCATATTCCCACTGATTGAGAGTAAAGAATGTTGGAAGGAAAAATAAAAGAAATTAGGAGATTTGTAGCCTGGTTGAAGTAATGCTTTCTTCTTAATAGTAAAATAAATATGGAAATTTTCTGGGGAAATAGTGTACAATTTGAATTAATCATGTAGAATCACTTAGAATTTGGTTAATGAAAACAGGCCAGTAATTTTAATTTCATTTCTGCTCTCTCTAAAAAACAGCCACTACTTTTTCCTTGAAAGAAGAAGTAATGAATCGTCTTGTACCATGTAGCAATTTTTTATTATAGACTGTATTAGTAAAAGCTACCAAGGCAGAATTACAGACTACCTGGTTTATTTAATCATGTTATTAGGCTATATGCTTGTGATTCCTAAATTACTTCAATGCCTTATTTAAATTCATAGCAGGATTTTTTACTTTCAAACTGATCTTTTACTATCAATGTCTGCTCAAGTCCTGATCATATGTATCATAAAGTATGATAGGCAGAAAGGAGGGGGCAGGCAGAGAAAGGAGGTGACTCTCTCGAGTGAAACAATGGTGAACAAGCAGATCAAAGCCAAACTTGACAGAAAAAGAAATATGACTTCTGCCTGTATGATATTTGGGCTGTAGGATCTCATTTAGTTTTCGATTTCTGACCTTCTAGTTTAATAAATTATTTTTAAACTACTACCACATGCAGAGTGGAAGTGAAAATCTGTGGTAGGAAAAGGAGAACCAAAATGCAGCAGCCTCTTCTTTTCCATCACCTCTCCCTTCTCCCCTTCCATTCTCACTTCCCCACCTGCTTCCATCATTCTCCCCACTACATTTAAGCAATAAGAACACTGTGTTTTACAAAACAGGTAAGTACAGAAAGATGGACAGACTAACAGGTAAAACTTCAACAAAGATCTCCAAGAATAAAGTCAATACTTTGAGAATAGGGTCAACATCAAAATGTAGGTGTAGGAGACCTGTTTTCAAAAAAGGCTATTTGCACAGTGAAAATTCAGAACTAGGACTGGAAGAAGAAAGAGAAGGAGAAAATAACCTAAAGCATTGATTTGTTCACATGAAATGATTAAGAGCCAATTTTAACTCTTTATGAAAGGCTGACATTCCTTAGCATTTACAGTCATTCCAGCCATAACTTGACAGCTAGCAGTGAGAGTGTTTCCTTGATAATAGTTTCAATGTAGGATGATTTCCCAGTACCAGAATATTTGGGAATCTTCGGTTTTACAGAATATTAGTTTGTCCCAATCAATACAACCCTATTTGTATAAGCTTCTTAACCTTGATGCAATAAGGTTTTTGTTTACATCATGCGTTATAATTTATAAAACAGATGGGAAGTTTTGCCATTTAAGTAACTTCATAACTATTTAAACTAAGGACCTCATTTTACTGCACAGTTATTGATATGAACAATGTCAAGTATAAATACCTTGGTAACTTCTAGAGTTGCACTAATAGATCAGTTGCACTACTGACAGAAATACTGTAGTAATGGGCTAACAGGGGCTTCTAATTATTCTAGGTTCTCCACTGACACAAAGAAATAGTGGGTGGGTGGATCAGGCAGTGCACAGTTTGACACATTAACTTTGATGTGTCTTAGATCTCCCTAAAGTTTTAAAACTTCAAATCACAGGTATAAGGTGAAGTCTCCAGGCCTAAGGGAGCCAGCAGAACAACACAGCTTAGGATTCAGCTGCACAACTGTACGGAAAAGGGTGTCTGGGTTTGGCCTATAAGCCTTTAAATAAGTATTCTGAAAAAAAAAGTTTTAAAAATAAACATAAAAAATGTTAGCTGTTAGGCTGAAAAATAGAAAGTAAAAGTAAGGCAGTTCTGCATAGCTCTCTGGTACATGAAATGCTTTCACTTTGACCTAGAGAACAACATTAAAAGCCCTAAATACCTGTGCATCAGCTAGCATGATGTCCTTCAGCATGGGCTGACCCTTTGGCTCTCCATTTTCCATCCTCACATAGTGGACCTGGTATCCTCGGATCTGACCATGCTGCTTATTGGGTACAGGCGAGCGCCATGACACTTTAACAGCAGTAGAGTTGACTGCCTCTACCTCGACTTTGCGAGGAGGACCACTAGGAACTGGAACAACATCATTGGACAGAAGAGAATTACAGGCACTTGTCCCACCCATGTCTTTCGCTTTTTTTTTTTTTTTTTTTCCTAAAAAGGGCAGACTCATAGTTTCCTTTGAAGAATACCAATTGTTCAACAAATGAGGATGCTCAACCAATCTGCTCTACCTTTCAGTGAAAAGATCAAAAACATGACTGATGCAAAAAATGGAAGAAAAAGGAGTATTAGAGAAATAGAAAAACATGTAAAAATGTACAAAAGCCAAGGAAGATGCTTTGAGATTCAAAGCATTATAGTACAAAGAGATATTTTAATCACTTAAATAAAAATACTATTACTAATAATAAAAACACAAAATATTTTCTAAAAAAGTTTCCCTTATTTTTGTTTGATATGTTCTTTGTTTCTCTTTTTTTTTTCTTTCTTTCTTTTGAGTAGTATAAAAAGTAGGCTCATAATAATTCTGTCTTCTGTCACTTTCAAGCATGGAGGAAAAGAAAATGTGTGAAGCATCAGTTTTCCAAGATCAAAACCAAAACTCAAAAAAACCAACAAAACAACAACAAAATCTCAAAAACATCCAAATAAAAAAGCACAATAAGCAGTTAGAAAAAATAAAAACAAACACAAAAAAGCCCGAAAAAACCCCACCAAAAAAGACCCTGAAAAAAATTCATAGACATAAGTGTTTAAAAATAACGATGGCTGCAAAATCAAAGAAAAGGCAGAAAGATTTCCCCCGGAGAGTTATTTTTATGTTAAAGGAGGAGCAAGAAGGATATGTATGGGCTCAATCAGGCAGCAGATTCATATCACTCACAAAAATGTAATTTCTCTTAAAAAAGTAAAAATACCAAATATAAAAGCAGCATAGAAAGGAAAAGTCTTTGATTAAAAAACTCAAAGGGCGACAGTATTTCTGATTTGGGAAAAAAAGAAGAAGAAAAAATACTGTTAGGCTATACAAAAGACAGCAGATCGATAGAGGCGTAAACTGATGTAGTGGAGGCAACATACCATCTTCATCTGTCCGAATCAATACTGCTAAGCTTTCTGGGCCAGGTCCAACATCAGTGTGGGCAGTCACAGAGATCCGGTACTCAGTCCATTTTTCCAGCTGTTCCAAAAGGTACTGGCTACTGTCCGAGGAAATTCCCAAAATTTCATGGGGCTTGACATCTTCTCCATCAATCCCAATGTACTTGATGGAGTATTCAGTGATAATGCCATTCTGTTTTTCCACCGGTGGAGGTTTCCAACTTACCAAAATGCTAGTGGAGCTGGGGCTTGTGCAACTAATGTCTTGAGGAGGAGCTGATGGCTCTAATTTCAGTAGTGGGTTAAAGGAGGATTTGAGTGAAAGGATAGGCGTGATTGAAAAAATGAACAAAAGAAAAAATAAATATAAATAAAAGACAACCAAATGAAAAAAAATATTTTAAAAATTGAAACTTAAAAAAGCAAAATGTCAGATAATCATATGCACCTTGGCTTATTAATATGAGGAAACTGAAAATGAATAGACCAACTAAAGGGTGATAAAGGATGTAGGGGAAATACATGAAAATGAAACCTCAAAATAATATTACCTACCTGTAATTAAAATTCTTCTTGAAATAAAACAAAAACTTGACACTCCTATGACTACTGATCTACCTTTATAATAATTGCAATTAGTGCAAGTTATAGTATTTTAAATAACATATAAAGTATTTGCTTATATATTTGGGCATATGCCCTTCAAGTTGGTTTATTTTCTTTGAGAAAAAAATCTCTATTAACAGAACTCATAAAAACTTGCAATAATTGCTAGAAATTGCTCCATAAATTGCCATTTTTGTAGCCTCTCCACTCTCATAAATAATTTTTTTTTAAGGCTTTTATCACTGAGTCTGCCTGGCATAAGTCAACCACAATTAAATTAAAATGGAAAGCATTTACTGAAACTTGTATTGTAACTAGGAGCATGCAGTCAGTAGCAGATGAAGAAAGTCTTATTTGAAGATTTACCTACCAGGTAAAAGTGTCAGGCTTGTTGATTCTGACTGTAACTTGTACTTACCCTAGATCAGCTGTCAGTTTTATTTTTTTAACTCCTCTTGGAGACACCTTTGCTAGCAAAGAATTAAATACTACCAGTAACGTAGGTAACTTGTATAGAAAGAAAAACACACCAAAAAACTACCCCCAAACAATGTGTCAAGAAAGCAGATATTTGTTTTACAAAGAGAGTTCACAAACTCAGCATACTGAATTGGTGAGAGATGTTGATTTCGTCTCTTCTTCTGTCACCAGCAACAATCTTCCAGAGCAAAAGTGATCATCCTGACTAATTTGTACTCAAAGGAGTCTCTTAGCATATTTACCTTTTCTGGGCTCCAGAGCATTTAAGCATGTATGTAATTCCATTGCTTTCAGTAAGGCAATTTAAGTACTGAAAGTTAGGTATGTATCTATGGGCTTAAATGCACTTTACTTTAGCAAAGTCTATGCTTACTAAGTGAGATCATTCAAAGTACTAAAAGGGAGCCATAGTTCAAATTCACTGGCAGAAGTAGTGGATGCAGACTGCTTTCCTACTTCTGCCTTCTCTTTTGTAAGGAAAACATTAAGTAAGAAAACATGCTCTTCCCCCCCTCCCCCCCTCCCCCTCCCCTCCTGCTTCCCTGCTGCTTCCCTGCCTGCTTCCCTGCTGCTTCCCTGATGCTTCCCTGCCTGCCCAGAGGGGTGAGAGCTCCAGCCTTCCCAGAGCCTGGGGCAGTTTCCTGGCATCCCAAGCACAGCAGAGCTCTGTTGCTCAGTGCTGATGCAGGGGCAGCAGCAGGAGCTGCTTGAGCAGAGAGGCCCAGGAGATCTGGATTCTCTCCTGGCTGTGCTGAACCCCACAGAGAGAAGAGGTTTATGAAGGCCTGGAGATGCCTGATATAAACCCAGCATTTGTGCATGGCATATCTAGAGGGATTGGTGGGGCAGGATGGCATGCAGAGAGGGGTGTGGGTATGGAACAGCCTGCAGATAATGTGTATCCTTGTAGGGACAGGGTATATCGGCCTGTTCTGGGGGTCCTGCTCTAGCAGGGGGTTGGACTGGATGATCCCCAGAGGTCCTTTCCAACCCTGACCACTCTGTGATTCCGTCTGCATGGCACGTTCCTACCTACATGTGTGTGGTTGGCAGGGGCACTGTATGGCAGGGGAGATGTGCTTTCTTTTCATGACTGCTGGGTTGTCTTTTTTATTCTGCTGGTTTGTGCATGGCTGAAGCCTGCAAGGAGAGAGGTGGCAGGGGGCCAGCAAGTCTGGGTCACATGGAGAGCCTCCAAACTATTGCATAAGGCCCGTCTGAAAGTGGACCTGCTTGGTGGAGTCATCTCCTTAACGTAAAACAAGTCCCAGGCTGGGAGCATTTGGTTGCATCTGGCTGAAGTTTTCTGGACTAGCAACTAGTTTTGGGCTCAGCCCTGGGGCTCACGCTGCCCCTGTACCCAGCACCCCTGATGGGTGATGTTAGGAGCTGGCACTGCACTCCTGCTTTCCTGTTGGGGACCTCCAAGCATTTTACCACACTTGGAGAAATGCAGTGACCCCCAGACAGGACCAGATCTTTATGTAACACAGAGATAGGATTTCCAGAAAGCCAAGCAGTGGGTGTCAGGGAGAGGTCTGTGCTCCCAGCTCCCCACTCATGTGCCCTCACTTTGCCATGGGTTTCTTTTCCCCCTCCTCCCCCTCCCCCCCTTCTATTTTCTTCCCATTTTCTTAAGAGATAAAGAAAACAAATGGATTTCTGCCACTTTATGCTAAGCACATCAAACAAAATTAAACCAACAGAGAAGACCCAGGACCCAACTGTGACCTCTTGCATTTACACATGTATCTTTTGGTTTCCTACTGCTCTTCTACAGGGATTATTGGCTTTTTATGCAGTATGGCACATTGTTCTTCTGAAGAGAAAACAGGATGTAATGTACCAGCATTTCAACTAGAAGAGGGGGATGGGGGAAGAGATGAGAATTATCACATTTGTTTTGGGTTTTTTTCAGTGATCAAGTACATGAACATGTTGGCTCCCGTCTACCATTGACTTGTGCAGGAAGCATAATACAAGTAAGATGTGCCCTAAGGATCTTACATGCAAAGATATAAATCCCTGTAGCACCTTTCTCTTAAACCAAACTGAAAGGCAATAGCATAGTCCAGTGAATATTGCTAATAATCACATATAATTGTATTGATTTTTAATTCATTAAGCCCTGAAAATGCAAAATATTGCCCTTACATAAATAACAATGCCTGTAGGCTTCTTGTGTAGCCAGTTTTATTAATGAATATTTTTTTTTTCTTAAAATAAGCAGTTTTGCCAAACATTTTGCAAACTTTTCAGCAAATATCTGGGGTCTGCCCACTGAAATAAATTGAATTATCCTAATATATGAAGACATAAAGCTGAAAAAGCATAACATATTTCTATATTTAGGAATGCAAAAATGGCAATTTGCCTATATATGGAACATATAACCTTGGTCCCTTTGTTTATTTTGTATGCACAGTCTAATCAGTCTTCAACAAATACAAAAGAATGGGCATTCTAAATAGCTGAAATGGCTCCAGAATAAATAAATATATTATTTTTCATTACTAAAATTAAAAGGTGCCTTGCCACTATCTCTAAAACTAGCCTTGTGTTATACAGTTTTCTTTTATGCTTATCACAAATGCATGAGAAATGCTTGACAAGAACATTCCATTTTGGTTAAAAGTCTGCAGCACTGTCTGTATCTCCAGTCACACTACTTACTATTAACAAATTAACTTATAATGATGGAGTAATCACATCTGCCAATTAAAAAGCCTCATGCCAACTGAGAATCAAATAGATAAAAATAGAATTTCACTAAGTTTTAAAACCATACAGTGTAATGCAAACTACCAGGAAAGAATAACTTGTAAGGCAAGGGTAGTACGTATTTACAGACAAATGTGATGAATTTCACAGCATTATTTTGATAAGCATCAAGTGAGAAAACAGTATTTCTACTGGTTTAAAAAAAATGACTGAACACTAAGCCTAGTATTAAAAACAAAACCAAACCAACCCCCTAACTTAAAATCTGAACTATTAGCTACTATAGAAGAATAGTTAAGAGGAATTTTTTTGTACAGTCTGAAATATTCAACTTGATACACTCTACAAACTTTTTGTACTTCAATGAGAGGATGCAGGACCAATGTAGTGTTACAGGAAATCTGCAGACCAGGCAGGTGGAATTCTATGGGTGAAGGACTGTTATTAATGTGTACATGTTGCATGATAAAACATTTTATCCTATTTTAACATAAAATGAAATATCCTTATGACAGTATAATGTTGACTCCTTATACAATGGTTTATATAGTTTTTTCCTGAAGCTATGTAAAACCCCCTCATATATTAAATTGATAACAGTACAGCTATAAAAATACACATTTTAAGCATTATTTTGGTGTAATAAGCACCACAAAAGGTGTATTTTTCTCATTTTGCTTTTTTTTTTTTTTCCCCTTCCTCTTTGGAATGCTGAGTTTTATCACTTTGAGAGATATAAGACAACAGAATAAAGTTGGTAAGGAAAGACACCTACTTGACTGCATGGTTCTTGCTGAGATTTCTGCTGTTGAAGCACCCAGGCCTTGAGGAGAACGGGCAGCTAAACGGAGTAAGTACAAGCTGTTTGGCTTTAAGCCTTGCAGGCGATAAGATGTAGTAGGTTCAGTGGAAACCCGTTGCTAAAGGTGGGTAGTAAGAGTATGTCTTGATTAATATTCAGAGTCTCTGAATTCTGTATGTTACTTACAAAAGAAATGCTTTTATACTCTGCTAATAACCACATTGAGAAAAATTTAAATTCAAGAAAATAAATCAGAATGAAACAAAGCTAAACCAAACAAAAAATGAATATATTACTTTTGACAAACACAATTTAAGGAACAATATTTTTAAAGCTGACAGCTTAATGGCTGAAACTCAGAACCAGAAGTATTGTTTGACTGTTTGAGGAAGCAATAGCTACATACAAAGTATAAACGGTTTTTCAATAACATATGAAAAAAGACTTAACTATAGTTAACCTCTTACGACAGTGAAATACAGGGTTTTATAATGTGAGCAATTTTGAGTTTAATCTTTTAGTTAAGTTTGTGTTCAAATTACTAAGAAGCAAAATTCTTCCAACTGGCATCAGGGGCTCGCATCCTATTTGGAGGTGAAATACAGATCTGGCCCCATTCCACAAAATAAAATTATATATTCACAGTATTATTTGGGAAGCCACCACAGCTGAAGCATCAGCAATGAGTTGATGATGCAGGAGAAATCAATGAGCCTGACACTCTCCTGCTGCATTCTGAGACTGCTAGATTATTTCTTTTCTTTGGGACACCTGGCAAGATCACATGGTTTCCATATTAGAAGAATATTTTGTTCTGAAGTCCATGGCACTAACATTACAAAGGCTCTCAAACTGAGAATTCCTTAAGAAATAATCACGGAATCATTTAATCATTTTGGTCAGAAGAGACCTTTAAGGTCAACAAGTCCAACCATTTACCTAGCACTTCCAAATCCACAAATAAGCCATACTCCTATGAATCACATCTAGAAGTCTTTTAAATACCTCCAGGAATGGTAACTCAACCACTTCCCTGGACAGACTATTCCAGTGCCTGACAACCTCTTCAGTGATTTTTTTTTTCTTCTTTTTTTTTTCCTAAACGTTCCCTGGCACAACTTGAGGCCTTTCCCTCTCATTTTCTCTCTTGATACTTGGGAGAAGAGACTGACCCCCACTTCTCTACAACCTCCTTTCAGGTAGTTATGGAAAGGGATAAGGTCTTCCTTCAGCCTCCTCTTCTCCAGACTAAACAACCCCAGTTCCCTCAGACATATCTTCTCTGACCCTTCACCAGCTTTGTTACACTTCTCTGGACTCACTCCAGCGCTTCAATGTCCTTCTTATAGTGAAGTGTGGTCTCACCAGTGGACAGGAGGACAATCACTGCCCACATCCTGCTGACCATGCTATTCTTGATACAAGCCAGGATGATGTTGGCTTTTTTGGCCACCTTTTTGGGCACACTGCTCACCCGTATTCAGCTGGCTACTGAAAAACACACCCAGGTCCTTTTCTGCTGGGCAGTTTTCCTGCTACACTCCATAGAACCATAGAATGGTTTTAGTTGGAAGGGACCTTGAAGTTCATCTAGTTCCAACACTCCAGAACAGGAAGGGGCACATTCCACTAGACCAGCTTGCTCAAAGCTCCATCCAACCTGGCCTTGAATGCTTCTAGAGATTGGGCTTCCACAACTTCCCTAGGCAATCTGTTCTAGTGTCTCACTACCCTCACAATGAAGAATTTCTTTCCTAATGTCTAACCTAAATCTACCCTCTTCCAGTTTCAAGATCTTATGCTTGTCCTACCACAGCATGCACTTGTAACAAGTCTCTCTTTCCTTTTCCTGTAGGACCCCCTCAGATACTGGAAGGCCACTATGAGATCTTCCCAGAGCCTTCTTCAGGAGGAACAAACACAACCCTGTCTTCTTAGGAGAGGTGCTCCAGATCTCTGATCATCTTTGCAGCCCTCCTCTGGACTTGCTCCAACATCTCCATATCCTCCTTATGTTGGGGACTCCAGAATTGGGCACACTTCTTCAGGTGGGGTCTTGTGAGAGCAGAGTAGAGGGGGAGAATTAAGTCCCTTGACGTGCTGGCTACACTTCTTTTGATGCAGCCCAGGATACAGTTGGCTTTCTAGCCTGCAGGTGCGAATTGCCAGTTCCTGTTGAGTTTCTTGTCAACCATCACCCCCAAGTCCTTCTTCTTAGAGCTGTTTTCAATCCATTCTCTGCTCACCCTGTCCTTGGGATTGCCCTGACCCAGGTACAGGACCTTGTACTTGGCCTTGTTGAACCTTACATCATTGGCCTCAGCCTGCTGGTCTGGCTTGTTGAGATTCCTATGTAGGGCCTTCCTACCCTCAAGCTGATCAACACTCCCACCCAACTTGTTTTCCTCTGCAAACTTACTGAGAGTGCACTTGATCACCGTGTCCAGATCATGGTACAGAAAATGTCCATAGAAAGTTTTTATCTTTAGAAAAAAACACATATTTTGTTCTCAAATATTACTGAAAGATTAGAGAAGCTTGAAAAATCTCTTACATGGTGGCTAAGAGAATAAAATTCTCTAAGGTTGAAAATAAACTTCAAAGTTCAAAAGTGCAAAAAGTCACAGTGAGTCCATAACATGGCCCAAAACTCTTCTGCTTCCAAGACTTCGTAGAGGAACAGGCTTGGAGAGACATCACCAGTGTCTGCAACTGGATGCAACTTTTGCAGATGACTCTTTAAACATCAGCAAAATTCCACTGGTTGGTAACCACTGACATTTTCTGCTGTTTACACACTCTCAACCTGTAATTAGGCTGACTGCTCTGTTTAACAAACTGTTAGATATCAAGACATTGGTACTAAAGAAAGTTAGTCATCCATAAGTTCTAAACCATTGTAGCATTTTATGTCTAACTTATTCAAGAATATTTAAAAAATGTAGTCTTTTCACTTACCTCCTCCCCGTGCTCCCCATCTTTGTAAATCAGTTCATAGCTGGAAATGGTATCAGAGCGTGGAGGTGTCCAGGAAAGTAATATGCTTGTTTCAGACTCAGGTTCAGCTTTGAAGTTCAATGGCTGACCAGGTACTAAAGAAAAAGTTAAGCAGTGTTGTCAATTGTTTACTTGGCTAGTCCAACACTTACGTTTCAAATCTTTTAAACTATTATCTGAATATTTTATACAGTGTTACTTCTATTGAACTTACTGAACTTAAACAAATTGACTAACTGTACTATGAGGTAAATTATTTTTTATGATCTTAAGATAAGAATAATTTATATTTAATTTACCCATTACAAATTATCAATATTTCAAATGAATGCTCTGCAGGCTAAATAATGCACACAGAACTGAAATGCACTTGAACAGATGCCTGGAGATATACCAGCAATAACCTATGTGTGAAATGGCATATATTTGTATGTACATATGTGTGTGTGTGCATGGGTAAATGCTAGTATTACATAAGACAGTTTGGAATACTGAATCAGAAAGTGTTAAAAGCCATCACATTGTACTTGGCCTTGTTGAACCTTACATCATTGGCCTCAGCCTGCTGGTCTGGCTTGTTGAGATTCCTATGTAGGGCCTTCCTACCCTCAAGCTGATCAACACTCCCACCCAACTTGTTTTCCTCTGCAAACTTACTGAGAGTGCACTTGATCACCGTGTCCAGATCATGGTACAGAAAATGTCCATAGAAAGTTTTTATCTTTAGAAAAAAACACATATTTTGTTCTCAAATATTACTGAAAGATTAGAGAAGCTTGAAAAATCTCTTACATGGTGGCTAAGAGAATAAAATTCTCTAAGGTTGAAAATAAACTTCAAAGTTCAAAAGTGCAAAAAGTCACAGTGAGTCCATAACATGGCCCAAAACTCTTCTGCTTCCAAGACTTCGTAGAGGAACAGGCTTGGAGAGACATCACCAGTGTCTGCAACTGGATGCAACTTTTGCAGATGACTCTTTAAACATCAGCAAAATTCCACTGGTTGGTAACCACTGACATTTTCTGCTGTTTACACACTCTCAACCTGTAATTAGGCTGACTGCTCTGTTTAACAAACTGTTAGATATCAAGACATTGGTACTAAAGAAAGTTAGTCATCCATAAGTTCTAAACCATTGTAGCATTTTATGTCTAACTTATTCAAGAATATTTAAAAAATGTAGTCTTTTCACTTACCTCCTCCCCGTGCTCCCCATCTTTGTAAATCAGTTCATAGCTGGAAATGGTATCAGAGCGTGGAGGTGTCCAGGAAAGTAATATGCTTGTTTCAGACTCAGGTTCAGCTTTGAAGTTCAATGGCTGACCAGGTACTAAAGAAAAAGTTAAGCAGTGTTGTCAATTGTTTACTTGGCTAGTCCAACACTTACGTTTCAAATCTTTTAAACTATTATCTGAATATTTTATACAGTGTTACTTCTATTGAACTTACTGAACTTAAACAAATTGACTAACTGTACTATGAGGTAAATTATTTTTTATGATCTTAAGATAAGAATAATTTATATTTAATTTACCCATTACAAATTATCAATATTTCAAATGAATGCTCTGCAGGCTAAATAATGCACACAGAACTGAAATGCACTTGAACAGATGCCTGGAGATATACCAGCAATAACCTATGTGTGAAATGGCATATATTTGTATGTACATATGTGTGTGTGTGCATGGGTAAATGCTAGTATTACATAAGACAGTTTGGAATACTGAATCAGAAAGTGTTAAAAGCCATCACACACATTTTGAAATACGAAAATGGTTTGCTCAGCTCATAAATAACTAGAATACTAGACACATACCACTCCTTAAGAAGACAATAAATATTGAATGCTTCTGTGACCTGAAGAAGTTATAACCTACTGACGAGTTCTTCAGTAAGGTTCTCACTAAGTGATATATGTCTATCCTTTTAACGACTAGCATTTTTACCAATATAAATAAATTTCTAGTGATAACAGTTTCTAATTGCAAGAACTAAAAATGCAACTTTGATTTCAGTAGTCAAGAACATTTTCTGTTGTTATCTCTTATGTAATGGCCACAGAAATTATCCACACTAAATGTTACCCTTATTCAGTTCTACAAATTTATGGCAAATAATGAGGTTGACTGGGAAAAGACAGCAAAATGAGTCTCAGAATCACAGTGGCAGAGGTTGGAAGCGACCTGGAAAGATTACCTAGAACAACCTCCCTGCCAGAGCAGGATCTCCTAGAGCAGGTTACACAGGAGCATTTTGAATGTCTCCAGGGAAGACTGCACAATCTCTCTGGGCAGCCTGTTCCAGTGCTCCATCACCCTAAGAGTGAAAAAGGTTTTCCTCATATTTTAGTGGAACCTTCCATGCTCCAGCTTGCACCTGTTGCCTGTTGTTCTATCATTGGACATCACACAGAAGAGTCTGGCTCTGTCCTTCTGACTCCCACCCTTTACATATTTGTAAACATTAATGAGGCCGCCCCTCAGTCTCCTCTTCCCCAAGCTACAGAGACCCAGCTCCCTCAGCCTTTCCTCATAAGGGAGAAATTCCACTGCCTTCATCATCTTTGTGGCTCTGTGCTGGACTCTTTCAAGTAATTCCCTGTCCTTCTTGAACTGTGGGGCCTAGAACTGGACACAATATTCCAGATGTGGCCTCACCAAGGTGGAATAGAGGGGGAGGAGAACCTTTCTTGCCCTACTAACCACACCCTTTCTAACACACCACAGGATGCCAATGGCCTTCTTGGCCACAAGAAGCCAGCACATTGCTGGCTCATGGTCATCCTTTGGTCTACCTAGACTCCCAGGTCCTTTTCCTCTTTGCTGCTCTCCAGCAGGTCAGCCCCCAACCTGTACTGGACCATGGGGTTGTTCTTCCCCAGATGCAAGACTCTACACTTGCCCTTGTATTTTATTACATTTCTCCCTGCCCAACCCTCCAGCCTGTCCAGGTTTCACTGAATGGCAGCACAGCCTTCTGGTGTGTCAGCCACTCCTCCCAGTTCAATGTCATCAGCAAACTTGCTGAGGACACACTCTGTTCCCTCATCCAGGTTGTTGATGAAAATATTGAATAGTACTGGTCCCAGTAGCTATGCCTGAGAGACTCCACTAGTCACAGACCTCCAACTAGACTCTGTCCCATTGACCACAACTCTCTAACTTCTTTCCTTCAACCAGTTCAAAATCCACCTCACCACCCGGCCATCCAGACCATATTTCCACAGTTTAGCTGTGAAGACACTGTGGGAGATGGTGTCAAATGCTTTACTGAAATAAAGGTAAACCACATGCACTGCACTGCTATCCACTTGGTTATGTCCTCATAAAAGGCTATCAAGTTGGGTAAACATGACTTCCCCTTGGTAAAACCATGTTCACTGCTCCTAATGATTCTCTTGTCTTTGATAAAACTGTCACTATTCTTGAAACCCTGTCATTGGAATGCATACCATAATTTTGGCATGCAAGCTCTAAATCATTACTTTTATAGAATCATAGAATTGTTTGTGTTGGAAGGGACCTTAGAGATCACCTAGTTCCAACCTGCCCTGCCATGGGCAGGTATACAAATAGTAAATGTAAAGTGATTAATATTATGCACAGTAATGAATAGTAATTTCAGTTAACAGTGCTGTTGATACAGCATGACGTGGTCTATCACAGCATTTCTAGTTTTTCGAGAATAAAATATGGCATGCTCTTATTTTTTAAGGAAAAAAATAGGAGATGCACTTCTTAGCAAATAATGAGAACAGGTGTGACAAGTAGGACATGACAATAATCATAGTTTCATGGTCTTTTTTGGGGTAGAATTTGGTTATAGCATTACAAGTACATTTATTTTGTACAGTAAAAGGACTAACAACACCATGAAGCAAACAGTAAAAAACAACAGCTGCGATTGTAATTCTTATCTTTTCCAGACTTCTGCAGAATGTCACTCTGAGGATAATACTGCCCTCATGTATGCTGGTGCAGGTTTTATATTTAACCTATAAACAGATTGATAACCTGTCAACACAAGGTGCATATTCAAGCTCTTGTGTGGAGGCTGCAAGTCCCTACCATTTACTTATTTATTTTTGTTCAGAAACAGGATGAAATAGAAAAGGAAAGATATAGAATAATGTTGCCTTTTTCTGAGGGAATGACTGAGGGTGAACAGGGGAGAAAAAAAGGATGGGAATAATTAGCTATTTTTCTAAAAGACCTCTTGTGTAAAAGGAGACCACATCCTGGGTACCACGGACTCCAGAAGGGAAACAATCATGAAGAACTGGGAACAATTATAGAAAGTATCAACAAATTATTTTCCACAGAAATACTCCTAATTTTATTATTTTAAAATTGAAGGAATTTGAAATCAAGAGGGAAAAACATAACTGGATAATTTTTAACTTTGAAACAGATTCTGAAATACCACTAGATAAAACTTGGACTTGATAGACCTATAGCATAACTGTAAAAATGCATTTACTATGTGAACATTACAGTTTTTTAGGTTAGCTGCTACAACAGTTCTGAGCAACAATCAGACAACAGTTGGAGGTTTGTTTCCTGTTGAACACTGCTTAAAGTAGATGTTGAGTCTCATTGCAGGCTTGGCAAAAGCTAATAATAAAATCTGGAGTCTAGGAAGCTATTTGGAAATGTTGATTTTGCTACAGGTTGTTTTAAATTTATATAATGAAACTCAGATAGGTACTGGGCTGTAGGTATTTTTGATTGACAAAAAAATGAAAAACTGGTAAAACTGATCTTTGGAAAAAAAATACTAGCTTCAATTTTTTCTCAAAGATAGAGAAAAAAAGTAATTGCAAAGTAATGGAACATCTTTGTCTGGTCCTGAAAAGTCAAACAGCAGGTTACATTATCTGTGCCATGCTGTCTATTTTGTGTTTGATGTCTCTATCAGTGATCTGGAAGAGCAGATGCAGTGCACAAATTCCAGGTTTGCAGACAACATCAAGCTGGGGAGGAACAGTCAACACACTCAAGGGCCACAGTGAGGTAGAAAAGGGGGAGGAACAGGCTGCTGCTTCTTCATG
>NW_009953911.1:377375-394957 GCF_000747805.2 Chaetura pelagica
AGGAATGCAGGCTGGGGCTGATGGGGCCAGGGAGCAGCTGTGGGGGATGACCCTGTGACCTGGTCAGGAGTGTCCTAAGCCAGTGCCATCAGTGTGCTCATGTAGCAACAGGGGCCAGTGATGCCTGGGGTGGTGTAAGCAGGATATGGCTCTGAGAGCAAGGGGAGGGCAGGGACCAGATCTGGGTTCTGCATGTGCTTTTGGATCTCAGCAAGACGGCTCTGGGCTTGGGATCCTTGCCCTGCAAAAGGATGTTGCTGGACTGAGGCTGTTTAACCGTGAGAAGGGATGGGTTAGGGGACACCCAATGACATCCCTGACACTGATGGGAAGGATAGAGGAGACACAACCAGGCTCCTCACAGCAGTGGGTGGCAGGAGGGCAGTGACAAGAGCTGAAACACAAGAGGCTCAGACTGGTGAAGCCTTTTTTTCCAGGGCAGCCCCATCATAGAGACAGGGAAGCTGGACCATATCTAGCCTTGAGGTATTTTACACCTTAACCGGTTGAAGCCTTGAGCAGTCTAGTCTCACCCCACAGTTGAGCTTGCACTGGGCGGGAGCTGGGGCTGGAAACCTCCACAGAAGATCATCCTGCAAGCCTGAATCATCCTATGATGCTGTGATATTTTCTTAACAAATGGATACATCAATTGTAGAACACAGCCAGGCATTAATACTTAACGACCAGTCAAGTGACGCATATGGAGGCTGGTACCATCAAGTGACCCATATGGAGGCTGGTACCATCTGTTATGATAAATATGATAGCAGATGGAGAATGAAGGGTATTTCCTACCTCTCTGCACGTTTTAAGACCCTCATCCTTGAAGTATTCCTTTCAATAAAAACTCTTTATGGTCTTAAGTCTGCAATTCTCTACTATTTTATGAGAGAAGTTGATGGTTACTTGGGCTTCTGCAAATGCTGTTTGTTGAAATAATACCTTGCTGCAAAAATCTAGTATTCCCTCACATTTTTCAGTCAGAGTTAGGCAACTCTGAAGCTGAGAACACTAACAGAAGAAAGAAGTGACAGCAAAATCTGCATAATTCCAAACAATTGAAAAAGACGGAGAAGAAAGAAAATAAAAACAAAATAACAGAAACTGAAAAAAGTGTATTGCTGATAAACTCTGGCAGGGAACCCAAGGCTTAAGCCAAAGTAAAAGTACTAGATAAGAAAGTGTAACAATAACTTTCAAACTATTTAGTATTTATGCCTTGAACATACAACAACTGTTCAAAAAATTCTTCAGTGGCACATGGGAATTAAGCTAAGCTGTATGAGCTGACAGAAGGTACTGGTCTACTTTGGAGATGGGAAAAAAACCCAAGAAAACTGAAAAAAAAAATCTATGTAACCGAACTTTACACTCTTGTTGAAAGGTTTTTAATTACACAGATCAAATCTAACTTTCTATATTAGTGCTATACATGGTCAGCTCACAGCTTATCTTTTTCCATGAGCATTTTCTCAGTATTTTCTCAAATTGGAAAGGCCCTTCAGTTCTCTACACAGCTTCACAGCTGCCTGAGGTAACCAGAAAAATATGCAAGGGTGGTACTGGGTTTCCAAGTGATGCTGGAAAGAGAGGAGAGTCTCCAGGCTAGAAAGGGCCTCATGACATTACTAGGGTGAAATCCATACCTCAAGTAAAACTCAATCAGTAAAGTTATGAATCAGTTATGCAAAGAAAAACAGATTGATCAAGATTCTGCTGCAACAAAAATAACCTCTTCAAGTGAGTCTAAAGATAACTGATGCTTCCAGTTCTGCAGTGTCACAGAACCATGTTATTCAAAATAATAACTACAACACATGATAAACTACCAAAATGCATACCACATTTTGTAAAATATTAACAGAAATCCATAAACTACTTTCTTAAAATAATATCAGTCACTGACATTGAGCCTAAATAAAATAAAATAAACGTGTTGGTCAGTCTTAAAGACAGAGTCTGCATCGTCTTGTCTGAATTACTACAGTGAAGAAATGAATTCTTCTTCAGAGCAATTCTGTCAGCACTCTTTTCTACAGTGTAGCCATAGAGTTGTCTTTAATCTCTTTCAAGCTGCTTTCTTCCATCATTAAGGTCAGTAACAAAAGTAATGTCTGCACATTTCCAGTGCTCATCCATGTATTTTCACAAATCAAAATTCTGGACTAGAAAAAAATCAGCGTAAAAAATATAATCCCACATCCGTACTCTATTCTGTGTTCTAAAGAAAGAGAGGGAGATTAAAAGCTGGAAAAATTGTGGGGGGGTAATAACCTCAATATTAGTTTTATGCTATCATTTTAAATGAATAGAGAGACTGAGGAACTTAACAAAGGTTAACTGTACTTTGAGAGCAGAGGGGTTATTCAAAAGCTGAAATACCCTTTCCTACCTTATTTCCTTCTTTTTTTGTCATTGGAAAAACATCCTGCACCCTACCTTAGCTCCAAATTATTCTCCTCCCACCTGCTTCCTTGCATCACTTTTGAGTTTCCAGCTGCATGCTCTCAACCCTTTCCTTTTGGAAGTCCATTTCAATGAAATGCTTCATTAGGAGACCAGTACTGTGAAGTTTCAGAGACATGAAGTTTTCCTGTTCATGCATTCATCCAAAAAATTTGAAATGTCTGGCAAAGTAGCTAGCTTGCTACAACAAAGAACTGTATTCCCTTGTTACAGACTCCCTTCCACTGAATTTTGAATCTTCTTTTACAAGAAGAACTCCAGAAACATTAACTCATTTTCCTTAATCTAAGACTCCATTTATGGGCTCTGCAAGTCAGATACTTGATCTTCTCATTACTGTTATTTGCCACATGTTCAAAGGATTATCTATTTATAACTGTGATAATCCTTAGTCTTTAAACCATTGCCAATCCTTCATTAAAATTAACAATATGTATTATATTGTAAGTTCTTTAAAGAAGCATATGTTTACAGGTACACATTCATTTCCCAGGTTACTTTTTCTCTCTCTCTTTCTCCAATAATCAACTACCCGACTGACCTTGTGTATCTCTCACTCTACCGTCTAACGTCAGAATAAAACAGTCATTTTCTTAATTCCTTCATTAACTATCTTGTCTTTGCCCCTCAGAGAGGAGCCTAGGGGTGAAGGGTCCAAGATGGAGATGAAACTGATAGCCCAGTTTAAGTGCATCTACACCAATGCATGTAGCATGGGCAACAAACAGGATGAGCTGGAAGCCATTATGCATCAGGATATCTGTGATGTAGCTGCCATCATGGAAACATGGTGAGATGACTTTCATGATTTGAATGCTGCAGTGAGTGGATAACAGCTTTTCAGACGGGATATAGGAGAGGTGGTGGCTCTATACATTAGCGAGTGTTTAGATTTTATAGCTTGATTACAGCAATGGTAAAGTTGAGTGTTTATGGCTAAGGATAAAGGGGAAGATGAATCAGGGAGATATTGTGCTGTGAGTCTGTTACAGACCACCCAATCAGGACAAGGAGGCAGATGAAGTATTCTAAAAGTGGTTGGCTGAAGTCTCACAACCGCCAGCCCTTGTTCTGGTGGAGGACTTCAACCTATCAGATGTCTGCTGGAAATAAAACAGCAGAGAACAGGCAGGCTAGGAGGTTCCTTGAGTGTATGGAAGATAACTTCCTAACACAGCTGGTAAGTGAATACCGTGGAGGTGCCTTGCTAGACCTCCTGTTCACAAAGAGAGAAGGACTAGTGGGAGATGTGGTGGTTGGAGGCCATCTTGGGCATAGCAATCACAAAACAGTGAAGTTCTCAGTTATTAGTGCTGTAAGGAGGGGAGTTAGCTAAACCTCCACCTTGGATTCCAGAGGATGGACTTTGGCTTGTTCAGGACACTGGTTGAGACAGTCCCTTGGGAGACAGCCCTGAAGGGCAAAAGAGTACAGGAAGGCTGGATGTTCTTCAAGAAAGAATTCTTAAAGGCACAGAAACAGGCTGTCCCCATATGTCATGAGTTCAAAGGGAAGCAAAGATGCCCAGTCTGGTTGAACAAGGAGTTTTTTGCTGGAAATTAGGAAAAAAAGAAGGTTTACCACCCTTGGAAGAAGAAACAGGCAACTCAAGAGGAGTACAGAGATCTCATTAGGTCATACAGAAAGGAAGTTAGGAAGGCAAAAGCTCAGCTGGAGCTCAACTTGGCCACTGACATAAATGAAAACAAAAAAAAGCTTTTATAAATGCATCAACAATAAAAAATGAGCCAGGGAGAATCTCCATCCCTTACTGGATGTGAATGGAACATTGCAACCAAAGAGCAGAAGGCTGAGCTACTTAATGCCTTCTTTGTCTCTGTCTTTAATAGTCAGACCAGCTATCCACAGGGTGTTCATCCTCCTGAGCTGGAAGATAGGAACGGTGTGCAGAACAAACCCCCCATAATCAGGAGGAAGTAGTTAATGATCTGATTCTGCACCTGGACACTCACATGTCTGTGGGGCTGGATGGGATCCTCCCTAGAGTACTGAAGGAGCTGGATGAGTAGCTCGCTAAACCTCTCTCTATCATTTATCAACAATCCTGGCCAACGGTGGGAGGTGAGGGGGGGGGGAAGAAGAATGGAGGCTGGCTAATGTGACAGCCATCTACAAAAAGGGACAAAAGGAGGCCTGTACAGGAAAGATTGTGGAGAGGCTCATCTTGAGCAAGCTGACATGACAAGTGGAGGGCAGGGAGGGGATCAGAGCCAGCCAGTATGGGCTTATGAAAGGGAGGTCTTGCTTGACCAACCTGATCTCTTTCTATGAACATCTGACCTGTCTTTTGGATGAGGGGAAGGCTGTGGACGTTGTCCACCTGGACTTCTGTAAGGCCTCTGACAGCATTCTCCGGGAGGAGCTGGTGAATCATGGCATAGACAAGTATACACTTCATTGGGTAAAAAACTGGCTGGATGACCATGCCCAGACAGTTGTGGTAAATTGAGTCAAATTCAGCTGGTGGCCAGTCACCAGTCACGTCCCTCAGGGCTCAGTTTTGGAGCCAGTCTTATTCAGTATCTTTACCAATGATCTGGATGAGGGGATTGGGGTGCACCCTCACTAAGACTGAAGATGCAAATTGGGTGGGAGTGTAGATCTGCTCGAGGGTACGAAGGCTCTACTGAGAGAACTGGACAGGCTGCATCAATGGGCTAAGGCCAACTGTATGAGGTTTAATAAGGCCAAATGCCAGGTGCTACAGTTAAGTCACAACCCCATGCAATGCTACTGGCTTTGGGAAGAACAGCTGGAAAGCTACCCAGCAGAATAGGACCTGGAAGTGCTTGCTGGTAGGTGGTTGAACATCAGCCAGCTGTGTGCCCAGATGGCCAAGAAGGCTAACAGCATGCTGGCCTACATGAGGAATGGTGTGGCCAGCAAGACTAGGGTAGCGATCATGCCCCTGTACTCAGCACTGGTGAGGCCACACCTCAAGTACTGTGTCCAGTTCTGGGCCCCTCACTAGGCAAAGGACATTGAGGTGCTGGTGCATGCCCCGAGGAGAGCTACCAAGCTGTGAAGGATCTAGAGAACAAGTCATATGAGGACTGGCTGAGGTAACTGGGGTTGTTTAATCTGAAGAAGCAGAGGCTGATGGGAGATCTGATCATCCTCTAGAACTGCCTAAAAGGAGGTTGTAGGGAGGTGGATGTTTGCCTCTTCTCCCAGGTAAGTAATGACAGGACCAGAGGAAATAGCCTGAAGCCACAGCAGAGGGGATTTAGATAGGACATCAGGAAGAATTTCTACACTGAAAGAGTGGTCAGGCACTGGAACAGCCTGCCCAGGGATGTGGTTGAGTCAACATCCTTGAAGGTATTCAAGAAATGTGTAAGTGTGGCACTTCAGGGCATGCTCTGAGGTTGTAGGTGATTATTTTTGTGGGTGTTTTTTGGTGGAGTCTGTGTAGTTGTTTGTGTTTGTTTGGGTTTTTTGAGTGTGTGTTGATGGTTGGACTGGGGTGATATCAGAGGTCCTTTCCAACCATGAAGATTCTGTGATTCTGTGTGTCCTGGGCAGCTAAATGAAGATAAACAGAGATTTTGATTTTTTATTAAAGAAGTAAAGAAAAAAGGACAAGAAGTGTCACACTAAGGCTTATACTGATATTTCTTTATTCTAAAATTTGATGCAAGTCAAATTCACCTAAATAATATATTGGATCTGACTCCATTGTCAGCAGAATCAAGTCTTTTGACCTAAAGTGAAGAATAAGAATTTCTCAGGTGAAGAATTCAGATCTAAAAAAAATAGAGCTGTTTTCTGATTACCTAATTTCTTAAAATGGTGTCTTTTTACACTAAAGAAAACACTGCTGAAAACAACTGGGCAATAGATCATGGCTGTTTCTTAGAATGTTTAAGCAGAATACTGAAACAGGAAACTGAACATAAAGTTGGTGGTGGTGGTGTTTTTTTTTATGAATGTTTCCTTCTCTTCCCCTCAAACTAAATGTTCGTATTGAAGACTTAAATTACAAACCGAATTAGAACTATCAGTATATTTTTGGCTGATC
This sequence comes from Chaetura pelagica, assembly GCF_000747805.2. Taxonomy (NCBI): domain Eukaryota; kingdom Metazoa; phylum Chordata; class Aves; order Apodiformes; family Apodidae; genus Chaetura; species Chaetura pelagica. Next base: position 383,887 of record NW_009953911.1, read on the forward strand.
TGTGAAGTGAGAAGCCACTCACAAAGTCATTTCAAAACAACAATTCTGCTATACTAAGGAAGCAAAGATTCTTGCCAACAGGTTTTTTAAAAACAAATTACTAATTTTTTACAATCTCCAAAGATCAGAATACACATAAGGAAGAAAAACTCTGGAAGAAACCAAACTAAAAGATCCTGTAGGTCACAGCTGTCAACTAGATTTTATTGTATGCATAATCTAATTCCGCCCCCCCCCAAAAAAAAAAACCACAATCAAAATGTTCTCACTGTCCCACTGCTATTTCTGCTCTTTTACATATGTTTCCATCAAGTTCATTTCCACTGTTTTTAAATGGTAATTTATATTATACTATATTTTTATATGTTTTGGGTGGAGAGTGACTTAAACCACAACAATCCTATTCAGATTTAGATTACAGCAAATCTGGAAGAGAAGGGCAAGGAGGGCATTTTATTCTGCAGTGTTCACTGAAGAGAAAATGCTGGACAGAAATATAGGAGAATCTTAGTTTTAAATATAACCTAAACTGCAGAACTACACTAGATGTTCTTAGCTATTTTCCCCTTTTTTGACTTAAAATGTTAATATTTCAAGCACAAGTATCAGCGCTTAAAAGTACCTCCTGTATGGTACATTTTAGGTTTCTTTTGATTTTTAGCATAGTCAGAAATAAACAACATAAAATCAATTCAGTTATGAAGTTGAAAACACATATTGAGAATCCCTCCTGCACTGGCAACATAATAATTACTTAAGATTGCAATGGAAATCAGAAACAGACAGACACATTTAAAGGCAAGTTCTATAAAGGTTTTAATAAACAGAGCTTTTCTGATGTGACCTCAGCAAGTAATGTAGCTTGATCCAGTTGACCTGAGCCTTAGTGCTTATTATTTCAATTTCTCTAGGGAAGCTACTGACAAAACTCTTGTTAATCTAAAATATTTATGGTTGTAAGTGAAAACACAGATGAATAGCCTTCTCCTTTAAAAGTTTTTTTGAACATGGATTCAAAAAGAAGGCAGATGTCAATATAAAAACTAGTCCCTGAAAAAGGTTATAATTGCCCAAATTAAACTCTGGTGTACATATTTACATTTGCATGTCCACACAGACACATTTTAATGTACCACTAGAGGGTATAAAAAAGTTAATTTAGTAACTTCTCAGCTGAGGTACCAAAAAAGTTAACACCTTGAAAACTGTGTAACACAACCCTTAGAAAAGCTCCATGACAATACCTCATTTCTATTCTTTATTAAATATATATTGGTAAAATAAAAAAGTAAATAGCACATGAAACATAACTCTTCTAATTTACAGTTCAAGATACATTTTTTAAGAATTTGAGGCATGCTAAATTCTTCAACAGGAAACCTTCCAGTGCTAAAAAAATTTCAAGTAGTATTATATAAAATTTCTAGGTAATCGCTGACCTACAGTAATACTTCATATAGCTCTCTAAATTGCTAGAAAAAGGAGCTTTTTTTTTCTTATTGCTACAATAAAACATTTTCTGCAGTGTAGCTTGAGCAAAGCTTCTTGCTTTTGATTTCAGAAAAATACCCTGCAATGCTTTTCTCTATGCTTGCTTGTACTTTGCTAATAAGAGTAATTAATGGATCTAAAACTCCTGTACAGAAACACAGCAACCTAACTGAAAACATAAAACAAAAAAAAATTGTGATCTTGTGGTATGCACTAGGGAGGGGCAGGTTGGATTTGCTTTATAAATCCAAAGTGTAAATTTCTGCTTTCTTGAACCTACAGAAAGGTTTGATGTTCTTTTAATGCTTTCAAAGTTTTATGTGTTGTCAGAATCTTACCAATTTTTTTATTTGAATACACATGCAGGACACAGACATTTCAGATGTTTAAAAGAAAGATTCATCAGAGCGATGTAGAATACGAACCACACATCACCTAAACAAAACCCACTAACCCAGGCAACTCCTGTTACCTCCTCCAAAGAAGGCTGCAAAGACCTACTTGACAAACAACTTTGGTACACAGAGCACTGTCAAATAGAAGCTGTAATTTTAGCCACCTCCAGGAGGAAGGTCTCCCTGAGACTTCAGTTAAAGTTCAGTTAATCTTCTTGAGAATGAGGAAAAAATAAGTGAAAGTGTGAGGGAGTAATTTCCACTCTTCAATGATAACACTGTGGAACTGAGAAAAGGTTATCTTCAAAAGCTGCTTGAATTAACTGGCTATCCTTGAAAAGAAGTTTTTTTCAACAATTTAAATTAAAATTCTCTCTCTGCAAAATTTCTGAATATATATATATATATTTTTGGTACAAATTCTGTTTTTTGATAGCTTACCTCCTGTTTGAGTGATGACTTGAATGTCACTAGAAAGCGGTCCATCCCCAACAGAAGTAAAAGCAAGAACCTTCACAGAATACGTTTTCTGGGGTACCAGATTCCCAATAGTGGTAATATGGCTGTCAGCCACATTGTGCTTCATCCAGCTGTTGACATGTTGAGTGGGGTCCATGGTGTAATAAACTCTGTAACCTTGTATTTGTCCATTAGGCTCCTCAGGTTCTTCCCACTGTACCAAAATTGTAGTAGAGCTCAACATACGGGCCTGCACATTGCGTGGTGCACTTGAAGGTGCTTGCTCTGAAGTCCTTGTTGACACAGGCTCACTGGGTGGCCCTCGCCCAATGTTATTTACAGCAACTACTCGAAATTCATACTCTGAATATGGGCTTAAGCCAGCCACGCTATAGCGTGTTGTGGCCACTCCATCGATTTCCTTATATGGCTCCTCGGAGCTCTTGGGCTTGTGTTGAATTATGTAGTAAGAAACTGGCTCAGGGTTTCCAGAATCCCAAGTCAATGTTATGCTTGTTGCTGTGCTTTCTGTCACCACCGGTGTTCCAGGAGGTTTGGGTAAGGCTAAAGATAAACGTAAAAATATACAGTTAGCACTATGGAACAGGAGACATTAATAACTACAAACGCAGCTTAAAAAAACAAATCAAACAACAAAAAACCACCAGGAGGATTGGAATGGAAAGGTGTGATCTGTTCAGAGCAAGCTCTTGGCAATTATTTACACCAGAAATCTCTTAGAATATCTTCAAGTTTATACTGTGAGGTTTATTTGATATAAATTACTGATACTGACTTTTACAATACATCATGTAAATATATGCACAAGAGGATTCTTAAAGATAAACAGTACACCACCGCAGTTTAATTTTCCGATAATTACGGAACCTCTGGTTTCCAAATACACAATCAACCTGACACTTGGGACACCCAGCAACTGTAAAAATCAAATTACTTGTTCTTAAAGGCTCTTGGCTGTTGAAAAATATATGCAACACTACAAGATCCTTTATTTACTTGAAATGAATGCTGGACACCAGACATGGGTGAATAACGGAACATTACTACTAATTTACTTATTACTATGAATCTGTATTTTGTCTTATGCCAATGACTGGCTGGAATATTTACCTTATTGATTTAAGAGGGCAAGAGCTATTTATACCCTTTCAGTGCAATATACTTGCTCAGAATACTGCAAGGACCAAATGACTGAAATATGTCCAAGTAGATGTACTTGGGATATACCTTTGACAGTTATCTGTGCTATTGCTTCTATAACCCCAAGGGTAGACATAGCAACACAAGTATAGTTTGCAGACTGCCTGACATCATTAAGCTCAAGGACGTTCCTCCCTATTGGCATATCATCCTCAGGTGTCAAATCTTCTGCTCCCAGCATCCATTTCACATATGGCATTGGGGACCCCACCGCAACACACGTGATATTTACACTCCCGCCAGGCATGATCTCATGATTGGTGGGGGGAATAGAGAACCTCGGTGGGACGCGTCGAACTGGAAAAAAACACAAAAAAGGTAATAACATATACAAAAAAAGAAACTGAGTCTTGCATACAGACTACATGCAGTGTACAGACACAATTTAACATTTTAACATGTTATTCTGATCTGCCAGAAAATATGCATAAAAGATATACAAGACTTAACAAGAATCTTGTCTGCACACAATGTAAATTATTCTAGATTTACTTGAGGATATTATTAGGCACATTCATACAAAGGCTGAGTCAGACCTATAAGGGCCCCACAGTTAACTAACTACATACTAACTACACACAAACACCATGCAAAAGATATACACACGCACAAGTGTGTGTGAAGACACACACATACACAAATATATATATACAAATGCATTTTAAATGTCCGCACATATATAAATATATATATATATATATACATATATATATATATATATGCACAGAAGAAAACTGGAAGGTCAGCAGCATGCTTGGGTTCAATACCAAAACTGACTTCAATGCTGCGTGCTTCCAGGTGATGTTAAGAAATGTGCTAGGCCACATTGTCACATCACAGTCCTCGAACACATTGCCTACAGTACATTGAAAGTGCAATTTCATTTGCTTTCAGACTCAAAGTAGATGCAGTGTCAAGACCTCACACTAACACTGAAACAAACATAGAAAAAATAATTACACACAGATACAAGTATATATATATATGTGTGTGTGTATATATATATATATACAGAAATATATACACATATATATGCATATATATATATATATGTATTTATGTATACACACATAGTCACAGAAAGAGTAGGCAAAGCCAGTACAAAGTACTGGATTTGGTCATGCAGGCAAGCAAATGACAGAATCAATAGAGAATCATGCTTAGGGAAATGCCTGACTAAAAACTGCAGAAAGAAAAAGAAGTCAGAAAAAAATATATTGAGTGAGGAAACAAAACTTGTAAGAGATGGAGATAGGAGAGACTGACAGATACAGGAGTTTAAGAGGAGGACAGAGGTTAAGGAATAAGGAAATCATATTAAGTTTAGGTGGTTAAAAAGCAACTGTTAGGAAAGGCCACTGGGAAAATAGCAGAACATTTAACATTCAGGATTCCACTATGTTCACAGTTAAGGGAAAGCAAAATAAACTATACAGGTCAATAATATTAGACATTTCTGTATTGATAGCAAGGGTGGCAGCCTTAAACACATAGCAGGACATTGCACTAACAGAGTAGTTAATATTTAAGCAAACACAACACCGAGAAATTTACCAGGCAATAACAGATCAGTGTTCCTGCTTCAAATATTCTCAGTGGTGTGCACATGTGTGGGGGAGGTGGAAGAGAGAGAGGTAGCTGAGAGAGGTAGGTTTGTATTTAGGCCTTTCACTGGACAATGTACTTGATACTGTACTTATTTGGAATTAATAGAAACTAATTATTAGGACAGCTTTAATTCAGGGAAAAAAAAAGTGAAAGACTGAGTGACTTTAAAAAAGTACTGAAAATTGTATTGCTCTGAAACATTTCTACTGGGTTTGATTAAATTTCTGTGAACTTCTATGGATTCGAAAGGGGCTTACTGCAATGGCCTCATGAGCGAATGACAGGCAGAAGGGGAACAAGCAGAGAGCAGAACACCTGTAAGCAACCAATTCACAGAGGCCACACAAAGCAAGCGACAGGCAATGAGGAATTTCTTGTATTGAACATAATCATTATACACAATGGAGAGTTTAGTCTTCATGCGCGGGCTGTTTAGAAAAAGCAACTGCTGAAACCATTCCTTGGAAAGCAGGCATCAGTATAAACAAGAAATTAAAAGGGAAGAAAAAGCAGGAACACTGACCAAGTTTGCTAGAGCTAGACGTTCGTGTTAAAGTTAAAAAGGTTGCCATGCATCCAGGTACATTCTCTTCTCATGCACAACAGTTAAATACCAGCACTTATCAAAAGCCATGTCCAAGGCATTCTCCGCTTAAACACAACATTAACTTAAAAAATGCCACAATGCAGCTACATTCATTTCATTTGTATTCTTTGTTATTGGTTTAATAAATAGTTTTGTAAGGTGGGTAAAAAGTAAAAAACACACCAACCTTCTCGCAGCTCTGAGGGATGTAGGGGGTTTGATGCAGAACACAATGAAATGAGGAAAGGAGAAAAACAAGGGAAACACAGAAGAGAGTAAAAAGGCCATATCAAGGCTTTCAACTGCTATGTGAACATCTCTACTTGCACTAATGAAATCTTCCTACCTCATCTTGAAAAGTTAGCATTTTCCACAGCTACAATGTGTTAGAAATAATAGCTAGCATAATTTTGAAATTTTCCTTTGGATAAAAAGGTATACATGCCTCATGCAGTACAGGAAAGTCAGTATGTTGGAGGAAAAGAGAAAGAAAAAAAAGATCAAATAACTGTCTGTGGATGTTGTAACTACGAAATGTTTTCCTTTTTTATTATTTTTTTATTTAGCAGAAAGAGTCACACTATATGAAAACATCATGTTGATTGAAAAATCAGCTCTAAAAAAAAATTTCAAAATCAGGCTAGGTATTTTTGGTAAGGTCATCCACGCTATAGTAAAGCTTACAGCTGTTTATGTTTTCAGTCCTATTTCCCCCACCCACCCCTTATACTATAGAGACACACACACATATATATAGATACACATATGTATGTATGTATGTCTGTCTGTCTGTCTGTATGTATGTATGTATGCATGTATATTATAGGCTTTGCTGTACAGGAAGCTACATCAACCAGCCATTGGGAATACTGCCAGAAACAAAGCATTTCTCTCTAGCTGAACAAAGAGAATATTTTTGTAGGTTAAAAAAAATTAACCGCTTATTCTACTGTGCAGAGGAATATACTTGTTTCCTTATCAAACATACCTGTAATACAGACAGGTAATTTCCTCAAAAAATACAGCCAATTGACCACTGTAATTGGAAGGACTACACTCACAAGTCTTACACTAAAGATACATAAATATATATACATACATATATATAAAGAAGAAATAGAAAAGAAGAAAATACAGTTGTGCTCTGCATACGTATTATAGTTAGAAGCTTTTCCTTTGCAGTTACACAGCAGAGGTCAGATAGGCATACAACTCAATGCCTCGGGATTACACTCAGATGATTAGTAGCACACTGAGCAGTCACCTCAGGAGTTCAAAAAGAAAAGCAAAACAAAACAAAACCAATAAAACAAAATAAATGCAAAGTACAATTTAACTTAATGCAGGAAAAATAGAAGTCAAGATGTAGAAGTATAAATATACTTACAAACCTTAACTCACAGGATAGAATGGTCTCAAGAGTGCTTTAAAAGAACAAAACAAACCCCAAGCCTTTCCTCTACAATTTAAATGAGTTTTAAGACTGACACATTTACAATGACATTTTATTATTACAGTCATAACAGTATAGCTCCTGAAAGCATCTTAACCCTGAACCTGAATGAAGAGTGGATGCCAGGGTTATGTCATTCCTACCTCTGACATATAGATTGGCAGGGGCAGAATAGCGTGTACCCGCACTGTTGGTTGCAACACACTCATATTTGCCTTGGTCAGATTCCTCACTCAATTCAATTTGGAGGGCACCTGTACGAATATAAGATACATTGCCAAAGAGATGGTCAGAGAAAGCTTTTTATATCCATTACAATATACCGCTTAGCAACATGAAAAGCTTGTATGCGAAGGTCCACTCAACGTCGGTTCACTTTCTTGCTAAGGTGCACAGACAGAAAATGATGCAATGAAAAAAACAGAGATTATTTTTTTCACATCATCAGTGCTACCAGAGGAAAACAATTTGCATCTCTCAAAAAAACCCGCTTTCTAAACAATACTCTTTCCTAAACCATTAAAATGAAGATGGGTGAGACTGCTTCAAGGAAGAATGGCTTTTGAATAAAACAAAAGATATTAAATAGTTGGGTCATTACATTTTTTAAATTTTAATTTCATTGTTTCGATCTTGTAACAAAAGTTTCACAAAAGGCGGTACTCGCAAAAATGGCAGGACAGGCTTTAAAAAATCTTCTGCTGAAGAAAGCCAAAAAAGGTGCAGCAACATCAAAAAGGCTGCTTGAAGTGAAAAAAAAAAAGTGCATTAGTAATTTGTAATTATCAAAATATTATTTTAAAGAAACAAAACTCCCTTAAGACATGCAGATTGGTAAGAAAAGAAAGACAATTTTCCACAACTTACAATCTTAAAGTACGTTTGCTGAAAAACAAAGAGCAGTTGAATTAGAAGACAAAAAACTTAAAAAGCATGGTCTACGCCAACAAAGAAGAACCAACCAACCACTGCTGAGGACCACAGAAAGGCCCCCCCCCAAGACACCCATCAAAATCCACAAGTGGGATTAGCAGTGTGGTGTCACAAAGCCCAAGAAAAATACAAAACAAGAATTACAAAAGAAGTAAACAGTTTTGCCAGAGAATCAAAAACCAACAATACCACATACCACCAAGAATAATAAATCATTAACTTTTCATTTCCAAAGCCTGCAGATTAGAAGGTCGAAAAATCCAGAGCTGAGAGAACTCCAAGAAAAAGAAAAGAAAAAAAAAAAAATAAAGGGAAAAAAATAATCTGTAATTTTTTAGGGGGGGACACATAATTTTCAAGTTTAGGAAGTGAAAAGAAAAAAAAAAGGATTGAAGAAGAACAAAAATAAAAACCTTTTATGAAAGATAATACAAAAAAGAAGATAATCCATGTTGTCTTCTGCATGTCTGCTACTGTTCACCAGACCATCTCGGCTTTGGTCCAGGACAAGAACAGCTAAGGAAGAAAAAAAATGATCTTTTGTTGCTGCAGTTGGAAAAAAATAAGAGGAAGGGAAAAAAAAAAAAAAAAAGAAGAAAAATAAAAAGAAGAAAAAGAAGAAGAAGAAGAAGAAAAAGAAGAAGAAGAAAAAGAAAAAAGAGGGACAAATGGTACGCTGTGACTGGGCTATGGCCATAAGACCTGGATATGCTTTCTTTGAAGCATATCACAAATAATTTCATTTAATTATTTATTTATTCTTCAATGAACAAACATAAAAGGGAAAAGAAGAGGGAGTGTGCAGAAAGAAAGATCACAATATGAGAGTCACTGATCATAACCAAACAGGACAAAGGAAATAAATAAATAAATCAGATGATGGACATTTCTGTGGTTTGGTGTTTATTTGTTGTTGTTATTGTTTTTTTTCCTTAAAAAAAAAACCAACAACAACACAGGACAAAGATGAGAGGGATGAAAGGACAGAAAGAATGAGTAAGATCATTCTGTGAACGTTAGTTCAGCACTCTTACCTCTTATTGGTGTACCACCTGGGTGGATAATATGAATGCAAATAAGATTAGAAAGAAGAAGCATTAGTACGAGAAGAAGGAGGCTAGGGCTTTGGAAGAAGAATCAAATTAGATTTACAGAATTAAATAAGGTCTTAAGAGAAACTTGAATTACTATACTGTTAAGACAGGAATATATTAGGTAGTATTATCCAGTCATAAAAGCAAGTTGCATTGTACCACAAAGGGCAAGGGCTACAATTGGCTGCATCGCCATTCTCAGAATAGCATCTGAATTCTTAGATTATTGGCTATATAGGGATAGATATATATCAAATATGCCTCAAATGCTTAAAGAAAACTTCACAATACTATACTTATGATGTAGTTTAGGAAAATATTGGAAATTTTATTTATATATATATATGTATATATATATATAAAAAAAATACAATAAAGGCTTTCTCAAAACAAACACTGCAGTTTAGGCTGGATTATGGCATTTACTGTTCTACAGCTATGTGATACATGTGTACTGTTTCTTTTAGGTGTTGCTATGACTGATAAGACAACATTTCTGTGGAGGTGTGCGTGTGCGCCACTATAGGGATCTTGTGACTACACTGACTGTTAGTAAAATGCATGCCATGCATTTTAAGAATAATAATAGTAATAATATTATAACCATAATCATAATAATCATAATAATATTCTGAATATGGAAATTAGTGGGGGTGAAGTGCGCTTCAGAACTAAGCACTTACCAATAGATTCTGGAGATTTAAATACGGAGAGAAGAAAGACAGCATAAAAATATTATTATATTCCTTATAATTTGGTACAACGTTTTCAGTTAAAGCTTTATATACTAAATAATCTATGTCACACGTGAAAAAGTTAATTCTTAATTTACATTAACAGAAGGTTAATTTATACAGTTCTGCTGACAACAAGCAAAAAGTCAGTTAACAAGACGATTTAACATCACAGGACAGGTCAAAAGCTGAAAATTCTGGGAAGACACGTGATTAAACAACTTATATTCTACAACAGTATCTACTACAATTGCCAAAGAAAAAATCTCATTATATCCCAATTATGTTATTTAGGGACAAGCTTTAAACTTGATAAATTTAGAGGGCTTAAAAAAAATAAATAAATTTAAACAGTGCAAAATAACAAAATAGGGCAGGAGGAGAGTGAAAGAACTGCTAGGGAGGTGCAAGGGGCAAAGAGAAAGAGAGCAACAAAAGTTGGATTCTACGCCAAAAGCAGACTTCTGTAGATCCAGAAAATATAGGATTCATAAAGCTCTAGCATGGGCGCACACTACTGTGGCTAAATGTGGCAGAAAAAAATTATTAAATTATTCCATAGATTACCCAAAGATTTATTTTTTTTTATTTTTTTTTATTTTTTATTTAATCTATAATTGTGCATGGGAAAAAGTTTTGTGTTTTATGTGTTTGTGAGAAGACAGATGTATCCAAACTGGCTAATCTTTAGTGGAGTCAAATGTGGAAAAGACAGCAGAAAACACATTCTAAATTTTAGTTGAAGTGTCTAATGTAGGTTTTGCTTTTGATGAATATAACCATTGGTACTCCTTGCAATTTCTGAATGAAGTCCAATGTTGAAATAAATTTGTAAAAAAAACCCAAAACAAACAACCAAAAACAAAAAAGGAAAGAAGAAAGAAAGAGGAGAAAATGGATCCATCAAGTACTGCAAAAAGCAGTAAAGAAAAAAAAAATATCAAAAAGTACAGTCACAGCAGTGAGCAATGTGGAGTAAACAGAAGCTGCAAAACACAGAGGCAGACTCTAGAAAAGGCTATGACAACATCACAGACATGGACAACACACTTAGTAATACAGAAAAGAGAGGAGGAAGATAAATAATTACCTATATT
>NW_009953911.1:395484-428662 GCF_000747805.2 Chaetura pelagica
GGAAAATAAAAAATCTCCCATATAAAAAAAAAAAAAAAAAAAAAAAAAAAGATAAAAAGGAAGAGAAAGGAAAGGTGAGAGAGAACAACTCTGGGCATTAGTGGAAACAGTAACAAGACCCTACCTGAGCGTAACTGCTTGATGCGTCCGTTGTTGTTGCTTGTGTCAACAGGTAAGAAATCTTTGAACCATGTAATTTCAGGATCAGGATTGCCACTAGCTGCGCATAGCATGGTAGCTGTACGAGTTCGTTCAACCACTTTCAGCTGTGGGCCCATATCAATGGTGGGGAAACCTCGGGGAATTTGATCCTCTGCAAATGAAATGTAGGATTTGAAGGATTTTACATTAGTTACATAGTAACTCATGAAAGCATCAATCACTACTGTGTTTAAGTTCAAGGATCTCCTAATTGTATGCAAAGAACTGATGCAAAAAACGTATGGTCAGTAATTTACAGTGATGAAAATGCTGATACAAAATATAAAGTTCACCAAAAAATGGCTACTAACTTATAAAATGCATTAAATTGGCATAGATACTGTGCATAGTGCATAATCCTTAGATTCTCACTATAGGACTTTACAACACTGATGTTGCTCTGCTTGTGAGAGTCATTATTTTATGTGAAACATTGAACTACTGTGCCTATTGACAACAGGAAAAACTCCTTTTGTTTACATGAGGCAAGTACATAACAAGGTAAGACCACACGGCATAAGATTTTGCCAGGGACGTAGGAAACCCGAATTACACTTCTTGCTCTTATTACTGCTACCTGTGTGCTGTTGATCATAACATTTTGTGTCCCTGTGCATCAGTTGGCCATCTATAAGATGGGCATGACAGCCCTTTACTGCTACAGAGAAGTGCCATGAGGATGAATGCATATAAGATTGCAAAGTACTGAGAAACGCTAAATATTAGATCTATGCAGATATCAAAGTTAAACTGACAGGACATTCACAATGATCTTGAGTGAATACAACTGTGTAAATGAAAACACTCAGATGGTGTTTTGGTCCAAAATCCTCACCCTAGTGTAGTCAATAGCAAAATATTATGAATTGCTGAACAAGAGAAATCTATTTCTCAAGATGATACACACTAGTAGGCAATACTGGAAGCACAGTGGGATCACAAAATTTCTCAAAAACTAAGTTAGCATAGGTAAAATAACCTATTCGAATTACCAGCATCTTGCTTTTCATTTTCCTTTACATAGTAACAGTATTTTTATTGAAAAATAATTGCTCTTATTTCAGTTCAAAAAGGACAAGCAAAAAAAAAAAAAAAAAATCAAAGAAAGAGGTAAATGCTAACTATAAAACACATACCTTACTAAATATCTCAATTGGTGGCTACTGACATGCAATTGACTAAGGGATAAAATTAATTTAGAATTAATTGTTCTGGGTCAACTTTCTTTTATGAAAACTGTGTCATTTTCAAATAGCTTCAGGGAAGTCTTCAGACTTTTCTGAAAAATGTATAGGAAGCAAGTACATCCTATAAATCTTTGCAGTTCTGAGGCCTGCTGTTGCCTGTGAGCTACTTAGTTACTTCCAACACAACTGCACATAGCTACTACTCTGGTACACTAATCACAATTCTCCAGTAAGTTGGCATAACTCTTCAGAGCTAGTATTTCTACCAGCTAGTGGTTAAGTATCAAAAGCCTTCACTATAGGCTTTTCTCAAAGAAAGGCATGTTTCATGTCTGTTTATAAACAAGAAGCCTTTGCTTTGAGAGTTACTGACAAGATTAGACTTGTGAAATAGAACAGGATTTTTATAATCTGAGTTTTCCTTTTGTACTTGGCTCACGCAGAAAACCCTGGAGTTCCTTTTGCAAATCCTTAAGTGCAATACAACAAAGATAATCTATCTTGAATACTAATAGCATGGAGTAGTAAAGAGCTTTCCTTTCTTATATTTAATAAGGATAATTAAATTCCATCCATCCCCCTTATGCATACAATCTCTTTGAATGAATGGTCTCCATGAAATTTTCATGAGAAACATCACAATGTAACAGATTCAATAGCCAGAAATGTTATATTTTTGACAGTTGTGGCTTGTTTCCAATCTAGCTTTCAGGTATTTGGCAATAAAACCCAATATTCAATATAAAAATAGACCAGAAAAACAATGACATTTTGAATTGGAGTGCTTATCGCAGTGGATTTAAGTTGTTATTTGTTGGGGTTTTTTTTGTCGTTGTCTTTTTTTTCTCTTTGTTAGTGATTTGTACAAAAATATCTTTACTCTGTAATGATACCAGTTGTGACAAATCATCAAAAACACTGCAAGAGAGCTAAGCATCAAAGAATTGAACAACTGCCTGTCAGCCACAATAAGAGAAAAAGGAACTATTAGAAAATTTAGATATATTGGTAGGTCTACAATTTTACATGAGGTAAAAATAAAAATATTTTTTTCTGCTCATTAGACTCTAAACCACAGTATACACCACTGTTCTCCATTAATATTCAGTTCTAGTGAATTATCTTCAAATTCATCAACAATTTAAATCAGACTTGACCTTCTCAAAGCCATTTGGTACTGTCATTTTGAGAGGCCATTAAAGGGCAGATTTATCTGTCCTTGTGCTTAATGAGTCATACATGTAATATATATTTTTTGTTTAGGATGACAGACAACAGATTTAGAAATAGAGCACACCCTTTGAGTTTGTTAGGTGTCTTAACAGTGCTGCATTCCATTACTGCCATTAAGCGAATGCCTTTAGTACTGTGTTAGTATAATTTCCAATTACTGGAAGAATGCTATTATAGTTACTTTTCAACAAATGTATGATTTGAACAACAGAGAAAAGTAATTATGAAGACTGGTTACCACATGGACCCTTCAGAGGGGAGGATACAAAACAGCCTTGCCTTGGTTCCCATCATGGTTCTTAGTACTTCTAAACTGTCTGTGTATTCAATATTTTTGACATTACTAATCTTTAAATGATGTCCTTGAGATTGAAAATTTGGCACCTCTGTTGCCAGTTCTGTGAAAGGACTTATCGTCCAAACAATTAATATGAAAAATCACATTAACCTCTACATTCAGTTTTAAGTATATTATACGTATTTACATTGTGCAACACATAATTTCATGCTGCTGCACCTTTCTTAGAGCTGAGTCACAACTGTCACAGCACTTAAAGTACACTCCAACTCAACTTTTGTGTGTAAACAGTAATTTTTATGGAGTAGTATATTGAAAGTATAAACAAGTTAAATTAGTGGTCTACCAAAAAGAAACCATACTTAACCTTTAAGAGCATCTAGAGGATAAAAACTCTGTACATAGCTGTGCCACAAATATATATCATAAACACTGCACATCCTTTAACTGTGTTTTCTCCCATCTTAGAGGAAAAAGTAAGCTGTTGTAATGTCTCTTTTTAAAATGACATAAATCTTTCATAAGATTTCAGGAACTTTCCAAGCTATGTCTGCAGGCATACTGTTGATCCTATATGTAAACAAAAGCTGGATGCAAAAAAAAAAAGCTAGATGAGGATTTAATCCAAATCCTGTACAATGGATTAATGATAAAGCTACCTAGGTGTACAGTACAGCTAAACAAAGATAAAACCAGTGATCTTCATCCAGCATTTGTGCCACACCTTAACTTCTAGACTACTTTTCCCGTAAAAACCTACTTTCAGATCATGTCTAGGCCATGCTGGCAACAATGAGAGCAGCATCTTTTAGAAACAGATTGGGTCTTAAAGACTTGAATTCTTCATAGCTACTTTGCTGAATTGCTTTGGCAATCATCATTGTGTTTTAATAAAAAATGACAGAATAGTATGCATAGTTTTTTCAGTTATGGTACATGATGATAAAACTACTATGATAAGGATATGAAATGCAAATGCAAAGTACCTAAAGCAAATTGTGATTACTTTGGTTGTGCATTATAAAGGCAAGGTAAGAGCATTGGGGTATAAAACTGAACAGCTGAAAGAGAAACAGGGTAATATTCCTGTTAAGTATTTCATTTCATGTTACCTATTTGCATAATAAAACACACATGTTCCAAAATATCCATATCAACCTGGAGTTAAATCTGTGTAGTCTGCCTAACTAAATGACATACTGGAAGTAGTCCATCATTGAATCATAGAATGGTTTGAATTGGAAAGCACCTTAAAGATCACCAAGACCCGACCTCCCCTGCATGGACACGGACTCCTCTCACAAGATCAGGTTGCTCAGAGCCCCATCCAGCCTAGCCTTGAACTTGTCCAGGAATGGGGCTTCCACAACTTCCCTGGGCAACTTGTTCAAGTGCATCACCACCCTCACACTGAAGAATTTCCTCCTAATGTCTAACCTAGATCTCCACTCTTCCAGTATTGATCCATTACTGCTTGTCCTCTCAATATAAGCCCTTGTAAAAAGCCCCTCCCCAGCTTTCCCATAAGCCCTCTTCAGGAACTGGAAGGCTGCTATAAGTCCCCCAGAGCCTTCTATTCTCCAGGCTAGACAGCACCAACTCTCTCTACCAGTCCTTGTAGGAGAGGTGTCCGAGCCCTTGGATCATCTTTGTGGCCTTCCTCTGGACTTTTACAGAGGCTCCATGTGAAGGACCAGGTATTTCTTCACACAAACATAAAATGCCCTTTAGGTCAGCAGTCATAACTGGCTTAAAGATGGCTGCTCCACGTGGCACTGACCCCTCTCCTGGCTGCCTTCTCTGCCAGAGAACAACAACTCAGATGCCCTGAGGGGGCAGCTGCTGTGGGAGAGGGGCCATGGCGGGAAAAACGGCTGCAATAGCGGGACAAGGTCCCATCTGATTGGCTGAAAAGCCTGGAAATATGAAACCGGCCAATCGGGAGCAATGGAAACCTATAAAGAGACAGCGCGGCGCGTTTTGTTTCGGTGCGCTTTTCCACGGATACTGAAGGTCCCTCCTTGCTCTTCGGCGCGCTTTTGTCGCTCACTTCTTGGCGTGGTGCTGCCGCCACTGCCGCTGTTGCCGCCACTGCCGCTGTTGCCACTTGCTTTGGGGGGCTGACCCGTGCCTTGCAGTGCCTGCCAGCCTGAGGTCCCTGGCTCATCGCTGCAGCCTGGGTCCCAGCTCTCGCCTGGTTCCAGTTCGCTCCAGCCAGACCCATCTTGACCCAGCTCATCCTATTGCCGCAGCTTTTTCCTGCCAGCCTGCCTGCATTGCCTGCAGCTACCACCCTCAGGGACCCATCTGCTGCTGAGCACGTGTGGTGAGACTAATTCCTGCCACCCCTGGTCCTAAAACCGGGTTGCAGGGGAAGGCATAATTCTCTCCCTAAATTGTTCCTGTCTTACCTGCGCACAAACCGCGACCCTATAAGGGACAAGCATCGGGCATATCACTCCTTCCTTCTCCCCTCATAGATAATTAAATAAGGTGTGTAACTAAGGTGTACCCATATATAAGTATTAAGACATAAGTTCTTGTTATTTGGTGTTTAAAAGATATTTCACAGCTCGTATGTGCTTTAATTAACCTTTTTGAACCTCCTGCCCCAAATTGTTTTGTTTTCCCCACAATAAACTGTGCATTCATAGATTCTAATTGGAGATTGGCTGCTGTTATTGGAAATATTAGTAAGTACTGAGCAAGTCACTCACTTGAAAAGTCAGTGCCGAAGCCACTGCTCTTCTGTGAGAGGCGATCACCATGTGCAGACCTCTCAGCAGATCCTGACAAGCTAAATACACTCCAAAAAGGAGATATAATAGGTCGCGGATCGCGACACTCCACGTCCTTCCTATGTTAGGGGATCCAGATCGGGACACAGGACTCCAGCTGGGGTCTTACAAGATCTGAGTAAAAGGCGAGAATCACATCCCTTGACCTGCTGGCCATGCTTCTTTTGATGCAGACCAGGACGTGAATGGCTGTCTGGGCTGCAAGTTAACATGGCTGGCTCATTGGCTAAATTACCAGAAGGCTGTGCTGCCATTCATCAATATTTGGATATACTGGAGAGCTGGGCAAAGAGGAACTTAATGAAATTCAACAAGAATAAGTGTAGAATCCTGCACCTGGGGAGAAAACCAACATTCACCAGTACATACTAGGATCTGACCTGCTAGAAAGCAGCTCCTTGGAGAAGGACCTTGGAGTGCTGGTGGACAAGTTATCCATGGGATAGCAATGTGCCATTGTAGCTAAGGGTGTATTAAGACAAGTATGTCCAGCAGGTCAAAAGAGGTTCTCCTCTCCCTCTACTTTGCCCTAGTGAGACCACACATGGAGTATTGTTCAAGAAGGACATGGATTTACTTGAGAGAGTCCAACGGAGGACTACAAGGATTATTATGGGATTGGAACACCTATGTTATGAGGAACAGCTGAAAGACCAGAATATATTTAGTGTAAAGAAGAGAAGACTGAGAATCTTATTAATGTATACAGATATCTGAAGGGTGGATGTCAAGAAAGAGGGGCCAGTCTCTTTTTCAGTCATGATTGCATAAGGGGCAATGAATGCAAATTAGAACACAGTAAGATGCAGCCCTACCTGAGGAAAAAACAGCTTTCCTGTAAGGGTTATGAAGCACTGGAACAGACTGTATAGAGAAGTTGTGGAGTCTCCTTCTCTGGAGACCCTCAAGACCCATCTGGATGCATTTCTGTGTCCCAGATTCTGGTGGTCCTGCTCTGGCAGTTGGAGTTGGACTTGATGATCTCCAGAGAAGTCTTCCAAACACTTCCATTCTGTGATTCTGTGATTCTCATCCACCATCACTCCCAAGTCCTTCTCCTCTGGACTGTTTTTTATATATTCTCCACCCAGCCTGTATTTGTGCTTGGGATTGCCCTGACCCAGGTGCAGAAGCTTGCACTTGGCCTGGCTGAACTTCTTGCAGTTTGCACGAGCCCACTTCTCAAGCTTGTTAATGCCTCTGGATGGCATCCCTTCCCTTCAGCGTATCACCATACAGGTTGGTGTTGTCAGCAAGCTTGTTGAGGGCTGCACTCAATTCCACTGCCCATATTGCCAACAAATATGTTAAATAGCACTGGTCCAAGTACCAACCCTTGGGGAATACCACTCATCATAGATCTCCATCTGGACATCGAGCCATTGATCATCATTCTTGGAGTGCGAACATCCAGCCAGTTCCTTACCCAATGTGTGGTCCATCCATCGAATCCATACCATTCCAGTTTTGATACCAGGATGTTGTGTGAGACAGGCTCAAACGCTCTGCACAGGTCCAGGTAGATCACATCAGTTGCTTTTCCTCTATCTACTGATGCCATGACCCCATTGTAGAAGGCCATCAAAATTAGTCAGGCAGGATTTGCCTTTTGCGAAACCGTGCTGGCTGTTACCGATCACCACTTTGCTTTCCACGTACCTTAGGAGAGGATCTGCTCCATGATCTTGCTTGGCACAGAGGTAAGAGTCACCAGTCTCTAATTCCCTGGGTCTTCCTTTTTTCCCTTCTTGAAAAAGTGGGAATGATATTTCCCCTTTTCCAGTCAGTGGGAATTTCTCCAGACTGCCAAGACTTTTCAAATATGATGGTCAGAGGCTTTGCAACTTTGGCCAGTGCCTTCAGGAGCCATGGATGAATCCCATCAGATCTCATGGACTTGTACATCTTCAGGTCCTTCAGATGGTCACAAGCCTTCTCTTCTCCTACAGTGGGGAGATTTGCCTTCTTACAATTCATGCCTTTGCCTTCTCTAAACTTGGAGGGTGTGACCAGAACCTTTGCTGGTGAGGACTGAGGCAAAGTAGTCATTGTGTATCTCAGCCTTCTCAGTCCTACACAGCCAGGTCTCCAGTTTCCTTCTGAAGCAAGCCCACAGTTTCCCTCATCTTCCTTTTATTGCTGACATATCTGTAGAAACCTTTCTTGTTGTTGTAAACATCCCTGGCCAGGTCCAACTGTATCTGAGCTTTGGCTTTCCTTACCTGATCCCTTGCTTCTCTGACAACTTGTCCATACTCCCCCCAGGATACTTATTTGTGTTTCCACTCTCTGTATACCTTGTTTTTACATCTAACTGAGTCCAGAAGCTGCTTCCTCATCAACACCGGCCTCTCCTGGCTCTCCTGTCTGCCTTTTTCTTCATTGGGATACATAGCTCCTGGGACTGGAGGAAGTGATCCTTGAATACAGACCAGCTTTCCTGGGGTCCTTTCCTCTCCAGGGCTTTGTCCCACCATACCCTACCAAGCAGATCTTTGAAGAGATCAACATCCATTATTTTGAAATCAAGGGTAGTGAGTTTGCTTCTCTCCTTCCTTGCTGCCTTAAGGATCCTGAATTTGACCATGTCATGGCTGCCTAGTGTCCCATTAAGTCTGATACCATCAACCAGCCCGTTTCTATTGGTAAGAACGAAGTCCAGCATAGCAACTTTTCTTGTTGTTTCCTCTACCGTCTGGAGGAGGAAGTTGTCATCAAAGCACTCCAGGAACTTCCTGGATTGCTGGTGGTTTGCTGTGTTGTCTCTCCAGGAGATGTCAGGGTGGTTGAAATCCCCCCATGAGGACCAGGGCCCGTGAATATGAAGCTGCTCCTATCTGCCTGTAGAAGGTGTCATCTGTTTGGTCATCCTGATCTGGTGGTCTGTAGCAAATCCCCAGTATGTCATCTCCTGCCACTGTCTTCCTTTCAACTCTGACCCATAAGGTTTCAGTCAACTCCTCCTTCAGACAGAGGTCCATGGACTTCAGCTGGTCAATGATGTAGAGGGCAACACCCCCTCCTCTTCTGCTCTGCCAGTCCTTGAAGAGCTTATACCCAACCATCTACTAACTCCAGTAGCAGGAGTCATCCCACCATGTTTCAGTGATGCGAATAACATCATAGCCCTGCAGGCATGCACACATCTGCAATTCCTCTTGTTAATTCACCATGCTCCATGCATTTGCATGTATGCATTTAAGATGGGGCTCTTGTGAAGCAGTTGTGTTGGCAGGGATTACATTTTTCAGGTCAGATTACATTTTTTAATCCTGCTGCAGGCCTAGGGCATATGTTACTGGCTCTGTCCTCAATGTGGGAGATGTGGGGTAAGTTGAAGGTCCTCTCCCCAGGCATTGCTAATTTAATGCCCTACTAACTAAACTGGCCAGTCCCTGGCCAAAGACTCTCTCACCTTTCTCTGACAAATGAACCTCATCAGCCACCAATAGACCAGGTTTTTCAAAGTGAGTCCTGTGGTCTATGTAAACAAGCCCTCACTCCAGCACCACTCCTGTAACCATTTGTTGACTTTTCCCATTCGGTCAGCTTTTCCAGCCTTTTCCCTTTGACTAGAAGGATCGACAAGAACACTACCTGTGCTCTTGAGTCCTTCATCACTGACCCCAGTGCTTTAAGGTCTTCTCGATAGTCTTCAGGTTATTCTTCTGTTACTTCAGGTTACTTCACTGTGACTCTTAGAAAATATTGTCCTATACGAACCAATTATTCGTGTTGAGGAAATGGAGAATTTTTCTCTATTCTACCCAGGAAAAAAAAAAAAAAAATCTATTCTAAGATTCACTGATAGCTTTGCCACAGGCAAATTTTAGTCATTCTGTAGCTCACAGAATAAAATGCACACATGGAGTATTCCCAGAATACACTATAGATACTGAAGATAAACTGCTGCAATAAAGTTTATTATTTCACAGAACAGTGTAAATAAAGCTTTTATTTTCATTATTCCAGATGGCAGCAACATATAATTTGCACTGTTTTGACATCATGACCATATTTTTCAAAATCATTCTTCCTGCAACTGAACTGAATGCAGGATTGAGAACAGTAAAATCAAAGAGAGTACAGAAGGGAATAAAATCAACATTGGTATGGCAAAGTTGGTATTCTGTACTATTATTGAAGAACTATGCATATTAATAAATTGAAAGATAAAGCCGTTTCTAATTATACATATAAGACTCATTTGGATTTAAAAGATTTAAACCACCGGAAAATTGCCAGTTAATAAACATTATTCCTACTGAAATATTTTACAAGGTAAACTCTGCCAAAAAGTAATTATAAACACACAATAAGTTCTCCTAGTGTCCTTTGTTCAAAGCTGCTATATACAGATGTGTCTTTTTATTTAGCTGTGCTGTAAATCAGTAAAGGAGGCAATAGCTACAGTGTAAGAATAGATCAAGGTGTTGAAATTTCTCTTACATTTCACACCACTATACCACACAAGGGAATCATACATTGCTAAGATGATCAGAGACTCACTAACAGTAAATATTAAAAAAAAAACAAAAAAACCCAAACAGTTGCCCATACCATCCTACTAAAAACACACATTAAATCATATTCTTAATATATTAAAGAGATGTTCAAAGCACATCTAATGCAAAAGAAAACAATTTTTTAGTAGCTATGCTATGCTATCGCTATGCTATTACCCTGAAAATTGCAAAGTAATGTCTAGATAACATGACAAAGAGCCACTTAGACTAAATTATCCTTTGTATGAATGTTGAAGGAGCAATTGCACATTGCATTAAGTCAGTTAATATTCATTGTTACTAGCATTTAGCCTTAAATAAGTTATCTGTTCTAACTAAGTAGTTAATTGAGCCTTTAAAACTATGTATCTTCATAAGAACATGAAAATGGAAAAAGGAATTTGCAGCTTTTGGCAGTTCTCAAAATCTGCTAAATTTAAGACTGCACATAGCAAGCCCTTTCAAAAGTGATCTGTCTGACTCATGTCAACAATGAAATATCTCTCCTCTTTTATCAATGACATTCCAAATGACAAAATTTAACATTTGGGGAGTCATCACTCAAATGAAAACACAGGCCTCAAAACAGGGGTTTATTCTCACATTTGCACTCAGGCACTGACACAGCTTATAGCACAGCATATCGTCTGAATAACATATGCCCCATTTGCTCATGACTGAAATTTTGGTTGTCCGTTCTGCTTGCTGGTAACGGAAAAAAGGCCATATCCTAAAAAAACTCCACAAATTAAAAATGTAGGGAATCCAAGAATCCTTGCCAGATGTCCCTTTAACAGAAGGAGAGCACTCAGACAGTGTTACGGTAATGAAACAAGGGCAGAGAATGTGAAGTGGTGTTTTAAGTGCAGGGTATCAACTATTTAGGAAAAGAAACACTAAACTTATGAAGCAGAGGATAAAACATCCCACATATTTTCTAATGCAAATGTTCATAAAAATATGTATTTTGCACTGGTGAATAAAAACCAAGAGGACAGCAAAGGGCAGCAATATGATTTTCCATTATTATAATTTCTAATTTGAGGCTTTGTTTCTAGACAGGGTTAGGATTTAGATTACAGTGAATCAGGGTTAAATTGAGGCTTGCCAAGAATAAGAATTAGGGAAAAATGATTGCTCCATCTAGTCAATACTAATATTTGTAGTTTTAAATTCTCCTCCCTTTTATTTGAAAAATGAGGGTAAAGAGCCATAGTGCTGTAGTGATGGCAGTCTTTGCTTTAAGCTTTACTTTTTCACATTCCAGACAGCTTTTTGCAGTAAATTATGAGATTAGTAGCAGGTTCATACATACACCAGAACTCACACTTCATGTTAGTAGTCTGAATACACAAATTGGTCCAGAACACACAAAGGCATTATTTTATTTTTCTTCTCCTCATGAATACTCTCTGTGAAAATACTGATATTAATAAATACATCTGACATTTTTTACAAGTAATTACCTCATATCTATTCTTAAACATAAAGCAATAAGTCATCACAGTAAAGTTGTAACAAACTAATTTGAACTAAGAAGGAAGCAGAATTATCTTGCTTTTGCTTCAGCAAAGAGGAACAGTCTGGTAAAGGAACAGTCAGACCATACAGTCCCCTTCTCCCTCGTTCCTTCCCATTTGCACTTTATGTCTAAAGCTGTGCATAAACCTAGAGGCATGGTAATACTGCCTAAGATAGTCAAATGAATTCTGTGATAAAGACCATTTCTGTTACTGATATTGCACAGCTATCAGTGAGTTGTTTCCTCTATGCCACAATCTTAATGAGAACTACTTAATGCAGCCGGCATACTCTGTTGCACAAGCTGACAAGTATAAACCATACTAACTGCATTAATGTTACAGCTCCAAAATTTAAGGACCTGATAAAGAAACTGTAGCAACAAAAGCATCAACTTTATTTAAGTCTTGTTTTCAGAGGAGAATAATATTATTTTTTATATTTCTAGCTGTAGCAGGATGCTTCATGTCTCATATGCCTGCCTCAGTTTCCCTCTGTGATTCAACTGCTTTTTGTTTCTCAGTTTTGCAGGCCCAGGCCTGAAGTGAAAAATTCCCATGAGAAAGGGAAAGGTCTAGAAAACCCTGATCTGGTAACAACCTTGAAAGATACAAACAGGGGCCAAGCTGATCTTTGTAATACCAGGTGCTCTCCGGTGTTGAAGAGCATGGAGCTCAACCCAGCCACAACTAGGCCTGAAACAATATAAAGTAAGAACAAACAGATAAACAAAAGAGTTTGCTTGGTGAGAACAAGGCCTTAATGTTTTTTTCTACTCTTTTCCTTTTATTCTCCAATGAGATATGTTGTTGATATGGCTAATGGTTGAATGACAGCAGTCAACCCACTTTATTGTATTATCTAGTTCCATCTTTGATCAGGGGGACTTCCTATGAACTCTCCCAGAAGGTTGCTGGACCTTCTCTCCTCCAGCAGAGATGAAAGCCAGATAGGCTAATTCTCAAGAAGGCCTACAGTTTGGTCCCTTAGAAGAAAGAAATAATGAGTACAGGTGATATAATCATAGTATTCAGGTTTTGAGAGAAATTGCTTGGGTCAGGATGTTAAAAGTAATTTTGGCATGGTGAATTAAACAGTAAGTTACACAAGGTAAAGGCTATGCATTCCAACAGCTTTCAATGGTGCCTGGTGAAACAATACACCATACAGATGTAGGGATTTGGATGTTATTGCAGTATTTGAATAAATAGTGAATATAATGATGAGTGACAAACAATAGAAGTGCTGTTATTGCTGAAGACAATGAGAAAAAAAATAATATATGTTGTCAGAACACACAGTGAACTCTGGAAAAACATAGTTTAAGAGGCTATTCCTTGAAACTCAGTATTACTGAGTATTACCTTACTGGTATGACGTATGAACAGTTTTTCTATATCTAATGCAGTACTCCACTGGTCTGAAGAACATGCTTAAAAAATCCAGTTAGGTGACTACAGCTAGATGACTGTAAAAAAAACAGTAGACACAGTAGCTTCTTATTTTTGTGGTTTACTTACTATTTTTTTTTTTTTTTTTCCTTTGGCATTTCCAGCATTATGATCACATGTTTCTCAATTAAGAAAATGCTGAATGAAACAATGAAGATGTAAGACAACAAAACAATGCCTTATATACTCCTTAGCATTTATGCACAAAATACAGAATACAAAATATTTTCTTTATGAGTCGATGGTGAAATTCTGGAATAATACATACGATCTTTCTCTGTAGAAGAGGACACACATTGCTTAAAGTCCAGATTTCTCACAGTTCTGTGCCTAAGTTCAGTAGTTCTCACTGTCTGATAAATACCCTTCATGGAGTTACACAGCAGAACCTTGTACTAATACTTTATAGTATACATACCGAAGAAGACATATACATAGTAATGTAGAAATGTTATTATTTCTAAAGCCTAAGGTAGCCAACACCTCAAGGTTATAATCTCAGACAGACCCACATATTCACGATATCACAAACATAGTTTTGTTACAGATTATTTTGCCCCCAGAAAACAATGTTAGAACTGGCTGTGGCCTGAGACTTTGACTTCTACCTGAAAAGTTTGCTGCTGCCATACACTGAAGTAAATGAACTAGTCTGGTATTTAACATTTCACATTATAATATGAAGCACTGTTTTCATAGATGATAGATGTGAGTTATTGCATGGAAGAAAACACTTAAAACCCCTCATGCTTTGTGGCACACAGAAGGTCTTAAAAGCTGGGACAAAGGGCCTGGTTATGAAAGGCAGTGCTTGTTCAGATCCATGAAGAGCTAGCACTTGCACTCTTTCAAAACATTTTTCATAACAATAATCAAATGGCCTAGAAAGAGGTATTGTGAACTGTTGTGAACTGAACTGAGCAAACTCAAGGAGGATTTCTGGAAATCTGAAAGAGAGAAATGTCCTTTAAACATGACACTTTCACATTTGTCTAGCAACAGCAGCTAATATTTCTCATGGAAGTGTAAATGAGGAATTGCGTGGGGATTCATTCATAACATGCTGAACATAGAACAGATTTGCTTGGCTTCGCTATAGCTCTTGCTGCAATTTAATCACTAATTTAATCATAAATTATAGCCAGAAATTTGAAATAAGAACTTGTCTTGGCAAAGGAGCACAGAATGTTCAAAAAGGCTTTTTAAAAACTGCTGTACACACTGAGCTCAAGGTTTACACCTGTAATGACACCACAAATATTTCAACTGATCGGGAAATTTAGTGCTACTTCTAAAAAAATCAAAATCCACCAGGGGTAGTGCAAAATGAAATGTGTCACAATCTACAGACTGAGTGAACATCTCCAAATTATAAATAATTTTTTAAAAAAGTAATCTACAATTGAGCTTTTCCTCACTAAATATTAAGTCGATTTTATATAGAGTATGAAAAGCTTTTTAGTTTTATACTTTCCTTTGAAGATCATTTTCTTACCAACTTCTGCCTAGCTGATCAAAGCTGATCTGAACAAAGCAAGACATACTTCCCAGAAATAAAGTGAAAGAGGCTTAGGTTTTTTGGTTTTGCTTTGGTTTGATTTGGTTTTTATAAAATAAACTCCTGCAAACAAAAATAAGAATTTGTTAACATAGGAAGAGTGATGTTTCAGTTCCAGTACTAGCATGGACATAATGAAGCAGCTATTCTATGTAGCTTGAAGTCATTGGCCTAAACAAGTGCTGTAGTAAGGTTTGAACAATCCAGTGTGATTGCCAGAATGCTGAGGTAGTAATTATGTAAGGTAGGGTGGGGGTTCATGAGAGGGGGAAGTTCATCTGAGAAGAAATAGAAAGTTTAATGTTATGATAGTTACTTGCAAATCCATCGCAAACTGTTCTGTGAAAAAAAGTTAATGAAGTCAAACAGCCGTGGAGAGCAAGTTCCTGCCTTTAAGAAGATATGTTTTAACAGATTAAACTTAGCATTGTGTGTGTCAGCTACATTGAAAATCAGTGTAAGCGAAAAAAAACCCTCCATGACAACTGTCCAGACACACTTAACACATGGTAAGTTGCATGAAGAAAATACAAATGAAGAAAACAAAATGCTTGAAAAGATGTGAATCTGTTCAGCAGGGACTTAGAGAGAAGACCTACGCCACAGTAGCAACACAAACAACTGACTGAGAGCACCAGGGTTGTGTCTGATTCTAACAATGGAACTGTTTCTGCTTGGATGTATTAGTAATAATGTTTTATAATTAAATATAAAACTGATTTATTTTAGAAAAAATGAATCAAAGTATTTTTTTCTGTATGCTGGAGAAGTATACATGAAGATTATTATATACAGCCTCTAGAAGCAATAGGGAGCAGGTCAGGTGTTATAGTAATTGAGAAATAATTTCTTCTGCTAAATGAATATCTAGCAATAAATTTTAGACTACACATAATCTTTGCATGCTAAAAATAATACCATAGAATAACAGAAAAGAATGTGCTGGTTTGTAAGGGACGTCTAAAGGTCATCTCATCCAATCCCCCTGCAGTGAGCAGGGACATTTTCAACTAGATCAGGTTGCTTAGAGCCCCATCAAGCTTGACCTTGAATGTCTCCAGGGATGCGGCCTCCACCACCTCTCTGGGAAACCTGCTCCAGTGTTTCACTACCCTCATAGCAAAGAATTTCTTCTTGATATCTAAGGAATCTTCCTGCCTTTATTTATTAAGGCATATTACTTTGAAAAAGTGCTACAACATAATCTGTTCTGGGTATTATCTGAAAGGGTGAAAAAAGGATTATGAAAGTTAGCTATTTTTGACATTTTGGTGACTTCCAGCTCCTTTGGCATGTGAGGAAAACACCTTGCTAGCTAGTTTTTTTATGTTCTTGCTGTAAATACTGCACTTCTGTAAAAAGGTTACTCTAAACTGTTTACCCTGATGAATTAAAACCTTTTTGAACATTATGATTAATCTTTATTATAATACATCTAGGCCCTCATATTAATACAGGACTTGATGTGTATATATGTATCCAGACACACTATAATCTCCAAAGTCCCACCTTAACATCATATTATCCATTAAAAACTCATCCACATACCACCTTGAAAGAGCACCTTTAAGAGATTGGAAAAAAAACCACCAACAATTATCTTGAATTCTGGTGCTAAAACTCTCTGCACTTCCATAATGCTAGAGAATAATCATGCTCTATTTATCAGGTTTTGTAAACTGTTAGGCCAGTATTTTCAAAGGTAAATCTTCAAGTTCAACTTATTAGGTGACTTTTTGCTATTTAGTAGTGGGATTTACACAAAAGTAAGTATCTTGGAAATGACAGCTAGAGAAAAACTATCAAAAAGTTCTTGCCTAAACACACTGGAAATCTCCCTCTGCACCAAAATGTCTGAAAGGTCATAGAAACTATCAGCCAATACCTAGCAGATTTCCACATCGCCGTTTCTATGCCTGTGACCATCTTTATCTGCTCATACTGCAAGTAGGATGACATAAACTGCTGATGCGAACTTAAGTCTTCAAAGGAAAAAGAAAATAATTGCTTTGCCAAATGACTTTCTATGGAAGTCCTGAACAACTGACAACAAGCATACTCAAGTATCTCTATTAGTTTTAAATTAGATTAGAGAAACAACTTTCTCACAATAATAAAAAAAAAATAATAAATGCACATATTAATAAAGAAATTACTCCCACAAGTAATATTCTTAATTAATTTTGGGCACAAAGTCTTTCATTCCAGAAAAGTAGATAAACATTCCTTATAAAATATTGTAGTCTCAGTGAAAAGCAAAAATTAATCCAACTATCTACCATAAGTTTTTGCTTTCTGTTTCAAACTTAATGCTGGACATCAAAAACTAGCAAGGGTTTAAAAATCATGATTCATCAGCTGCAAATTGGATGACATTTTTTCTTATGATTCTGAGTTAGGAAAAAATGTGTATCTATTATCTAGCAGCAAAATATGTAGCAATTCTAAAAAACTTATGCATAACATACACAATGCCAAACACTAACAGTACAAGTTACATTCATTCTTCTGATTACGTAGGATTAGCTAATGGACCTTTCAGAGATTTCATTGTGTCCTAGGTTTTTTAATTCCTCAGTTAAAATTATTTTCAATGAAGATAACAGAAATAATTTTAATAGCTATTATTTATGTAATATGATTCTGTAAAGCATTTCACAAAGCTGACATCTATTACAGTGAAAAACGGGCACAGTTGCATCTCTGTTGCTCCATATAATTAGAGTAGATTTTCAAATTTTAGGATTAATTCCTTACATTTTTTCAGTATTTAGTTTTATCATATGAAAGACAGTCAGAGCATTCACAGTACTTCTGAGTGTAAAAATCATCTGCTCAGAAATGGTTTTGATGATAAAACTACTACCGATTAAAAAAGAACATTCAAAATCAGTTTCACATCACTCTGTAATATTGCATGACTGTAAAAATTATTTTTTAAAAAAATGTATTGCTCTATTTTCTTAAACCTAGGCAGTCTACTCCAAACAACCACATGCAGAAAATTATTTCTTGCTTAGCTGCAAATGGCTTTAAAAGTTTTTCATTACACAATTTATCTAACTCAAAGCAAATGAGTAGTCTCATTGAGGAAACTGAGTGTAATGAACTGTTTAGATACTTAAGCATGTTGCTGAATGAACTGTGACATTTTCTAAATTCATTATTTTATTTCATAGGCTATTTCATATTATGCTTTCTTCCTACTACAAAAGAAAATCAGATAATGTAAAAATTTTCCCCTACACATGGCAAATATTACAATTATCTCTATAAGAGAAAACATCTTGTATGTGTATCACTTATCTGCCTGAAGATTCATAAAGTGCTCTTTATTTTTTATGGTGAGTACCATAAACATTCAGACATGCATCATCAAGACCACTTCATTTCACCATGGCATTTGGACTAGCTCTTATGCTAAGAAGGTACAGCATTGCAGAGAAGTAAGTTTCTAATTCTTGATTGTCTTGAGCATCATGATGATGAGACAATAAGGTTGAATGCTTATGGGTAAGAATCAAGGGGAAGGGTAACAATGTGGATGTCATGGTAGGGATCTGTTACAGACCACCCAATCAGGATGAAGAGGTTGATGAAGTGTTCTACAGGTGGCTGAGTAAGGTCTCAGAATTACTAGCACTTGTTCTTGTGGGGGACTTCTACTTACCAGATGTCTGCTGGAAACACAATACAGCAGACAGGAAGCAGTCGTGGAGTGTGTGGAAGGTAACTGAGCCAATTAAAGAAGGTGTTACACTAGACCTGCCGTTTGTGAACAGAGAAGGACTAGTGGGGGATGTGAAGACTGGTGGCCATCTTGGGCAAAGTGACCATGAGATGGTGAAGTTTTCAATTCTTAGGGAAGTAAGGAGGTAAGTCAATAGAACCTCCTTGGACTTCCAGAAGGCAGACTTTGACCTCTTTAAGAGACTTGTTGATGGCGTCCCTTGGGAAGCAGCTCTCAAGGACAAAGGACAAAGGAGTCCAGGAAGGCTGGCATTCCTCAAGAAGGAAATCCTCAAGGCACAGGAACTAGCTGTCCCTGTGTTCCACAAAACAAGCCAGCGAGGTAGAAGACCAGTCTGGCTAAACAGGGAGCTCTGGGCAGAGCTCAGGAAGAAAAGGAAAGCCTACTCACTATGGAAGAAGTGGCAGACAACTCAGGAAGAGTACAAGGTTGTTGCAAGGTTATGCAGGGAGGAACTTAGAAAGGCCAAAGCTCAGCTAGAACTCAATCTGGCTAGCATCATTGAAGATAATAAAGTGTTTTTACAAGTACTTATCTACCCTTTACTAGATGCAGGAGGAAATCTTGTGCCTAAGGATAAGGAAAAGGCTGAGCTGTTGAGCACCCACTTTGCCTCAGTTTTTGTCAGCAATGCTAATTGCTACCCAAGGGTCCAGCTGTCTGAATCGGAAGATGTGGATGAGCAGAATGCAGCCCCCACAGTCTGGGAGGAAATAATCAGTGACCTTTTGTGTGACATAGATGTGTACAAGCCTATAGGACCAGATGAGATCCACCCAAGGGTACTTAAGGAAATGGCAGAAGTGCTCACCAAGCCACTCTTATCGACAGTTCTGGCTAATCAGGGAGGTCCCAGATGACTGGAAGCTAGCAAATGTGATGCCCATCTACAAGAAGGGTCAAAAGGATGATCCTGGGGACTACAGATCTGTCAGTCTTGTCTCAGTGCCAGGGAAGGTTATGAAGCAGGTCGTCTCGAGTGCCATCACTCAGCACATACACAACAACCAGGTGATCAGGCTCAGTCAGCATGGGTTTACAAAAGACAGGTCTTGCCTGACTAACCTGATCTCTTTCTAAAACAAGGTGACCAACCTAGTGGATGAGGGAAGAGCTATAGACATTGTCTGGACTTTGGTAAAGCCTTTGACACTGTCTCCCACAGCATTCTCCTTCAGAAACTTGTGGTGCTGGGCTTGGATAAATACACCCCATGCTGAATAAAAAACTGTCTAGATGGTGGAGCTCAAAGAGTGGTAGTTAACGGAGATAAATCTGGCTGGTAGCCAGACACAAGTGGTGTTTCCCAGGGTTCTGTACTGTGACCTGTTCTCTTTATTACCTTCATTAATGATCTGGATGAGGGGATTGAATGCAGACAACACCAAACTAGTTGAGTGTGTCAATCTGCTAGAGGGTAGGGAAGATCTACACAGGACCTGGACAGGTTGGATCAGCGGGACAAGGTTAATTGTATGGGATTCAACAAGGCCAAGTGTTGAGTCCTGCACTTGGGTCGTAACAACCCAATGGTAGGCTACAAACTTGGTGATGTGTGATTGGAAAGCTGCAGGCTGGAAAAGGACCGGGGGTATTTATCGACAGTCGACTAGATATGAGTCAGCAGTGCACACAGGTGGCTAAGAAGGCCAATGGCATCCCAGCTTGTATTAGGAACACTGTGGCCAGCAGGCATAGGAAGGTGAACCTTCTCCTTTGTTCAACACTGGTGAGGCTACACCTTGAATATTGTATTCAGTTCTGGGCCCCTCACTATAAGAAGGACATAGAAGTGCTGGAGCATGTCCAAAAAAGGGCAACGAGGCTTGTGAAGGGCCTAGAGCACAAGTCCCGTGAGGAGCAGCTAAGGGAGCTGGAGTTTAGTCTGGAGGATACTGAGGGGAGACCTCACTGCTAATTACAACTACCTGAAAGGAGGGTGGAGCGATGAGGGGAACAGGGTCTTCTTCCTGGTGACATGTGATATGACCAGAGGGAATGGATGCAAGCTGTACCAGAGGAGGTTTAGGTTAGAGATTAGGAAGGATTTCTTTACTGAAAGGGTTGTCAAGCATCAGAATAGTTTTCCCAGGGCAGTGGTGGAGTCACCATCTCTGGATGCATTTAAATGACATGTGGACCTGATGCTTAGGGACATGCTTTAGTGGTGAGCTTGCGCTGTTAGGTCTAAGGCTGGGCTGGATGATCTTAGAGGTTTCTTCCAGCCAGGGACATTCTGTGATTTTGTGATTCTGTGATAAGGAGAAGAACAAGAAATCAAATAATATATGTTCATGCTACTAACCATCAAGCTTCTTACGGTGTGAACAGGTAGCCATTTAATACAAGCAACACTGAAAATAAGTGACTAGAAATAAAGATAAAAGATCAAAAGGTAATTTTCAAGTTGACATTTTGGCAGCAGAGGTGGACTGACATGAGCCCATGAAAACCCTGATTAAAAGTGATACTGGGTTTTATCAACATTCATGGCTAACAACTTTTTTTTTGAAATCAGAACAGAATGCTAAGACAAAAAGTACTGAGCTTTTAGCACTATACTAAAGTATCTGCTGAGTATTAGCTAAATGGCAAGATTAGCATTTACTACCACCACTTGGGTTTAGCAGCTACATGTTAGTTGGACTACTTTTGTTATTTAGAGGTTATGAGATTGAAGGTTCACAGCTGGAGATTACAGGGAAGTAGGCAAACAGCTATGTTCTCAGTCAGTACAAGATGTTAGTTTAATAATTATTACAATAAAACACGTAAGGTTTCTATTATTCTCTTGATGTGTACAGAGTAATAATTCACTTTAATAGGTGTTACAGAAGTGCATCATAAAAGTAGATGGATTAAACCTAAAAGTAATTTTTAACACATTAAAGCAGTATTGCACCTGTTTGTATGAAACCCTCACACAAAATGCTCTACAAATTGAACAGAAACTGTATTAACGCTATTAACAGTGTTAAAACTGAATCATTAATTTTATATTTATTTTATTGTACTATGCACTTAGTATTTAAAGTTATTTCTGTTGCTGCATTATAGAAATTATAGAATGGTTTGGGTTGGAAGGGACCTTAAAGATCACGCAGTTCCAACCCCCTGCCAAGGGCAGGGACATCTCCCACTAGACCAGGTTGTTCAAAGACCCATGCAGTCTGGCCTGGTACACTGCCAGGGAGGGGGCCCCCACAGGTTCCCTGGATAACTTCTTCCATTGTCCCTGTGAATAAATTTATTTTCTTACAGTAAGGCTTTGTTTTACCTTTCCATATTTTTCTCTACAGTAGTATAACCACTTAGAAGATATTTAGTGACTTTTACGGTTTGGTCTTCTTGGTAAAAAGTCATCTGGGAAATAGAACTGTTTTTTTGTTGGTTTTCTTTTTTTTCTTCAGCTGAGGAGTCTTTCAGTCAGTGTTTAGTCTTCTGTCCAACACTGCCTCCCCACAGAGTTGTAACTACTTATTTATCTCCCAAAAGCAAATATAAGAATATACTTAATTCTAGCTGCAAAGGTAACTCACTTGTTCCACTCCTATTCATATACAAACATTTGACTTGAACTTGCTGGTGGTTTCAACTTTAGTTATTTGCCTAGAGACTTGGTGGCTGTAATGCTTTTTAGTTGCAAAGAGTATCTGATGAGGGCTACTGCTCCAGCACAGTACACCCCACTTTCAAGTCTACAGTGCTGGTGTAGACTTCTGCCCTGTGTTATTGTTATTAGCATGCCTACTCTTTGTAGCCTTAGGAAGAGCTTACTGCAGGTTATGAAGTTCTGGTGAGGATAGATCATTTTATCCCAAGATAACAGTTCTCCCAATTTTGGTATTGTTTCGATATGTCAGACAAACTGTTAAATGTCTGCTTGAAGCACTGAATACCGGAAGGCCATTGAATGAGATTTGGTGGTACCACCACTACTCCTGAGTGTGACAATCTACCATTTCTCAGCCTACCAGTTATGGTGAAGCTCCCATCTCTGAAGCTGTTTAAGAAATGTTTGAGTGTGTTCTGCCTTGTAAGAAAAGCACAGAAAGCTACTATGATGTCTGACACGCTTTCTGCCTTTTATAATATTTTCTTCAGGTGTGAAGGGACAACTGAGTTCATACACAATTTGGTAGGATTTAGATAACAGTGGATGCAATCGTATTACAACATAAAAAGTAAAAGACTGTGGGTTAAACTTCCAAAAGTTTTATAAGCATGCAATTCTAAAATAACTGATAAAGATGCAAAATCTCAAATACGACTGTGCATGTACGGCACTTGTAACCACACTTAAGCCAGAATAATGATTACATTTGTTTTATTGTTTTTTCTTTATCTAGCTAGTACTTGAACATCAAGAGCAAGAGACAGTTCCTATTTCTTCTTGTATACCAATGAAACTACTAAATGCCAAGCAGTCACACTTTATTTCAATGATTCTTAATGAACAACTTCTAAACAATAATCAGATTGCAATACAAATTAAAAATTTCCTTAAATTATACTCTGCCATTTCCAGAATTATTTTTAAATTTAATTCACATTCACTCTAAATTAGCTTCACACCTTCCGGGAAAATAGAGAGAAGAGTGTATGGATATATCCAGGAACAGATTCCTGCTTCTGAACTTGAAGCTTACAAAGGACAAGAAAAAAGAAATAGATACATAATCCTACAGAGTCCTGTAGAGCACTAGCCATAGTAAACCGTTTTCATCAGAATGTTAGCCCCTCATTTCAGCTAACGGCTGATTAATTTTATTAATTTCTACCCTTTCCACAGAGCAAAAAGTCTTTCTATAAACAGTGTTAGAGGTTTTTAAAAAACACAGAAAATAGAAAGCTTATCCTAGAAACATATTTCAGACTGACTTCAAAGAGTCAGTAATGGCTGGGCCCAAATAATTGTGTTGAATGGAATTAAATCCAAGTGGTGAACAATCACGGGTGGTGTTGCCCGGGGCTCAGTTCTGGGGCCACTCCTGTTTAACATCTTTATTGATGATCTGGATGAGGGGACGGAGTGCACCTTCCGTAAGTTTGCAGGTGACACTAAGTTAGGTGGGAGTGTCGATCTGCTTGGGGGTAGGGAGGCTCTGCAGAGGGATTTCGAGAGGCTTGATTGATGGACTAAGGCCAATTGCATGAGTTTCAATAACGCCAAATGTCGGGTTCTGCACTTGGGCCACAACAACCTCCAGCAGCACTACAGCCTGGGGAGGAGTGGCTGGAGAGCTGCCAGGAGAGGAGGGACATGGGACTGTCTATTGACAACTGGGTAAAAATGAGCCAGCAGCGTGCCCAGGTGGCCAAGGAGGCCAATGGTATCCTGACCTGCACCAGGAAGAGTGTGGCCAGAGGGATCATGGAGACAATCTTTCCCCTGTACCTTCGTGAGGCCGCACCTTGAGTACTGTGTGCAGTTTTGGGAACTTCAATACAGTAAGGACATTGAGGTGCTGGAGGTGGTGCAGAGAAGGGCAACTAGGCTAATCAAGAGTCTTGAGAACAGGTCTCAGAGCTGGCACTGTTCTGCCTGGAGAAGAGGAGGCTGAGGGGAGACCTCATTGCTCTCTAGAACTCCCTGAAAGGAGGTTGGAGTGAGATAGGTGTTGGCCTTTTCTCCCTAGTGACCAGCAATAGAGGAAACGGGGTCAGGTTGCTCTAGGGAAAGTTCAGATTGGATATACGGAAAAATTTCTTCACTGAATGAGTGGTGAGGCACTGGAACAGGCTGCTCAGGGAAGAGGTGGAGGCAGTGTCACTAGAGGTGTTCAAACCATGGGTAGATGTGGTGCTTTGGGAGATGGCTCAGTGGTTAGGCATTTTAGGGCTGACAGTTGAACCTGATGATCTTGAAGGTCTCTTCCAACATTAATGATTCTATGAATAAGTCACTTTCATGTTTTAATGAAGAAAACTGGAAAGTCTGACAATAGTACAGTTTATGGTGAACCTACATATTAGAACAACAGACTTCCTTACAAGGCCAACAGCCAGTACACTCAAACTTA
The DNA here is from genome assembly GCF_000747805.2 of Chaetura pelagica. Taxonomy (NCBI): domain Eukaryota; kingdom Metazoa; phylum Chordata; class Aves; order Apodiformes; family Apodidae; genus Chaetura; species Chaetura pelagica. Next base: position 420,011 of record NW_009953911.1, read on the forward strand.
AAAAATACACCAGCTTCTGGCCTACTATTGTGTTTCAAATAAGGAGCAAGACACCAGATAATACTCATTTTGGGAAATAATATTCAGATTAGATAAAATTATTAGACCTTCTCAAGAGCACGGAAGGTTTGATACAAGGATGTCTCCTTCTACATTTCCTAATCATAGTAAGCAGCATTTGCAAGGAGTTCAGAAGATTTATACAGGTCTGTTTTAAAGTTCAAAGTATATGATCAAATATTATTTTAATAAGCCAAGGACCAATAATGAATTAAATCCTGACCTAAGTTTAAAAACAGGGGGCACAATCCTGCAAAAAAAACAAATAAGATTTTTTAGCGATAGACAGTTTGTGTGAAATGCTCTCAGACTCTACCAATCAGTTCTGCAATTCATTTTCACAGCCAGTTGATTTATCTGATGACTCCACATTCTCTGTGTAATTTTTAATCATACAGACCACACTCACCTCGGGGAGAGAGTGTTCTACCCAGGGTTCTCACTCAAATGACTACTTAATACACCTCAAAAATTTTCTCATTCTAAACATCAATGAATCAGGGCTGAGGCATCTCAATTTATCCCAAGATACAGAAACTAAACTATAAAGGCTCTGTCAATTGAAAAGTGAGAATCCTTGAATTTCTAAGTGCTCCCTGTGAGATACAAGAGTTCAGGTCATTCATCTGCTTTAAAACCCTCTACTGTTTTCGTCGATTAACTGAATTTGACAACATGCTAAATATCTGGGGAAAAAAGTAACCTCTTCTCAGAGATTTTAGAAAACATGTTCCAGTAACGCATATTGCCAACTTTACTACAAACTTTGTGGCATAAGAGATTTTAGAGGTAGCCCTATCTCCAGATGATCACAGATAAGAGAATTTCACTTTGTTGATCCAGTAGCTTATGGCTCAAAAGGAGCATATCTGCCTTGTGGCCTGTGTACAATAACCACTATTTTCTTTCCTGCTAGGTGGAGAAAAGACACTTCTAGAGAGGAAGGAGGCAAAGTGTCCAAGACTGCAAATGCCTTAAACAGCGACAATTTTTCAGTAAAGTATAATATATTTCTAAATACCTCAGATAATATATTTTTATGATTTTTTATAACTTCACATCTTCAGTATTTGTACTGAAGACTCTGCTGTGATGGCGAATTGTGTCAGCATGTTTTTACACAAATATGTTTAATAAAACATCTTGCAACCAAACATATCCAACAGAATTAAAAATGTGGCTGTGCCATGCACAGGAAAACTGAATGGAAAACACACTACCAGTTTTATTGTATTTCAAACAATGCAGAAATTAATTACAACTTCTGTACAGTGTCTAGATCAGGACATTTAACTTATTTGATCATATCTTTACTGGGAGCTTCTTTTTGTCTCTAATTATTGGCATTATTCTTCCTCTGCAGAATCTTTTGCAGTCTTTGTGAATTTAACCAGAATAATTGCATTTCCTTGTATGATTAAATTTAGATAAATTCCAATTTCATCCTTACTGTGGTTCAAATTGATAAAACCACTAACAATAGCTAATTCTGATTTTTAAGCTTGAAAATGCTATGAAATCTAACTGCATACCATGTTTTAGAAGCAGGTCTTTTAAGATATGTAACACACAAATTCACATCCTCAGGTTCACTGGCTACACCGGTGGGAAAAATATGGGAAGAAGCGGTGCTACTAATGAAAGAATTCTTTAAAATTATGTCTTGTCAGACACAATGAAAGGAAAATGTTTTATTATGTACAGTCAAAATACATAAAGGCACTTCACCATTTTATAAGGTGACCGTATATTTTGTTACAAATTTGCATAAAATATATTTTACAAATTGGTTTTTGTATATGGGATTTTAAATGACTTGCTGCATTTTTACTGAATAGGTGAAAGAGATTTTCTATCTGTAGCTTCTGAAAAGAAGGTAATAAAATGGCAGCTGTTCTGAAAATATGCAGAAGGAATACAGGAGGGCTCCTCCATAACTATGGGTGACTAGAAGAACAATTTTCAGGACTGAATTTTTATTCCATTATCCCTACAAGAAGCTATGTTACAAAAAGCCCACAAAAATATCTTCACATGGATTATCGTCCTCAAACACTTAGTTAAAATAATGGTGAGAAAGTCAGATAAAAGAAGTGGACTTTCTTAGCAAAGGAAAATGCCTAATGGATTTTTCAGCTAAAGAGAAAATCATCGGGTCATAGAGCATCTTTATTTTCTGTATTGCTCAGTGAATACAAAATCAACTCATTTTTACTGCAACACACTGACATGGTAAATATAGTTCAGGAAATATAAAAAAAACAAAACAACCCTGAAGAAGCACCTGATGAAGTAAGTCATTATGCAAGCTTAGAAGACTAATGTTAGAGCTCTCTCAGAAATAATTAAAAAAATTAGCAGTTCAGGAGGCAGAAGATAAGCACAAAAGGAGGACAGCTATGGCATGAGAAAGGCATAAGCAGCACCAGAGAATAAGTGCTGGCTTCTTATCAAGCCTATTTTCATTAGGGGACTAATAAAAGATAAAAGAAAAGAAAAAAAAAAAAAAAAAAAAAGTAGAGGTAATAACAGAAAAAAAAAACAACAGTATTTACACAGCAGGACAATATATAGGAAGGATTGAAATATGGGTAACAAATAGTTTGCCAAACTCAAGAATCCTGCCTAGAAGGAGCTGATGAATGTAATTCATCTACATAAACAGGTCCTACATTTTCCATTTTGGTGTTTCGATATATTATGTGATTATGCACATTCCTTGTATCTCTGTAATTCACACCTGCTTTGACCCCCAAATCTTTATTTAAATCACACTTCAGAGGTGTATTCTAATTTTTAAAAATTAATCTGGGGATTTACTTTAATTCTATCATTAATATCTGTAAAAATACACTACAACAAGAGCAACTTGTGGTAGGGGCAAGTTTACTTCAATTTGGATGGCATATAATGCTTTCTGGGCCACAAGGCCAGATGTTTATATGCAATGAGTGTTTCATATCAGTAGATTAATAGCTGCATTTTCTCTAGTAGCTTGTATATATTACATTGCACAGGTTTTGTGGCAAGAACAGTGTCACATTATAGGCTTGTAGAGTGTCCAGCACAATGGTGCTTCAAATTTGCTTGGAAACATAGAAAGCTATTGTAATACAAATACAAGATTTGTTGATTGAGATATTAGATAAATACATGGCAGCTGATAAGACCATACTATTCTCTAAAGGGATTTTGAATTCACTGTTCTTTTCTTTTTATAAAATCTAAGTGCTGTTTGTGACAATGGAACATTTCCATTCATTGAACAGTGGAGCAAATGCAATATAATGACTTAATATATGATAAGAGTATGGCTAGTAAGAATAGCTCTATTTCGTAAATACATTACTTGGAGCTATCACATACTCCAAAGTAAATGAACAGCTGCAACGGTTTTCAGTAAGCTATTAGTGTGCAAAGATAAAATGGTGCACTTTTGCATAGACAAAAGCTTGGTACAACAGCCAAAACAGCTGATTTGTTCAATTCAAAACTTCATGCAGACTGCTAGGAAAACTGTTTAACTTAACCTTTCAAATAGAGAGATGAGAATCTAACACAATTTAAAAAGCTATTTCTGGGCTGTCAATCAGAGGAGGCTGAGAGATGAACACTGTATTTGCAAGTTATAAGGAGTCTGCCAAACGTAGACACAGAAATTTGACTGCTACATTAGTCTGTGAAATTTGGAATACAGAAATGCAAGGAAAAAAAAAGGAAAAAAAAAAAAGCAGCTGATCAAATAAAGACATCAGTGATCCTACATCAGGTCACAACACAAAAATGGTACCGGTGATTTTTTTTCCTACTTTTTTGCACCGATGAATTATTAAATAAACCCTAATTATCTATTGAAAAATAGCTTTCAAAGCAAGAAAATGAAAATTATCAAAATTTGCCTTAAATTATCTAATAAGGACCTCATGTACTGTCTCAGAAAAACTAACATAAACAATATTGTTAGTCCAGTTCAGCCAAGAAGCACTGCTTTTCAGCAGGGTGAGATGCACAATAATTTTTGTTAAAATTACGTTATATTGCAATAGTATCTTGTCTGCTTGTTTTGAGAAGTGTCCTTGGAGATCAGAAGATTAAATTTCAATTAGATTAGCCTCTTTGAAGCTCTGTAAACACAATCCGATATAGCTGATTTTTAATGGGATAGAAAATATTCTTCCATATACAGATTTAAACATGTTCATGATCTTACATAATTAAAAAGACTAAACATGGAAAAAAAGCCAAACAACAACCAACAACAGAAAACAAACAAACAAACAAACAAACCCCAATTAGGTCAATTTTCTGCTTAATTCAGGATTCTTCCCAATGATCATTTTAAAATTCTCTTTTCTTGTCACATTTTCATTAATCTTTGCTTATGTTCTCACATATTTTTTGTAATCCTCTATACCTCCCTATCCTAAAGTTTAGTGATACATATCCCCAATGTTTTATATTATGATTGTTATTAGATTTTTCAAATTAATGAACACTGACTATATAAGCGTCTGTAACTACAGCAACAAAGTAGATTATCTTTTGGCTGATGTGCTTTGTTGCAACTTCATAGCCCTGACAACAGGGGGATTGTAAGAAGAAAAGTTAAAAAAGGAATGTTGCTTTATTTTCACAGTCTAATAACTTTATTAAGTAATCTATTGAGTCTTTTAATTCTATTTCATCTGCTTTAGAGTAATTTAATACCAATATGTTTTTCTAGAATAACATTATGGAGGAGTCAGTTAACCATGGACAAATTGTACAGTAGAAGGTACGTATTATGAGGGAAGGGTGAACAACAAAATACATAAAAAACTGAACTCTTATTATTGTCAGTTAAAAAAAAAATAAAAAAAATCCAGGAACAATTAAAGCAAAAAAATAATAATTTAGCATTGTGAAGCCAGACTGTTGAAACAATTCATCTACCGTAACAGATTTTTAAATTATCACCAGGCTTTTTAAGTCTTCAGTAGTAACTCCCCATGCACATTTCATCTTTCCTCTTCCTTCCTTGAAAAACTAATAGCTAATTAGGTAAGAAGCTATTTTCTCCCCATGCACTAGCCTTGAAAAAAAACATGTTTGGCATAGAATTTAGCAGACTTAAAATGGATAGTAAAGAATTTGGGAAAACTATGTCCTTCTAATTCTTTTAGTTACAAGCCTTTTTACATATACTCCAGTCCGATCTATGACATTGCCTTTGCTATCAACAAGGCTAAACTGCATTTTTTCCAGCTTTCTCTTGCTCTCATCCAGTCCCTCCCTTCCTTCCTTCCTTTCCTCGCTTACTTGCTCCTTTCCTTCTTCCCTTCCCCTTTCTCTTCCTCCTTCCTTCTTTTATGTCTTGATAAAATACCATGTGTTACATGAGATTTTAGGGAGCTAAGGGTTTCAGAAAATCTTTAATTATAATTGTTGCAGTTGTAGCTGCAAAATTGACAACACAAGTAGATTTGAAGACTAGTAAGGCCCCAAGTAACATGGAATTTGGATGACTATTATAATAAACAATAATAATTATTAATAGTAACAAAGCATATCTATCAGAATACTGTTTTCCTTAGCAATAATGATTCTTTGTTTAAAGACATAGTTTTAGCTGGTAATCTATTGAGTTACAAAATACAACTCAATATGTCTCTCCACTTCTAATGGGAGAAAGACAGTACTTTCCTTGTTTTATTTTGAAGACAAAACACAGAATAGATCTTTTTTTTTGTGGAAATGAACTACACTGAGTATCAGTCAAGAGACCTGTTATAGGACTTGAACTTAGGACTGAATGATCTGTTGGGAAACATGGTGACTGACACCCAAGTAACCAAAGGCAGTACAGGACAAGTTTCAAAATCTCAAATACAGAACTTCACAAGGTTTCTCAGTCTGCCACAGAAAACATCATATTCTAACACTGAAGGCTCTGATTCGAAAATTATCTGATAGGTTTCTTTAAAAAGTTTAGTTTTTTTGCTAATCGTATGCTTTGAACGTAAATCTGTAGCTGTGTCTGCAAAGAGGAATTAACACGAATTCAGACAATAGTCTCTACACTCTTCAACAAAGAAACAGTATTGATTTATTTTCTGTTGTTCCATGTCGATATCAAGGGACTCATGGAAAGCAGATACAAGGACAGAACAACATCCTCAGCCTTCAGTAGTTTTTATTAGCCATGAAGAAATTATATTTTTACTTATAACCAAGTAAACTATGAATGGTTCTGGATCAAATAGATCTTAAAGTATCAAATTTACTAGATACCTTTTAATTTACTATCAACTAGTAGGAATTAATATGCAAAGTACATACTATAAATCTCTATGTGCTATCTCTGTTTTGCAGAAAATTATGTGTTGAAACAATGTAGTTTTATAAGACCTGTAATTACATAGTGGGTTAGTAGCATAACTGAAAATAAAATGCCAAAGCCCTAACTTTGTAAGAAATGTGTTTTAATCACTGGAAAAATCTTTCTGTTCATATATTCACAGTCCTACATGTACCCTTTTAAAAGTAAAAAATTACGATCACTTTTGTTAATCAACAGTAGACAATCTGTTGCCCTTGCTGGGTCTGTCATCCATTTAAAAAAAACGTTTTGGATTAAAAAAACCCCAACAAACAAAACACAAAACCAAAAAACTAGTGCAGAAAACAGAACATATCTAAGATTGAAAAGGACAGTTGCAAATATCAGACAGGACTGAACAAAATTAGTTTTGTATCTGAAATGAAAATACTTGCTTGGTGGAAGGCTTACACTGTTCAGCATCTTTCTGTATTGCTCAATCCTTCCCTCTGAACTGCACCACAAATTTGAAAACCTGTTAAACTGCAACACCATGAGGTGTGGATGCCATAGATAATTGCATCCCTGTGGGTGACAGTGAACTGACAGCAGTCTTTATCCGCTCTTATCCTACAGTGATGATTAATACAGAGGAACCCAACCAAAGCCCCTTCAAAATGTCTTTAGCCATGCACAACCAAAATCACATTACTTTTCTTTTTCAGAAGATCTGGGGCTCTAGAAACCTTTGTTAAATGAATTATGAAATAATTCTCCTGATTTTATGCATAGCATGGAGTGACTTTAGCAACACTACATTCTTTCTTTCAAGTCTTTCAGTTCCAAGTCTGCAAAGCAGTGGCTGTTCTCATGATACTGGCGGTGTCTCAAGAACAGTAAAGTTTCTGCCAGTTTATCCAGCCTTTTCCCTAGTAAACAGTTGGCAACTGTTTGAAATTCCCCTGAATTTATTTAACTGTTTCAGTTGTTTAGTGCAGATATTTTTAATCCCTTCCTATGTAACTAAATTTGTGTTTTATTTCTGCAGCCACGATATACTCTTTACTAAAAGCTATGTTTAGAATCAGACTGTGGTATTTATATGTCATAGAACAGTGATCTCATTTTGTCATATATTTTGGGAATGCCAGCTTTCTGGGTGCAGGTAAGACAACAAAGGAATCAATCTCTAACTAGGAATGAATGGGCACATTTGCCTAAGAATTAAAAAAAAAAAAATTCTCCATTAAGAGAACAAACTCTGACCATATTTTCTTCTCAGTTTTTAAGAGAGACAATACTCTTCATCTCAACATAGAATCTGAAAGGCTTAATTGTTACTGGAAAGGCTTTTCAGGTTGTTGAAGATTCCTTTAGTATCAAAGTAATGCCATTAATGTAATTTCTGATTCTATACAGCAGTGTTCTCCCTACTGAGAGCTTTGTTACATTGCCCTGTCAATGAGTCTTGAATGCTGACCTGGAGGAACCAGTAAATGAGATGGCAGGTCAGACCCTATGCATATTTGATCACTGCTCTCCTCAGAGAGGCAGCTGACAAGAACTGGATTTGACATAGTGCTATCATGATTGCAGTTTCTGTGGACACCTGTCCATTAGAAATTGGAATGTGATTGCAAAATCAAGCTCACATAAACTGCAGGATATTCAGTTCAACAGTTACCGCCTCCCACCAGAGAGTAATCAGAACAAGCAAATGGCTTTTGAAACAGAACTGTTCCCCACTGCTATATTATTACCAAGGTTTTTTTCTGTCTTATGAGGAATTAGTTTCAATCTGAGGTCAATGAAACGACTATTTTGTTTTTTTAAGTTTTTTTTAGAACTTCAGGATGTGACATTTGCAACACATTACCTGGCCTCCTATTTAACTTTTAAAATAACAGCAGTCAGTGAAAGGTGATGAATATATAAGAAAAGGTTCAGTCAGGATGAGTGGATTTTATTTGGTACGGGTTTTGAGCATTCTTAAAAGCACTGAAAGTGCACTGATTTGCAAGGCAGCAATAGAAATTACACAATAGGGAAGACTCTAAGGTATGTCCAAACCTGCCTCATTTCCTCCTGTTATTTTTTCCTTCCCTTGGGCAAAAAAAAAAGTATTTCTGTGATAGGAAATACAATCTTTACAGATTTCAGCACATCAAATGAAGGAAAAATTGGATGCATGAAACATACAGGAGTAGTATAGTATTTGCAGTCACAATTTCCTGGAAGCCTTTCCTTATTACATTTATTTCTAAATCAACTTTGTTTTATTAACATGGCATTCC
>NW_009953911.1:428737-454740 GCF_000747805.2 Chaetura pelagica
ATTCCTGCAAACCAACATAAAAAGTAGACTTTATTTGGCAATTAACATATTTAATGAAGAAAGGTATTAAAACCCAAGAGGATTCATTGTATTTGCCCCTGCATTAATATTTTTCAAAAAAAAAAAAAAAAAAAAAAGTTGCATTTGCACTAGCTCGTGAGTATATCTTTAATGTCTTCATGTTTACAGACCAAGGTTTTGTGAGTGTCAGAATTTTTGCAATCAGTTATGTATGTAACCAACTAGATGCAAAGACAAAGCACACTTCAACATCTGCCTGCCAGTGGAGGTAATCTAAATCAGAAGCTAAGACTCCATCTAAGAGGTACAAAGAATGTTCATGCATTGTGTACATTTCTAAAAATATATAGATAACCTGCTGGTTATCTGAAATATTTTCTGTATTCACTTCTTTCCTACAAATCCATATTAATAATTTTACTTCTTAAAATAAAGGTGATTTTTGTGAACTGTAAGTTTCTACATCTCTGCTATATACAGCAAATACTCCAAAGACTTCCCTTCAGTAACAGGTTAAGAAAAACATTTTGAATACTAGACCATAAAGATTTAAATTTTCTATAAAGCAGGTGCAATGCTTTGTGCATCAGTTGGAAACAGAATAAAAAACATTCACTGGCATTTTAAACTTAAGAGACAAGTTTCCAATTTTGGACTTTTTTTTGTCATTTTTAATTTTTTTCTCTATTACCATCATAATGACATCCAAACTGTGGCAGGCAGGATTCCAGACATTTTACAATACATGTCTGAAAAAAAGCTGACTATTATCAGAATGCCCTGTACAATTCAAATCCTTTTAGGATGTGGATGCCAGAAGCAATTTTAAAAGTGGGGGAAGCCAGGGAGAGTGCTTTTTTCCCTCTTCATTCCAATTTGTCATTGACTAAAAAGTGGAATATTAAACCATTTATTTTAAAGTTGATTTTACATAGCAGAGTCCCATATAGATTTCTCATTTACATAAAATACAGCACATCCATGACCAGCCATCACTCAGAAGCATATTCTCTTGATCCCCTTCACTGTGAAGGTGCTAACTACAGCACAAAGACTCAGTTGCATATGAAAAAAATGTGCATGTGTAGGGTGCCATTGTTTATTGTTGGTTTGTGCTCTTATAGAATGACTTGAATTCCCAGTCCCGGATCTCTGGAGTATAAAAGGATTGATTGCACAAGTGGAGCATAAAAGTTGATAGTGGGTCAGCAGCTAAACTATGCTTCAGAAGAGAAGGTGACTGAAGATACAGAAGAGCTGAAGCAGTTACGGAACAGTCTAGGGAAGTGTTTTTTTCTCTCACTTGATCAGTTCTTATAGATTCCATACATATTTCCATGACCCATTACGGGCTTTGAAATTTGCCTCTAAGTATCTATCAGGGAGGTGGATACATAGCGCTGTGGAAGCACAGTTTCCACTGAAGTCTGGCTGAAAGTAAACACATGATCAGGTCTGAGGAGGAAAGTTGGAACAGTCCCATGGAGCGGAATCACGCCAGGAAATCCCAAACTTAGCTGATACTTTTCCTTAACAGCGTAGATAGATAATGAAGCAGAAACTAGTTCACGGAAATCCTATGCGCTATATTATACAGGAGGCCAGACTACACAGTTCCTTTTGTCTTTAAAACCTACGGTGTCAGGAGGACTGGGTCTCTGAATCTGCAACTGTACAATTCACTGTACAGCTGTACATACTTTATTCTTTCTCTGTTTCTCCATCTGAAAAGATGTATTATATCCTGATTGTATTTTACAAAGATACAGTCAAGAATAAATAATCAGTGACTTTAATGCTCTACATGTGAAATATTGTAAGTGCTTAGTAACAGCAGTACATTATCAAAAGACACCTTAAAAATATAGCTCATGTATGATAAGATTTGGTTCTTATTCTCAGCTCTTTAATTAAGGTAACCAAGTAGAGTAGTATGGAATGGCTTAAGGGGAAAACAAATGAGACGAAGACCACCTGCCAGATTTATCCTTGAATTTCCTGGGGCTTATCCAATATAAGTAATACCAAAACATTTACATAAAAATTCCTGTTTTATTAAAAACACAATCTCATGGACTTCATAAAAAAAAAAAAAAAAAAAAAAGGATTCTTAAGCATAATGGTCCTTTCACTGTTATTCTAGTAATCCTGGAACATAATAATTTTCAAGAACTGCTTTGCATGTGATAGAATAGACAATCAAGAAAAAAAACGCATCTCTATTAAATGGTGTTATCTTCAAATTATTAAATATCCTAGTGTTTGCTTTTAAACCCAAATAGACCACAAAGAATAATCACTGACCTGGCCACTGAACTAGCACAATTCTGTAACTATTAATGCAGGTTTCACCATAAATTTTGAACATTGACCATAGTGAATGAAGGCTCAGGTATGAATACTTGTTAAGAAACAGAGGATATAAAGAAACACTTGCAGTATTTTCTAACAGCAATAATGTGTCAGTAACCTACAGGAACAAAAATGAAATCTAGCCTTAAACTTTTCCTTTTTTTTTTTTTTTTCCCCCACAGTAATTCTGTCCTTTCCGGAGTAGGAAAAACAGTAGTAAGGAACCTCAATGGGATGGGTTTTCAACTAGAATCCAAGTTGGCACTGAAACAGACACAGCTATGCTAATTTTTACCAGCTAGAGTTTCACCAACAAATTACTGCAGCTTCTGTGTTCTCTATGTCTAGTAAGCTCTCTAGACAGTGGAAGGATTAAAAGATGGCCTCCAGAACCAGAAACATTTCAGAACTAGCAGTCCCTGTGACCAGCTGCTCCATAGCTGAACAGAAAGAAGCTTTTTCATATTCCCTCGTCCTCACAGGAGCCACTGTATTAATAGTATTTTCCTGCTGTGTATCTCTGTAACCAGAAATAGAAAGCACCAGGTCAGAAACTGCCAACAACTACCACAAAAATCATGGGGCAAATTCTATGAACTGAGGATATCAATCACAGAATGTCACCGTTTGACTCAGGTCCGACAATGCTCTCGATCCCCTCCCCCTCCCACCCAGGTAGGGAAGGAGAGAGAGAAAAAGAGAGAGACTTGGCTGGATTGAAAACTAAACTACACAGCTTTAATTAAAACACTAATGAATCATACAAGAGAATATATACAATTATATACAGATATATTCAGGTGTAGGCAAAAGCCTCTCACCTCCCCCCACCCCAGCAACTCCCACAGCACTTCCCTGAACTGGGAAGAGTCCCGAGGAATCCCAAAACTGCTGCTGGAGAAAGCACAGAGTTATGGGGGTCACGAGAGATCAAGCCTGAGGATCGACGGTGATGGATGAACAGAGTCCTCCCTGGACGCCAGCCATGGATGGAAGAGAAGGGAAGAAAAAGAAGGAAGGAAGTTGTCTTCTGTGATCTCTGACCTTCCTTTGAGCTTACGTAGATATACGGAATGGAATATCTTTGGCCAATTTTGCTGTCCGTCTAACTCAGCCTCCTACAGGGGGGTCACAGATCTCCCCATGTTGTCCGAGCCGGCAGAGTGCAGGTGCAGCCTTGAAGCCTCAGTAGTTAGGAAAACATTCCACTGTCTTATCAGCCTAGCAGAACACACTGTTGCTAGTTACAAGAAAGCTTACTGAAGGAAAAAAAAATCAGTAAAAAGAAAAATTGGCTTCATCCTGGCTCAAACCAGGACACAGAATCATCATAGAATTGTAGAATGGTTTGAGTTGGAAGGGACCTTAAACATCATCTAGCTCCAACCTTCCTGCATGGAGAGGAACACCTCCCACTAGATCAGGTTGCTCAGAGCCCCTTCCAACCTGGCTTTATTAGCCATGTCAAAGGAACATTCAGTTGGTTCAGAAATCTTAAAGTTTTACATGGGAAAACTTCTTAGAAAACGGAAAAGCCACTACTTGGACCTCTGGCAAAGGAAGGCTGTGATGGATCATCTCTCCTGGATTATCAGTTTCAGGTTCATATTTCAGCAAGTAAACAGACCATAAAGCTTGTACCACAAATTCTGTAAACCCCACATTCAACAGTTCAGGATTCTAGCCTCTGTTCCTAAAAAAACAACAAAAACCTGCTTCAGAATACCTTTCCAAATGAAGTCCCAAGTTCCTAAATTTTCAGGTTGCCCAACAAGAAATGTCATGAAAGTGTAAAGCAGATTTGCACCACCAACAATATTTTAAAGTCTATATTATCTCAGTGGAAATTCTCCTAAAAATGTCACTACAGAGAACAGACTATGAATGTATAATAAAGTTTACTTCAGGAAAAGCAAAGTGGGAAAAAAGGAATAAAAAGGGGAAGGAGGATATCTTTGTCTACGCCGACAGTATTATATAGATGCATAACTAGTATTATATAGATGCATAACCAGGTAAGCTTATTAAAACTTCTACTGTTGGTACCAGTGCCATGTAGTCTAACAAGACCTAATAATTTTGTTGTACTGAAAGGCAATATTCGGCAAGGGATTTGAATTACAAATAAAACCTGCCAACAGGTAAAAGTATGCTTTAAATATTTTAGCATTAGAGCTAAATACAGATTAAAGGAGCTGATCAGTGTAAGATTCTTTTAACAAAAAAGCGGGAAAAAATACAGCAGTAAAACACATGGACGTTGTTGCTGTACTATGCTTCAGAATGAAAACTGTAACAATAAATATATTAAGGGGAGGTAGATTTTATTAGTAATAGCAACAATTTTCACTTCTTTACTAATAATAACCCTAAAGGAAAATTTTTAACATTACCACATAGCTGATATTATTTTTGGAATTTCTTGTCATAATTTATACTCCAACTTATTTATTTTTTTTCTCTTTTAGCTCAGTGTTGTGATGGAATCAATACAAGTCTGCTCTTAACATATCTGTCTCTGACCTGTGTTTGTTTTAAGCTGTATCATTCATAATTGTGATCGATGGGTAATGCTATTCCTCCTTCTCCACAAAAAGCACTAAGCATAAAAAGTGCACATATTTTATGCCCAAGGTCAGGAGAAAATTAATGGATAAGAGCTACATAAAATGGAGTTCAAGCTGAATGGGCTGAGTGCTCTCTACAGGGTACAGCCAAGGCAGCCAGTACAAAGCCCATTATACTCAAATGCTCTTGAAGCATTTCAGAAGTGAAATTGTTTCCACAGGGTAATGCATAAAAGTACAATGCTTTAACTTTTCTGTTTCACAGATAGCCTACAGATATTGGGCAAGTGTTTCTATTCAGGATTTTATTTAGCATATTCCATTTATCAATCTTTACCTTAAGCCATAAACCCATTTGGTGTTTATGACTAAAGTTGTACAAGCTATGTTTATTTGTCATTAGTGAACTTTACAGATTTTCCTGTTCATTCTCTCTCAAGTTTCCTGTCAAGATAACAAGTGAACAGTAGAGCTTTTAAAAAAAAACAATCACACACACACAAAAGTATGAAATTTAGAAAGTTAAAAGAATTGAATTATTTTATATGTGATTTCTCCTTTAATGTAAAATATAGTTTAAAAAGTTAAAAAACAATAACTTTTTTTTTCTCCCACAAACATAAAGAAAAACTAAATTTCTTTTAAATGAGAAGACCACAGTAATGGTAGGAGAAATTATGACAAAAAAACTTTGTTATGGTATTTATTAGACACTAATATTTTCCTTCTTTTATATTTTCTTCCTTAGTGAATCTAAAAAAGCTCTCCCCTATGTCAAGAAACTTGTCTCAGTATGTGAAGACCAAACTGCAAACAGAATATGCAATTCACTTGAATGAAGACAGTGAGTAGCTGATGAGTAGAGTTGCATGATAGAATATAATTTAGTTGTTGAAGAAATAATGTAGTTGTGTCATGTGAATTTATTAGAAACACTGTCCTGTTGTTGCATCTAGATATGTTTCAGTGTTCATCTCCTTCTTATGACCTAAGGTTAAGAGAAAACAAAACCAAAAGCAGTCAACCATAGATCACAGTAAAAATATCACTACTGACCACATCATCCTTTTTTATCTCTTAATAATTTCCTGGAAAAAAAAAACAACAAGTAAAAATCCAGCATGGAGAACCAGATTACATAACAGATAAATTTGGAGAGAAGTTGAATAGGAGCACAATTTTTTCATGGCCTGTATCAGTAGTCCCTCTGCTGCTGGCACTCTGCTGAAAATAATTCAGTTTCTGGTGCAAAGATAAGGCAAGGAGGTTTTAAGTTACATATGTAACTATATGCCTTGTTATTCACTTTCAAAGAAACACATACTATATTGCTGAAACAGAACTAGGGGGAAAAATACTTAGACCAACATTTTGTTTAACAAAAAAAGGAATATCCATAACTTTAAAAGAACTTAAATAAACAGCAAGTACAAATACATTTAACTTACTTTACTCAAAGTATCAAAATTGTAACTGTGAGACATGCATATAAAATAAAAATATTTTGACACTTCACGCAAATATTTTAAGGGAAAACTACTCCAAAACATTAATGTGATTTCATACATGCTTCACAGCATTTTCATCACTATTGTATCTGACTGCTCATCATCAAAATGCAAATAATACATTCATATGATTGGTGGACTGCTAGATATCCAAATGCCACTACTTTACCTAGGCAGAGATGGCTTGTGTTTTTCCAAAGTGCAGGCTTAAGCTTACCAGACATATATTAACAAACACTTTTTACTTTTATGACCAAATTGAATTACATGCCAATTTTTTTTTTTTATCAGTTTTGTTCTTGCTTTTACTTCTTATTAAGACAAACTGCAGGACAAGAAGAAAAAATGCTAAATTTTTACCTAAACCTTAAGTCTTGGAATTCTGGATTATGTGTGAATTTCTTGAGAGTAAGAAATCCAAAGGTCAGAGCAGAATGATACATTAATGTTTCTCTCTGATGTAAATTTGTCTTGCAGTGCATCTAAGTGATCTGTGTTATTGTTTGGTTTTTTTTGAATAAAACATTTCCAGAAAGCTTTTAAATAATGCAAACTAATTGGTTTGGGACTAGCTTCTACACGAAAACCAACTGTATCTTCTTTATGTTACAAGACTATTATTTTGCTACACTTTATTTACACCAAGCATGCAATGGTAATTGTTTATTACTGTGACTAAATCCCAATGAGGAAAAACAAAATATTGTATTGGTTGACTTCAGTATCTACATTACTCTTAATAATTTTAATCACTGTAATTTTTTAATCTCTAAAGATTCTCTTTTCCCTAATAAATACTGTCAAAACAGTGTTGAGGTCCTCTTCACAATGTTATAGTATCATGCTTTGCTCTTCTGATGACCTTCTTAAACAAAAGCAAGAGCCTTGAGGCAACACATTAGGACAAATTTAACTTTCCCAGAACAAGAAGCTTTCTCCAAATCCTATGGATTTCATTCACTGGCAGCAAACTCCAGTAAATCTATTCTGGGTTCAGTTTTCATGAGTCAACTCACTTTCACCAGAGAGCTATTCTGCCTTGGTGGCCAGGGTTTAAAACAGTTACAAGGCAACCAATTTCTAGGATATACTTAGAAATTGAAGAGCTCATACAAGACATTAGAAAGAAGCCGAACTCCAGTCCTTGATGCAGGTGAGAAAGACAAGTAGCTTTGGAAGATTCTGCCTACAATCCTCAGCACTGCTCTTTCTTTCTGCAGTCAACTCATGCTGAAATATGTTCAAAATGCTTTCTGAAAGCTACAGCCTAGGATAACAGAATTAAAATGCACCCAAAGCAAGTTAACACATCTTAATTTCACAAGGGAGTGTAATTAAAAAGAATGGTGTAATTCTTCTGGTTTATTTCCAGTAAGAAATGGTATTGTCCTTGGCAGGGAACTTTGTAGTTACATTATTACTGCAGGGGTCCATGGCAACATATTAATTAGGTTCTTCTCTCTTCCCTTATTCTCTTCTACCAAAACCAGTTATCTTTTGCACTCCAGGCATTGACTGACCATGTCCCCCCAACAGCTGTTAAAGTTGATTAATTCCACAGACCTTTCTGCACCAATTTAACTTATTCAGTTCTGTGCTGTACTAGATGTAAATGAAGGAGACACGCTGGAAGTGGAAATATTATGTATACTGTGCTACAGATGCAAGAAGTGAAATGTCTTAGTTAAAAATGTAAAATAAAAATTTGCACACATTTTAGTAATCTCTCCAGTGATAACTTCAGTCTCAACTCTGGACTGACCAATCCTGATTAAAGTAAGAGAGGCCAAATGAGCTCACTATATTTCTAGGCTCTTTTCTATTATTCATGAACCATCTTAACTACTTTTGCTTCAGGTACCAAAGAACACATAGAGATCTCTGAACTTGACTCAAACAAGATAACATTTCACTACTGTATGTTTGCATTAGACACTTTTCACAGATGCTAGAAAGAAGACATATCTGCCCTGGAGCTACACACAGAATCACAGAATCTTAGGGGCTATAGTACGCTGACGACCTCTGGTTTGTTCACCAGAAGACTAGTATAATTGACTCTTAACATATCAAAGTCTTTCATGTATGCAGATCCACGTATGTGCAGATTCATTTCTTATTTCAAAACCCATACACTCTAGCTTTTAAATATTTATTCCAATGTAGAGAACACAGAGTGACAGAGAAATAACAGCACAAAGTAAAAATATTCTGACAAACATCCCTTTGACAAAATTTCTTCCAGACATGTCATAGGAGATCTCTGTAGTGGGTGTATAACACATTGAAGGAAGTAACTATGTTAGTATGCCAAATGGAGCAACTCCACAGTTACTGAGCAGCACCTGTGTCAACCACCTTGATAGAGGTTAAACGCTTACAATAAAGAACAGGATTAATAAACATTATCAACCTCCTACTCCAACCAAACCATCTTTCTTCTCTGCACTACAATGACAGAGAAAGATTACGACCATGGCTACTTACCATCTTTTACCCCTTCCAGAGTGATTTTATTTCTGTAAATTTGTTTGTTCTTTTGCATCTGACCCGAGTTGTTAAAACTCAGGCTCATGCTCAAGAGAGAGGAGCTACAAATGACTGAACATTAATCCTGAAACTGGTTTGCTAAAGTAAACAGGAATAGGTTGTCAACCATGGTCTTACCACAGAAAAAAACAAACCAAAAAACAACCAAACAAGAAAAACCCAAAAGCAAAACCAAAAACAAAACAGCAACAGCTTCAAGCAGATTTAAAGAAATAGGAAATTATATAAATTTAAGTATATAAAAATACTTGAAGTATACTTTAAGTATATAAAGTATATAAATTCTATCATAAAAATATCAATCTAAAAAAGCCCAACTCAGCTTTTCCTTCTTGTCTAACACTGCAGTGATTTCAGTAATACTGGAATGAATATTTACTAAATTCACATCCCATAAATATATTTCTAAGCTTTGCTTCCTAAAATAATCCTGTTTCTTGGTGTAGGAAACCATAATAAAATACAGCAAAATAACATAGAAGGCAAACTCAGGTACCTAAAGACATATAATTAGTAAAGGAGAAGTCTGACAGAGATTCAGTAAAGATTCTTTTCTTAATGGTCAGTACAACCACCGAAGTTTAAGAGCAATATAAGAAATCTAATCCCTATTGTAAGGCGCCGACACTTCAAGGAGACCAGCCTCCACTTTCACAGGTGTGAAAGGTGTAAAATTAAATTTTTACTGAATAAAAATTTTCTTATAGCTTTTGAAGATGTGACCTCAATGTAACACAGTTCTTAAAGAATATCAAAAACGTAAATCCCACTCACTATTATTATTATTTTTCTAAATAAATTATTTTTTATAAAGCTGAACATTTTTTGGAGACTTTGACAGAATCAGATTTCCAATATTGACACTTTGCTTTAGAGAACTCAAGGTGTAAAAAGTTTCCAAAAAGAAAGAGGAGTTTGCTTTGGTAGATGAGGATTGGATTAGGGATCAGTTAAGCGGTCTGAACATCCATAAATTGATGGGTCTGGATGGAATGCACCCATGGGTGCTGAGGGAACTGGCAGAGGTCATTGCTTGGCCACTCTCCATCATCTTTGGTAAGTTGTGGGCAACAGGAGAAGTGCCTGAAGAGCGGAGGATAGCAAATGTCACTCCAGTCTACAAGAAGGGCAAAAAGGAGGACCTGGGTAACTATAGACCAGTCAGCTTCACCTCCAACCCTAGAAAGGTGATGGAACAACTTGTTCTTGGTGCTATCTCTAGGCATATCAAGGATGAGGGGTCATTAAGATCAGTCAACATGGTTTTACCAAGGGGAAGTCATGTTTGACCAACTTTATAGTCTTCTATGAGGAAGTAACTAGGTGGATAGATGATGGTAGAGTGGTAGTAGATGTGTTTTATCTTAATTTCAGTAAAGCATCTGACACTGTATCCCATAGCACCCTCATAGATAAACTGAGGAAGTGTGCTCTTGATGGTCAGGTCGTGAGGTGGATCATGAACTGGTTGAAAGGAAGTAGTCAGAGAGTTGTGGCCAAAGGGACAGAATCTAGTTGGAGGTCTGTGACTAGTGGAGTCCCTCAGGGGTCAGTACTGGGATCAGCACTATTCAGGATTTTCATCAACGACCTGGATGAGAGAACACAGCGTGCCCTCAGCAAGTTTGATGATGACACTAAACAGGGAGGAATGGCTGACACACCAGAAGACTCTCATCTTAAAGTATGCATTTTACTGCCATATTCCAACTTCTTCTCTAATAGGACAAGATTTATTTTTTAAAAAATGGAGGTATGACAAATAACTACCTTATCTCTCACCAGCCGAGCTTCCCCCAGGCTACTACATATGATGGGAGATAAAAAGATCTCCAAGGTAGGTGAAAGGTGACAGCAGGAAATTATTTTTATATGCTTATACTAAGCAGTTCTTTAAGAGAAGCTTTTTTTATCAACATGCATGGTTTCTATATGAAAATGCATAAATACAAGTAGCAGCATCTGCAAAAGTCCCCAGGTAGCTTTTAAATTTAGAATTTATTCCTATTTCATACCATGACCCATATGGCCACACATCTCTCAGCAATATATATGCTGTTTCTATGTGCAGAACTCTTGTCTAAGCAACTCCACCCTTTTCCTTACCTTCAGGATTAAAAGCTATTTGTTTATGCTGCTCCTTTTTCACAGGTAATTAACGAGAGATCGTAACTAAAGAGTTAATCTATCATGGAATGGTTATCAGCCTTATGTGAAACAGTGCTAGCCCACAAAGATTTTACTACTATCAATAAAATTTTGGATTAACTATGAGATACAGGAAAGGTCAACATTTTTAACTAGTCTCAGTCTGTGCAGTGTTGAGACTCATTGTGATAAGATAAGATAAACATGTTTTTTCTTCGCACTTTTTTCTTTTCTTTTTAGTATAAGGATGGAAAGGATAGCTGTAAAATAGAGACAAGCTTAATAATATTCTGCTTATGGATAAAAACAGAGGATTACACTCCCTCTAGAACTTGTATAAAAGGCCTTCACTCCTAAGATTTGTAATATATAAGACAAGCTTCCTGCACAGTATTAATATTTTTTCAAATACATTAAGGTACTTTAAAGAACAAAACTCTCCTAACTTTCAGCTGTGCGCCACTAAATACTCATGCCAAGATTAGTATTAAACTAGGAAAAACACCTAGTATTGATTGACAGCTTATCAATCTGTTGATGACTACATCACTGACATCAGTAGTTACTAATTCAGACTTCCTACCTTGGTTTTAACTGTCTGACAGAAAACCTTCAGAATGACAGTATCCAACACATATATTAAGAATAAAATTATGCTTTCTCATGCTTCTCATAATTAGAGTCACAAAGCTGAAGAACCCCCTTCTTTGTTGCATGGATGCCTAGATTTTAATGAAAAAACATTATTGAACAAGAGAAATAACCAGCAAGTTATGCGTAAGATTAGTTTGGATTATAAAGAGGAAGAATGAAAGATGGATTTTGCTAAATTACAGCTATAAGGCTTTTCTCAAATTTTAGCTAGCACTAAAATTCTAAACCTAACTTGGAAAATGAAACAAGATCCTTAAACTCTAAATTTGAATACACCAGAGTGTTTTTCAGTACTCATACTGAATGTAGCATAGTTTACAATCCTCCCAGTCACATTCTTACCTGCATAAGTTAATTGCATAAGCATTTCATATTGCTTACAACTTTATTGAAGTCTTCCTTATCTGGACAGCTACAAATAGTTGCTTATAATGAAAAGAGTACAGTGCAGCAAGAAAAATCAATACAGTACATATCTGAACTACTATACTTCAAAGAGCAAAAATTAACTGAGGAAGCTTAGAAATACCTTCATCCAATAATTACAGTGTTTTCACAGAACTCTGTTTTTCCTAGCATTTCTGCTTCTGAAATACGTTTTGATAAGCCTAAAGATGTTGTGTTCAAATACTTATCATTTATGTTTTAAACCATATTATATACATTCACTTCATAAAGGTCAACAGTATTACAGTCATGCCACTTACGATCTTTGCCCTGTGAGCCTATTTGCCAATCTCAGAAACCTTGCTTTAGAAAACACACTGACATCAGGAGAGAACACTAGAAGTCAAAGTCAATTCTGAATTATATTCCTGTCAAACGTTACATTAAATGGCAAAATTAAAAATCAGAATAACTTTAAAATTTAATTATCATGCTAAAGTAATAAGATGGCTAGTATTGTGAAAGTACTTTGTATTTTTTCCTTTAAACTGGTTAAAGTCACCCCCACATTTTAGAAAACAGTTTTGTATTTGGGAGCTGAGGGTAGTTAAATAAGGTTTATGCCCTATACTGACAAGTAGTATAATTTGAGATGTGCAAAAGACCAAGACACAGAAATAATAAAACAGCTCTTAATAGACTCACAATTATTTAATTCATCCTACTTCTCATCTATGTTGCTCTGGCTTTTTAATACAATCTCTAGACAAATAATTAATTTAAGCATTAAAATGGAGGTTAGGCAGGGTAGCTTTCTCAAACACATAAGCCAAAAGCTTCTCAGGGCAAAGGTGGAAACAAAATGCGATGCATCGTCAGCTGCATCTTCACTGCACGTGCCATCACATGCTTTCCCAAATTGCCTAGTCTTGCTCTAAATGCAAAGACTAGCACTCCATGTTGTTCCTTTTACTCCAAATAACAGCCGTTATCCATACAATGAGAAAGAAGTACATTATTAGCAGTTTTGGTATTTGAAACACAGACACATTTATTGATACATTCTTAGGCTTCTGGAAACACCACAACCTTAATTTTCTGTCTGTAAGTTGAAGGATTTCATGGTGCCATATCTTAAAATGCTCCACAAAGCCACAAAAGTATCCTTCAATAACTTCTTTTCTTGTTTGTTTTATTTTGTCTTCGGTACATCACAGCTTCATGCTGGAAGATTCACAAATACGAAAGGGGTTGTTTGAAAAGCACATATGAAACATTTCATTTGTTAACTGCTGATATTTTTTGAAACTGCTGTTATGACACAGCTGTTACTGAGAAACAAAGACAGCTCTGTAAGTGTAAAAAGATACAAACATTATACCATATCCTAAATCTGAAGTATGCTTCTTATATTGAAAGTAGAAAAATAGAGTAGATTCTCCTTTTTTGCTGGTTTTGGTTTTTGGGTTCCTTTTATTTGATTGTTTGTTGGTTGTTTTTTTGTTTGGTTTTTTTTGTTGTTTGCTTGATTTTTTTGTTTGGATTTAGAATGGGCTTATCTGATGTGGCAACAATGATTTAACTGCTGATCATCATGAAGACTGAGATGCTTATTTTTTATTTTCTTTCTGTGAATGACGGGAATATTTAAGAAAAGAATGGAACATCACCGATTCACCTGATATGAGAGGCCTCAAAAGGCCAAGAGGATGTTTGACAACTCACTTTATTAGCATGACAAATCATTCAGATGTTATTCCTACTGCATATCTTTCATATATGTAGAATTACATATATTTGACATCTCTAATTTAGTGACATCAAGCACAGAATATACTTCCTTTAGTTTCATGGCACTATGCAGCTGTCTTAACAACAGTAACACTTCATAACACATAATGATGATATACTAAGAGTCCTTGTTCAATTTTAGATCATGTAAGACATGTAAGCATCAGGCTGCAACTTTGTATCTCCTTAGATTTCTAGAAATAACCTTAGGTTATTGTATTGTATTTTACTTTATTTTATTTTATTTTTAGAATAAATAGTTATTTATTCTTTTATAAAGATATCTATTTATTATGCATGTATGTATGTGTTTGGTAATCAAACACATATGCTTTCCAGGTCAGGGCCCTGGAAGGCATGGATGTCCCTGAGAGCTGAGCAACTTTCAATCACTACTTCCTTCAAGCTCAAGACTGGTGCATCCCTATGAAGAAGAAATCAAGCAAAGGAGCTAAAAGACTTGCATGGATGAGCAAGCGGCTTACAGGAAAAAAAAAAACAAAGGGAAGAAATAAATTTAACAAATGTAGAAAACGGGACTGGCCACTTGGAAAGAATATAGGAATGTAGTCAGAGAACGCAGGGATGCAACGAGGAAATCTAAGGCACATCTGGAATTAAATCTGGCAAGGGACAACAAGAAAGGCTTCTTCCAGTACCTCAATAAAAAAAAGGAAGACTAAGGGAAAGGTAGGCCTGTTGATGAATGAGGTGGGTGCTCTAGTGGTGGAAGACACAGAGAAGGCAGAGTTATTGAACACCTTCTTTGCATCTGTCTTCTCTGCTAAAGCTGAACCTCTTGAATCCAGGACCTCAGGGGAAGAGATAAGGTTTAGAGAGAGAGTAAGACTCGCCCATAGTAGAGGAGGACCAGGTTAGATACCACTTAGACAAACTGGACATCCATAAATTCTGATGAGATGCACCCATGAATTCTCCACCATCTTTGAGAGGTCATGGAGAACAGGAGAGGTGCCTGAGGACTGGAGGAGGGCCAATGTCTATGGGAAGACGCATAGAACTACAGACCAGTTGGTCTCACTTCTGTCCCCGGTAAGGTTTTGGAACAAATTGTTCTGGACATAATCTCAAAACATGTGAAAGCAAAGAACTTCACTGGGAAAAGTTAGAATGGATTCACCAAAGGGAAATCATGCTTCAACAATCTGATTGTTTTCTATGACATTGTAACTGGCTGGTTAGCTGAGGGGAGAGCAGTGAATGTCATCTACCTTGACTTAGCAAGGCTTTTAACACTGTCTCCCATACCATCCTCATTAGAAAACTCACGAAGTGTGGGCTAGGTGAGTGGATAGTGAGGTGGATTGAGAGCTGGCTGTGTGACAGAACTCAGAGGGTAGTGAGCAATGGAGTAGGGTTGAATTGGAGGCCTGTAAACAGTAGTGTCTCCCAGGAGTCAATACGTGGTTCGGTCTTGTTCAACATATTAATCAATGACCTCGATGAAGTGACAGAGGGTATCCTCAGCAAGTTTGCTGATGATACAAAACTGGGAGGGGTGGCTGACACTCCAGAGGGTTGTGATGCCATCCAGCCTGACCTGGACAGGCTGGAAACCTGGGCAGAGAAGAACCTAATGAAGTTCAACAAGGGCAAGTGTAGGGTCCTGCACCTGGGGGGGAAGAACACCATGCACCAACATAGGTGCATAAGTTAGGGTTGGACCTGCTGGAATGCAGTTCCAAGGAGAAGGATCTGGGAGTCCTGGCAGACAGTAAATTATCCATGAGCCAGCAGTGTGCCCTTGTCACCAAGAAGGTCAATGGAATCCTGTGGGTGCATAAGGAAGAGTGTGGTCAGTAGGTCAAAAGAGGTTTTTCTCCCCCTGCACTCTGTCCTGGTGAGGCCATATCAGGAATACTGTGTCCAGTTCTGGGCACCCCAGTTCAAGAGAGACAGGGAACTACTGGAGAGAGTCCAGTGGAGGGCAAAAAAGATGCCTGGGGGACTGGAGCATCTCCCTTAAGAGGAAAGGCTGAGAGGGCTGGGACTCTTTAACCTGGAGAAAAGAAGGCTGAGGAGAGACCTGATTAATGACTCTAAGTATCTCGATGGTGGATAAAAGGAGGACGGAGCCAGGCTCTTTTCAGTAGTTTCCAGTGACAGGACAAGGGGTAACGGGCCCAAGCTGGAACATGGGAAGTTCCATTTATATATAAGGAAAAACATGTTTACAGTGAGGGTGACAGAGCACTGCAAAGGCTGCCCAGGGAGGTTGTGGAGTCGCCTTCTCTGGAGACATTCAAAGCCTGCCTGGATGCAGTTCTGTGTAATGTGCTGTAGGCAAATCCTGCTTTTGTGGGGGAATTGGACTAGCTGATCTCTGCAGGTCCCTTTCAACTCTGACAATCTTGTGATTCTGTGAAAATTATGATACTTCATAGACACATCACAGACATGTTCAATGACAAATTCAATCAGCCCTAATGTTGTATTGAGCCTCTGCAGCTGCTATGTTGTTTTCACCTTCTTTTCATTTAAGATACTTTTATTAATTTGTATTGAGAGTTTACATTCTGTCCTCCCACATTTTTCATCTTGCCTCTTTCTTCATCTCCTTTCAATTAATTTATTCTCTTTGAGATGTTATAGTCAAGACAGTGACTTTGCCCTAGAATTGTTCATAAAAAGGTTAACAACCTACACTACTAGCAAGACATGACCTACACTAACAGATTTGTAACCTGAGCAAATATTCACAACTGTATTACGCTTAATGGATTTCTCTCCTGCTTGTGCTCAAACATAGCAGAAACTCAAACAATATATAATGCATACTAGTTTGAAAAAAAATTATCTTCTCCATGTGAATAAACAATTTCTGTTCTTTACATTATTAAATTTAGTGGCCATTTTTCCTATTGAAAATGAAACCATAATTTAATTAACGTTTTACAAATGCTACATTCTATGCACAGAAATACAAGCTGTCAGACAACACTACTTGTAAAGGTGCTTCAACATTGCTATGAACTACACTTAGAAATTCCTTATTTATTATATTACTATTCAAATCCACAATAATTACCAATTCCTAACTGTTGTCTGTATATTTGCTTAGCTTTCTCAGAAAAAAAACCCAAAACCAACCAACAAAAAAAAACCAACATACCCAAAACACAAAATCTACAATCACTTAGCTTCTAACAAGAAATATGTAAAACTTTGTTCATTTCACTGATAACTCCTGTGGCTAGCTGTTTCCCATTGTGTCCTATGTGGCTGTACTTAAGTCTCATAATTATTTCTAAATCTTTTAATAACGTTCTTTCTCTATCTGCTTCAGAGCAAGGTCCTTAACAAGAGACAAGAACTGAGTTATTTCTGAAACTCCTACAGGTCAGGCCCATGCTTAATAAAACATTACAAAATAATTCTCCAAACAGGTATTTTAAAATATACAGCCAGTAGAATAAACTATGTTAGCTTTTTTTAATGTTAGCTTTAAATGGTTACCTAGGATGAGACAATAGTATAAAATTTAAGTGCAAAATATTAGCATAATTTTAGGGCTCAAAGGCCTGACACCTTAATTCAGCATATCCTATTGAACCAGTGCCAGAAATTGATGATGTAAAATAAGAACATTAAACGTAACTTTAAAGATCATCGTAACTGAAACCAGTAAAGTTAGACTTGTTCTTATCCTAAATATTCTTGACCCTGAGGGTACAACAAAGCTTAATTTTGGACTACCATAATTTTCACTATTACTTTAGGTAGTTTTTTCTCAGTGTCAATCAATAGAAAAGTTTTGTGCAATTGCAATAAATAGAAAAACAGGGCTTAGGTCATCCAGATCAGCTTGGTATCTTACCTTCAAAATGTCACAAAATTTTGCTCTCGGTCCATATCAGTTCTAATAATCTTTGTTTTCAAAGATCACTGCAATCTCTCACCCTGTAGACTTAGGAAATTAATGAAAAAGGAATACAAATTCTTTCAAGAACAGGTGTTTCTCTCCACAGACCTGAGCAAAATTATGGGCAAATAAACAGAGGAAAAAATACCCAGCTTGCAAGTTCTCTGTATTTACTTACTGTATTTTTTTTATTAAATTAAAGTACAGACAACAGCCACCACAACTGAAACTGGACAAAACGCAGTAGGCAGGCAGGCATCTACTACTTGCTACAAAATATGAAGCCAATATATTTAATTTTTCTAGTTATGTAACTGCAATGATTAGATAAGAGAAGACAGGGAAAAGGAGACAAAGGACAAAAAACCTAGCAGAAAAAAAAAATTAAAAATTTCCAACACTCTGAAAGTACCCTATGCATCTTTAGAAAAGGAAATTCAGTGTCACCAGAACGTTGTCATCACAACAGAGCAGAAATCAGTTTACTAGAATGTACACTTATTCTCCAGAAAAAAAATCATGCTTCGATGACTTCCAAGAGCCTTGAAGATCTTGGTATATAAGTCTTTGGTATCTAAGGGCTTGGCAAAGTTTAATTAGCCCTTGAAGTCACAGCGCACTGCCACTTCTTAGTTCTTGACAAGACAAACAAATTGGATTGTATTGTAACAAAATTGACTTAGGCATGAAGCATGTTTTTTTGACTGATGGACAGTTTTCCAAGTGTGTATTTCAACTGAGAATATTCATTATGGGATCCAGGTATAGTAATTTATAACAAAATTTTTTAAATGGTGGTAAAAGTAGAATTGGACAGACAGAACAAAGTCAAAGCTGGCAGAAATCTAGGCAGACATCTTTATGACTATTTTAAATAATATTGAGAACACATACAAAGAACAAACTGGGCAAGGACACAAAGAAAGAGATAATGACTGGCAGAAGCTTTCAGTAATACTAGTAAATAATAAATGCATGTTGCTAGTCACAGAATGTCTTCTTCATTCATACATCAGAATACGGTCTGGTCCAAAGGATTTCTGGGTACTTATCATTGTATCTAAGAACTGTATCCATGTTTTTCTTCACACTAAAGCACATGAGGACTTCTTGAGAGCAAAGCATTGTAATTCTACTGTGTAAGACAAGGAAAACGCAGAGTTTGAGCACTCTGTATTTTTCAGTGATTTTGCATCAGTTTTTCTTACTAGAGTACACTGGAAGATCAGTCAGACTGTAAGTGTAGGCAGAAATATCACATAGATTTGCATTTTCGGTGTTTGGGTTTTGTTTGTTTGATGTTGTTGTTTTTTAATTATTATTTTTATATTAAGTATTATTAAGACCAAAACAGACTTCTCCTTTGTGCACTGTTGCAAAAGAGACAGTCCTGCCCAAATCCAGGGGCTTACCTTCTGCAAGCGTTCACTCATTTTATGAAATTACATGGGAAAATATTAACAGCATCTGGTTGACTGAGCACATTTCGGTTACCTAGTATCCACAGTAAAAAGATCATTTCTATACATAATACTACTACCTTGTATGTAGCTGGTATAAAGCCCATCTGCTTTATGGTATGCCTCAAAAATCTAAACGGTAATCCTAAGTGTAACTGTATTTTTTTGAGTGTGATAAAGATGAGAAAATCTAGATAGAAATGTTTATCAGCAAAGTTTAAAAGTGATTAGGACATACAAAGGTGTATGCTGCACAGAAAAGGGAAAGGGAGTATCAGGCTAAAGCACTTGGTCTGTTCAGCCTCGAGAAGAGGACACTGAGGAGACCTCATTGCAGCTTACTGCTTCCTCTATAGGGAAGGATGAGGAGTAGGCACTGACCTCTTTCGCAACCAATGATAGGACCAGAGGAAACGGTAGGAAGATGTGCAAAAGGAGGTTTAGGTTGGACATTAGGAAGAGATTCTTCACCCAGAGGGTGGTGGAGCATTGGAATAGGCTCCCCAGGGAAACAGTAATGGTACCGATCCTGATAATATTCAAGAAACATTTGGACAATGCCCTCAAGGACCTGGTGTGAACTTCGGGGCTGTCCTTTTCTGGGGCAGGAGTTGGACTGGGTGATTCAGGCTGTCTGAGGAGACAGTTGAGCCACCATTCCTAGAGATATCTAAGAAGACAGATGTGTGGTGGATGCTGCAGAGTTAGGGTAGTGGTTGGACTCTATGATCTTGAAGGCCTTTTCCAAACAGAATGATACTGTGAAGATGTTTATCCCAAATAATGAGTCCTGCAAGGCTTTGTGGTTAACCAGAAAAGCCTGCCAAGATTTCTGGTTTCTATTCATTACTGTGAAAATATGGTAGATCAACTCAAAGAAAGTAAAGGACAGCATGGTATGTTTTAGATAAAAAAATATCAATTCAAATATTATTTTCATAACCTTAATTTTAATAGTTATTTTTTACATGACTGTTGATATCAATCTGTTATTCTGTTTTTCATACAGGAATTTAATAAATTAGGAGAATATTTACAATTATAAAAAAACACCTAAAGAAGTAGAAAATGTGTATTTTCTTCTTCATGCTTAACATGTTAGGTGAACTCAGCAGACATTATGTATATTTTGGGTTTGGAAATCCTTATCAAATAAATATATTTTAAAACTTTACAAAGCATTGCCTTGCTTGATAGGCTACTTTCTTCTTACAAATGAGTGTGTTCTTTCAGAATAACTGTTATAAAATGAGGAATTGTGCTTGTAGTGATATATACTGCTTACGATAAAACAAAAAAAAACAAATGTTAGATGCTCAAATATATAGATATACACACTTCCATATGAAACATTGATAAGAGACAAGGAACAATCAGTTAACAATAAGGAAGTCTAAACACTTGTTACCTTTCTGGTGTTGAAAACAACAGTTTTTCTGTGTTCTGAAGCAGAGAAAAATTCAACATCTAATTCCTCTTTCTGGAGACTTCTGTCCCTCAGAATAGTACAGTGGTAGAGTTTTTTGGGTTGTTTTTTTTTTTTTTTTTATGTTTAGCAGGTCAAACCTTGCTTTGCTTTAAAAATATATGCACAGCAAATATTATGGTGAAAGGAAACACAACTCAGTGTGTATGGCTTTTAATGCCTTGTTTCTACATGAAAATGCAATTATTTATGGACACATCAAATGCAGAATCACTGAGATGCTATGACAGATAAGAAAATACCTGGAAAAGTTTGTATTCTCAAAATATATTTTCTGCTTTAGTTTTCCAATACTCTAATGGTTATACGTAGAAAGCTTGAAAAATCAGGCTTCAAAATGAATAAAGTGCCATCAGATGTGTAACAGGTACACTTTCTACAAAGTAACACATTAATAATAAGATTAAGTCTATATTTAGTATGTCACGTAAAGATACCAACTTCCAACTAATTTGTTTGATAGGTAACACGAAATCATAGAACCATTCAGGTTGGAAAAGACCCTTGGGATCACCGAGTCCAACCATCATCCCTACTCTACAGAGTCCTTCCCTAAACCATATCCACAAACACCACACCCAGATGACCATTAAACACATCCAGGGATGGTGACTCAACCACCTCCCTGGGCAGCCTATTCCAGTGTCTGACCACTCCTTCCTTGAAAACTTTTTTCCTAATGTCCAGTCTAAACCTCCCCTGTTGCTGCTTGAAGCCATTCTCTCTTGTCCTCTCGCTAAGTACCAGTGAGAAGAGACCAGCACCAACCTCTCTACAATGTCCTTTCAGGTAGTTGCAGAGACTGATGAGGTCTTCCCTCAGCCTCCTCTTCCTCAAACTAAACATTCCCAGCTCCTTCAAGCATTCTTCATAACATTTATTCTCTAGGTCCTTCACCAGCTTCGTTGCCCTCCTCTGTACTTGCTCCAGCACCTCGATATCTCTCTTGAATTGAGGTGCCCAAAAATGGACACAACACTCCAGGTGTGGCCTCACCAGTGCTGAGTACAGCGGGACAATCACCTCTCTACTTCTGCTTGTCACACCATTTCTAAGACAAGCCAGGATGCCATTGGCTTTTTTGGCCACCTGGGCACACTGCTGGCTCATATTCAGCCGCTTATCAATTGGAACCCCCAGGTCCTTTTCTGCCAGACACTTTCCAGCCACACTTCCCCAAGCCTGTAGCGTTGCATGGGGTTGTTGTGGTCCAAATGTAGGACACGGCACTGAGCCCTGTTGAAGCCCATACCATTAAAATTAGCCCGACAATCTAATCTCTCCAAGTCTCTCTGTACAGCCTCCCTATCCTCATGAAGATGAACACTCCTGCCTATCTTGGTGTCATCTGCAAACTTACTGATGATACACCATTGACCACCACTCGTTGGGCCCGACTGTCCATCCAGTGCTGGATCCAACAGATCGTGTGCTCTTCCAGGCCATGAGCAGCCAGTATTTTTATGAGAGTGCTATGGGGAACTGTGTCAAATGCTTTTTGGAGGTCCAGGTAGACAATATCCATAGCCTTTCCCTCGTCCAATAATCGGGTCATCAGGTTATAAAAGGAAATCAGGTTTGTCAGGCAGGACCTGCCTTTCATAAACCAGTGCTGACTGGGCCTGATTCCCTGGTTGCCCTCTATATGTCTTCTAAAAACACTCAAGGTGATC
This sequence comes from Chaetura pelagica, assembly GCF_000747805.2. Taxonomy (NCBI): domain Eukaryota; kingdom Metazoa; phylum Chordata; class Aves; order Apodiformes; family Apodidae; genus Chaetura; species Chaetura pelagica. The sequence goes on from NW_009953911.1 coordinate 451,218, forward strand.
AGCTCCATGACCTTCCCTGGTACCAAGGTCAGACTGACACGTCTACAGTTTCCTGGATCCTCCTTTCTGCTTTTCTGATAGATGGGTGTTACATTTCCTACCCTCCAGTCCACTGGGACCGCCCCACTTAGCCAGGACTTCAGGTAAATAATGGAAAATGGCCTGGTGGTCATGTGTGCTAACTCTTTTAGCACCCTTGGATGTAGCCCATCCAGTCCCACAGACTTGTGTGCATTTAAGTGGTGTAGTAGGTCTCTAACCACTTCCTCCTTAAGTGTGCTGACCTCATTCTGTATCCATTCCTTGTCTCCCAGTTCATGTGGCTGGGTATCCATGGAAAAACTAGTTCCACTGCTAAAGACTGAGGCAAAGTAGGTGTTTTCCTCATCCTTTGTTACTAAGATTCCCTCTGCATTCAATAAAGGATGTATATTTTCCCTAATCCTTCTTTTGCTGTTCAAGAAGTGATAGAAACATTTTTTATCATCCCTAACAGCTGTAGCTAGTTTGAGCTCCAGCTGTGCTTTGGCTCTCCTAATTTTCACCTTGCATAGGTTCACTTCATCTTTATAGACTTCATGAGTGACCTGTCCTCTCTTCCAAAGGTCATAGACTCTCTTTTTGTTCCTAAGGTCCAGCTGAAGGTCCCTATTTAGCCAGGCTGGTCTCCTGCCCTGTTTACTGGTTTTCCAGCACATGGGGACAGCCTGCCCCTGTGCCTTTCAAAGTTCTTTCTTGAAGTATGTCCAGCCTTCCTCGACTCCTTTATCCTTCAAGGGAGCCTCCCAAGGGACTTTGTCCATCCGTCTTCTGAACAGGTCAAAGTTTGCCCTCCTGAAGTCTAAGGTGGCAGTTTTACTAACTCCTCTCCTTGTATGTCCAAGGATCAAAAACTCGGTCACCTCATGATCACTGTGCCGAGGTGTCCTCGAACCTTTACTTCCCCCCACAAGAACTTCCCTGTTCACCAGAAGCAGGTCCAGGAGGGCACCTTCCCTGGTCTGCTCACTTATCAGCTGTGTGAGGAAGTTATCCTACACACATTCCAGGAGCCTCTTGGATTGTTCCCTCTCTGCTGTGTTTTATTTCCAGTGGATGTCTGGGAGGTTAAAGTCTCCCACAAGAACAACAGCAAGTGACTGGGAGATTTCTCCCAACTGCTGACAGAAAGCTTCATCCATCCCACTGCTTTGGTTGGGAGGTCTATAGCAGAATCCCACAGCAATATCAGTTTATTAGCCCTTAACCTAATCTAAACACTCTCAACCTCATCATGACTATACTTGATTTCCAAGCTCTCATAGCATTCTCTAACATACAGGGCCACTCCACCCCCTCTCCTTGCCTTTCTATCCTTCTTGAAGAGCTTGTAGCCATCGACTGTGGCACTCCAGTCATGTGATACAACCCATCACATTTCTGTGATAGCCACTATGTCATAGTTTTTCTGGTGTATCATGGCTTCAGGCTCCCCCTGTTTGTTGCTCATCCTGTGTGCATTGGTTATAGATGCACTTCAGATGAGCTAATGATCCCAACACCTATTTTTGACTGTGGGCCCCATTTCCTACCAGACCCTTCTCAGGCGTTTCAATGATTTCGCCTGTAATACTGTATACATTTCTGGTGGTCTCAGCACAAGAAAGATACAGACCTGTTGGAAAGAGTCCAGAGAAGGGCCACAAGATGATCAAACGCCTGGAGCACCTCTGCTATGAAGACAGGCTAAGAGAATTGGGGCTGTTCAGCTTAGAGAAGGCTACAAGGAGACCTTATAGCAGCCTTCCAGTACTTGAAAGGGGCCTACAGGAAAGCTTGGGAGGTGCTCTTCATGAGAGAATACAGTGATAGGACAAGGGGTAATGGTTTTAAACTGAGAGAGGGGAGATTTAGGTTAGATATTAGGTAGAAATTCTTCACTATAAGGGTGGTGAAGAATGGGAATGGGATGCCCAGGGAGGTTGTTAATGCCCTGTCCCTGGAATTTTTTAAGGCCAGGTTTGATGAGGTTTTGTGTAACTTGATCTAGTGGTAGGGTTCCCTGCTCATGGCAGGGGGGTTGGAACTTGATGATCCTTAAGGTCCCTTCTAACCTTAATGAGATTCTATGATTTCTAAACATCTCTCCTTTCTCTCAAATGGTATGACAGAGTGAGAATCCTCCCTACTCCACCATCCTTCAAGCATGTTTCTCTTGGGCTTACCCCTAACAGGCCCAGTTATCTCCCCTTCATCCTTCATATCTAGTTTAATGCCCTGTCAATGAGCCCTGCTAACTCCTGCCCCAACAGCCTTTTCCCCCTCTGGGACAGGTGCATCCCAGCTGCCACCAGCAGGCCAGGTGTCTCGTATAGGAGCTCGTGATCAAAAAACCCAAAGCCCTGCCTATGGCACCAGTAATGTAGCCATGCATTGATCTGCAGACTCCTCCCGTTTATCTCTTCATCCTTTCTTGCACCAGGGATTACAACAAACACTACTTGTGCTCCAGATGCCCTAACCAGCTGTCCCAGGGCCCTGCAGTCTCTCTTCATTGGTCTTGGACTCCTTGTAACAGTGTCATCACTGCTAACCTGAAAAAAACCAGCAATGGATAGTAGTCTGAGGGTTTAACTAGGGTAGGAAGGTTTTTTTGAACATCCTTGATCCCAGCACCAGGGAGGCAGCAAACCTCCTTATCTAGAAAGTCTGGTCTACATATTGGACCTTCTGCTGCCTGCAGGATCAAGTCCCCTACAACAACGACTCGTCTTCCTTCCTTTACTGCAGATGTTTTGATCAGTGGGGGGGTCTGGCAAGACTTGGATGACATCTTCAAACTAGGAGAGTTTTTGCTCTCACCATTATCCTATTCCACTTGCAAGGCATTGTACCTGTTATTCAGTGGGCCTTGGTAAGGTGTAGTCTTTTGGTAGATATTTGCCTTGCCTCTTGCATTGGGCAAGAACATCTTGCCATTGCCCCTTGTTTTTCAGGTCATCACCTTGAGTTGGCTGGAGAGAGGACAGGGAGTTTGAAGTAGCAGGGGTTCTCTCTACCTGTTAGGTTTCTAACGTGGGAGAGAGGGATCGACTCCAAGCATCTATTTCCATCTCACACTCCTTGATGGTCCTCAGCCTGCCTACCTCATCCTGGACCTCCATTACTAAGCGGATGAGTTTCTCCACCTGGACACACCTCCCACGGCCACACTCATCACTACTTTCTGACAATGGTGTGTCAGCAGGGCATACCCTGCAGCTGAACACCTGGGTGCTGGCATTTTCCCAGAAGAGCACAGTCTGGGAAGCTGCATCAGCAGTCCCAGAGCCTGCAGAGCTGAGAGGTGCCATTGTCTTCTGCTGGCTACATATCATTGCTACCTCAGCAAATTAGTGGATTGTTAGCACCCTGCCCCTGCAAACTTTGCCTTCGTACCTCAGTTTTTTGCTCCCCTCTGTAGCTCGCAGCTTCTCAGTGCCTTCCTGCTTTTTCTGCCCGCACGAACTGCGCTGTGCCGTGCCGTGCCGTGCCGTGCCGTGCC
>NW_009953911.1:454896-472014 GCF_000747805.2 Chaetura pelagica
CCCCCCTCCCTCCCCCCACCCCCGCCGCTTTTTTTTTTTTTTTTTTTTTTTTTTTTTTTTTTTTAACTTTTTCTAATTACAGTAATGAAGAAGTCCCTGACTCTCAAGACTGAACCTAGTCCAGTCAGCAGCAATAATACTGCCTGCTTTTATTTCATACCATCTCTTTTTAAGTAACTTTTGTTTATAAGTACTTTGGAATTACTAGCATACCAAGTTTCTGAAATAGAATGCACACTATGTTGCCCACATGAAATTAATCTGTATTCAGATTTTTATTTTCATTAATGAAAGTTGAGAAATTGAGAGGAGCACTGTAACACTAGCCTATGAGCATTCTTAGAAAAACGGTTTAGCTGTGAAATGTGTTTCCCTCTATCTTGCACAAACAGGCACTCATTCATACTGGTGGGGATCTAACCAAGTCTCCAGCTCCAGCCCCTGCACAGAGCAGGCTCAGCCATGGGCTCTGATTGGGCTGCTCAGGGCTTCATCTAGTTGGAGCAGGAACCATCAAGGATGGAGATGGTCCAACCTTCCTGGGCCCCAGACCCATCACTTGGTTGTCCTCATGGGTAAAAGGTTCTACTTACCTCCAGGCTGAGCCTCTCATGTTTCAGCTTGTGCTGCTGCCTTCTGCCCTCTCACAATGCATTGCTGGGAAGCACCCGGCTGCGTCTCCTCCATCCCTCCTGCCAGTGCTGGGGATGCTGTTGGGTGTTCCTGCAGCCATCGCTTCTCACAGCTGAACAAGCCACAGTCCCACAGCCTCTCCTTGCAGAAAGGGCTCCCGCGCCACTGCCTCAGTAACTTTCTCTCAACTCTTCTAATTTTATTTATATTTTTATTGTATTTAGGTGATCAAAACTGTAATTAGTAATCATATATGGTCTAACAAGGCCTGAGCACAAGAGGAGTAATTCATGTCTTGCTCCTTTGGCTCTGTCCCCATTCAGATATCCTAGGAAACTGTTGTCTTTCTTTGCAGAAATCCTAGCCTTAATTTGATTATATGAGGCATAACCAGGTTTCCATAAACAGCCATACACCAAAGTTTATTATGAGTTAGGTACTGAAATGTTAGCACAAATACCCTGTTCCCTAAACACACAAGGAATTAAAATATTTGTTTACTTAGGAACTCTCTGTTCTAAACTCAAATTTACATTCAGCAAGTTGGCTGTGACTTGCAATACAATATCATTAAAAATGATGTTGTTGTCAAATTCTTAATTTTCCCGGACACCATTAGAAAAAATCTATCCTGTCAACCACTTATTCAAGAAATTACTTTATTAGAAATAATGTGCCTCACCAGACAGTGAGGCACTAACATAGGTATTTTGCACATTTTATTACGGGTTAGTATTTACATAGGCTACAAGTGCCAAAAATAATTGGGCTAAACTAAGGGTCTTCATTTTAATGGGACTCTGATTTGCCTTTCTCTGGGGTGTTTGCTTTGGTTTTTCCCCTTCACTGCAGTTTATTTAACTTTTTTTTCTAATTATCATTACAAAGAGAGGCAGAAATGTCAGATGCTTACTACTGAAACTATTCCACCAATGTACTAATACAGTTTATGAAGCTGTCTTTCCACAGATACATGTTAAGAACATAAAACAGTCACTGTCTGACAACTGAAAAAAACATTTAGCTTAGTACATATTTTCTGTCAATGGTCAACATCAGATGCAGAAATGAGTGTAACAGGATAAATATATAATGAACTTTCCCTAATGTATTACAGAATCACAGTTTTATCCCAGTGTTCAGTGACTTGAAACTCAGGGACTTGTTAAATTTGTGTGCTCTTAAAAAATACAGTCTGGTATACTTGGAGAACAGAAAGGTAGAGCTATTCTATGGGGTTACTTTCAGCATTTTTTGTCAGAGCTTTACAACCCTCCATCTGCAAATTTCACAAATATATGGAATTCCTAAAAGTAAGAGAAAGCTCTAGTTCTAAAATGGAATATACTTTGCAAATGAAATTCAGTCAGCCCCCACAGGTATTTGACATATGTAACTTCTGGCTAATCTCACATTCAGTAACTCATACGAGGTATCAAAATCCTTTTAGAAAGAACTGCTGCTACTCAATTGAAGACATGCTTGTCTTGACAGAAGTAAACTTATACAGAATGAGAACTGACAGATTTTTTTTTTTACAAAAAAGTGCCAAAGTAAGTGGCAATGCAATAAATGAAAAAAGAAATCATGTGTTTGTGATGCCATTTGCAATGGATGGTTCTCCAGTTCCCAGTTTGCTCTACAAATGCATGCTTATATCGCCAGATTTCATGGAAATGAGCAGCACAGCCATTTAAAACACATCAAATAAACATCATTTTTATTACAGTGAAATGCAAATATCAAGTCTTAACAAGTAAATCTAGGGTCTGTAATTTTAAAACAGCAATAGCAATAACCTCAGGCTATGTTTCATTTTGTGGCTGATTTTATGAGATGCAACTGTTATTTCTGTGTGGCACTTCAATGCGTCAGAGGCATGCTTCTTCAAGTTAAAACAGTAGTAATCTGACAGTACTTATGATGGAAAGGCAATGATTATTGGTAAAGCAAATCACACTGTCCATGACAAGGCTTTTAACCTGTTTAAAATTTAAATGTCAATGTCTGCATAAAATTTTCTCAGGAAGATTAAAACTAATAAGGATTATTAGTGAACCTTGGGATAAAATTCTGCAAGAAAAGCTTTAACAGATTCCCTTAAAACTGAGATAATTGGAAGAAGCTGGAAATTTCTTAACAGACAGCAAGAAGACTAAAACAAATGGCTTGCCTATCTGAGGCTGCCTTCCATAAGCATGCAAAAATGAACCTGTATTAGAGAAGACAGGAGTTTTAAAGATAGAGCTAGCCTCTAAACTGATTTGAAATAGTTGAAGAATACATAAAATCAAAGAGATTTTTCCCTGGAGATAGATATTTTCGCCTTTGTAGATATAAAATATTTACAGATTTTATTTCCTCATATATAAGACATCAGTGCAAGGAACAAATAGTTATATGCACACTCAGTGATGATTTCCAGATGGAACTAAACTGATAAAACAACTCAGGATAATTCTGATAAAAAGACGGCACAATGTCAGAATTTCAGGATAACTGAGTATCTCAAACCAGCAATAACAACTGTAAAAAAGTTTACATTTGGGACTCATGGTGGAGATCAATAAGCAAACTTTTTTTACCATCTTTTATGCAACGGATACTATACAGAATAGATGCTTTGAATTAATACTCAAAGAAGAATGAAGTGTTTACAACTGCTTAATACTGCATAGACTTCAAACACCTTATTTCAATTTCAATAATGCCACAGGAAATTCTGACAAATCATATGATTGCCCTGCTAGACTCAAAAAGTGCAAGACGAAGAATCTACTGCCATTACTTTAGAGACAATTTAATTTACTTTTTTCACAGTAATTTTATTTTATAGTCAATTTTAACAGTTTCAGAAAAAGCATGGTGTTGTATGTTTCCTCAGGAGCCTGTTCATCAAAGGAATTTTTTATTCTTTATCCCTGAACACAAAGTCTTCAAGCCCACTTAGGACTATGGGTTTCCTCACAGTCACCAAAATAATGGTTAAGTTTCCCAACCAAGCTCCACAACTAAAGCACACATTTTCCTAAATGTGATTAATTTTACAAGTCTACCACATCTTTAGCAGAAACTTTTTCCCACTAGTTAACAAATGTTTTTCAAACATCCACCTAGTATCATTTGAGGCATGCCAAAACTCCAGATTTCTCATAGCACAGGGGAGAAGAACATTTAATTTCCACATCTTGGAAAACATACACACCTAACAAATTTACTATTATGCAGGTAATGTTAAGTGTGGACAATTTAATGCAAAACAATTGCATTAGCAGCCAAACTGGGAAAACAAGCAAGGCTCAAGCACTTAATAATTAACTTTCTTACCTATTCCTATATTACCATGTTATTTTAAAAATTAATGTAGCCAAGCATAGCAAGCGTGTCCTCTATCTAGCTAGGAACATCAACAATTTCTGCCATCGACTAGGCCTGTGTCTATTGGTCTCTTCAATAACAGAAGGATTTAAGTTCAGCTGTTGCCCAGATAACAATATCATAGTATTGGGCACATATTGTGCTTAAAATGTGATTCTGTTGATATGGTTCTACCACATTCTGAAAGCACATGCTGACAACAATTTATGTAGAAAGACTGAGCATTATAAAAAGGACTGTAAGAGGCATCTCAGCCTGTCTTCATAGCTTGACAACATGGGAAAAAAAATAAAAGAAATTGCCTAGTGTTCACTATCCTTTTATGCTTTAGCAATACTATTTTATTTAATGTGTAGGAATAGCAAATTTACTTTGCCTAGAGAAATATGGGTTTGGAGGGTTTACATTTACTTCTTCAGTAACAAAAATAAATTGTCTATCATAATTTTAAGAGAAAATAAACTTATTGTAATGTATTTTGCACTCAGATGAAATTAAATTCCATTCACTGACATCCACTCCAAGACTATCTCAGGGTTCTTCACGTGCCTTACAGAAGATGCCACTCCACAAAATTGTGCTCCACAAAAAAGTCACTAAAAGTTAAAATGCAAGACCACTACGGATCCGTACTGTAGGTCTTTAAATTTTTAATAAGAATTGGACTTTTCATTGGAAAATTCCCTGTAATTACCCAAATATCATGACCTAGTACTTCCTAGTAAATAAATAAAACAAATAAATAAATAATAAATTAATAGATAAATATAGTTAGGAATTATTCATCAAAACTCACAGGAAAAAAAAAAAAGTCCAAAGTTCAATGCACTACTCACTGGGATAATTTTGTCAAAATCTGGTGTGCAGCAATGAGAGCATTGGAGAAGTTTCTTTTTTGCTCAGCATTTTACCCAAGTGAAGTATTCTAATACTTTGCTCTTAAATACAGAATGAAATTACATAACGCAACACAAACTCTAAATTATTTAAGCCTTCCTATGGGCATTTAGGCTGTATCTCTAGTAAAGATAAGTATATGACGGAATAAAGGGTTTAAGCACCTTGTCGCAATTCCTTCTACTAGCAAAATGGAAATCAATAATTCAATTTCATTCATTAATATTTATTAAAAGGCAGAATTTCCTCTTTCACCGGTTAAGACAAAAAACAGCTAAAATCAGAATTTTGTTTCTAAGAATAATAGTTGCTGTACTTTCAGATATAAGCATTTACATATTCTGTCCATTTTCCAACATATGCTTTTATTTTTTCCATTTCCCTTTTAGTTTACCCCTAGGTTCACATTTCATGTTTACAGTTAATTCACCTCACTTCTTCTGTAAGATAGGTTATATGCTGCACACTTTGACATAACAGTTCTGTTTTTCTGTGGCATAACACAGTATATTCAACTGATGAAAAAAAAAACCAAAACAAAACACAAAAAACCAAACAAACAAAAAAACCCACGTCTTTTTAGAGCTATCCATATTGGAAAAACTTTCTGTGAATTCAGTGAGGTGGGGCCAGAATAAACTATACCCCCAAAGATCTAGTATAGATACAATAGCAAATCAGTCCTCAACTCATTTTTTCAAGAAGCAGTAAACCTCATATCTCTAAATCACATTGATTAATATCAATTACCAAAGCTGACAGTAGCAATTCTCTTTATCTCTTTTTGTAACTCATAGTGAGTTTGTTACTTTTAGTTTAACACAACTTTGGCACTTGAGAGACTGCTTCTATTTTTCTCAAGTTTACTGTACTGCTCTGATAGAGTACTGTATTATATTACATTGTGCTATATAAGTAAGACAATAATAGTCTTCAACCTTTTTTGTATATTCTATTACTAATCTCATCTAATTCTAAAATATAAAGAAAAACAACACCATCTTAAGTGCAACAAAAAAAACATACAAGAGATACGACATCTTTCAAAAGAAAACAAAAAGCTTAAAAATACAGAATCCGTTTTCTGCCCTTAATTTTCACTCCTTCATTCTCCCTTCCCAAGTAACCTTTGATGAAAGACAATTCTTAAATTTTCTTCTTTATTCAGAAGGTTGATTTCACAGGGTAAAACAAATACCAAAGCTATCCACCTTAGGTACACAGAACTGGTATATGTAAAATTTGGTAATCTCTATCCACATATGACTACCTACTGACTTAGCCATTTAATAATTGTGAGCTTATTTAAAATTTTTTTTTGGTTCCTCGATTACTTGGAAGAGGAATTTATCATCCTTGCATTCTAGACACCTCTTGGATTGCTTGTGTTTAGCAGAGTTCTTCTTCCAGAAGATGTCAGGGTGGTTGAAGTCTTCCATGAGGATCATGGCATGTGAATGTGAAGCTGCTCCTATCTCTCTATATAGTGCTTTGTCTATATTATCCTCATGTTCAGGTGACCTGAGCAAGCCCCCACTGTGATGTCACCTTGGCCTTTCTTCTTCTTAATCTTAACCCTTAAACTCTCTGTTGGCTCCTCATCTGTCCCCAGGGAGAGGTCCATGCACTGCAGCTGGTCTTTTGACATGGAGGGCAACACCCCCACCCTGCCTCCCCTGTCTGTCCTTCCTAAACAGTTTATAACCCTCCATTCTGATGCTCCTGTCATAGGAGCCATCCCACCAGGTCTCAAGTGATGCCAGTGAGATCATAGCCCTCCTATATTTATGCTTTCTTAAGAGAACTTGAGTAAAAATTGCTTATAATGCTTACTGGAAGCCTCTTAGGCACCAGGATTAATGCAATTTGCAAGTATAGGCAGCTTTTTGGGAACCAAAGAAATCAAATGGAACAATAAGGGAGAGAGCCACACTTGGGAACCAAACTGTTGGTAAGTCTAGGGATAAAATTTAAGCTGTCACCCAACCGGAGAAATTCTGCTGTTCTGCTGGAAGTTGTGCCTTCACACATGGTTAGGATCCATAAAAGTAACATCAGAAACACAGTTCTTCCTGTTCTCTTGAGAATGAAGAAGTCATGGATCACTGACCTAAGCATTTATCTTGTCTCCAGGGTAAAAGCTAACTTGCAACCTCTCCAACATTCACTTTCAAGAAGAAACACAAATGGCTGGGCTGGAGATACCTTGTGAAAGCTAGGAAAGGTAACTGAGGAAATAAATTGCCAGGACAACTTTCTCTTGTTAATTTATTGCCTAGTAAAAAGTATATGAATTATGTTGATAGCAATCCTGTCAATAGAAACCATTCTCAGCCAAGTGATGAAGATGAAAATAAATAATTGCACGTTATTATTAAATACCTTGTTTAAAAGAGAACAACTGGACATGTTACTATCAATAGTCTTTGCAGGTATGAGGTAGAAGTCACACCATCTCTTAGTTAAATTAATCTTATTTTTCTTGCTGCTCCATCAGAACTAAAATGTGGAGGGGGGAAAAAAAAAAGAAAGAAAGAAGAAGACAAAAAAGTGGACATCTTGCTTTTATAAACATTGGCTTTGGAGAGGAATGAAAAGAACTTCTCACTGCTGGATAGATGGGTGAAAGAGTGGACAGAAGAGCTGGGTTTATCTAAATAATCTGTCCACAAAACAAGAAAAGTTTCTAATACAAATCCAAAGTATTGTCTGAGAGAAATCAAAGCACCCAGAGGAGAGAATAGTTGGAAAGAAATATCTTCCTGAGAAATTGTAATAATGTACTTTTCCATTTTCAAAAGTCTCATAATTTCCACTATATTTTCAGTGTTTAGAAATGTTAAAGTAATCAGAACTTTAAACTGCTATTTGTTTGCCACCTAAGATGTCCATACGCTACAGAACTGTCTTATGGTTAGGAGCCTTGAACTACAACTGCAATTGTCAAAGTGTAATCAGCAGATTCATTTGAATAAGGTATCAAAAAAACATCAAGCCAAAACTGAGACCAGATAAACTTCTATAAATTTTTGGTAAGAGGAAACACTCATTGAATCATAGAACCATTCAGGCTGGAAAAGACCCTTGGGATCACCGAGTCCAACCATCATCCCTACTCTACAGAGTCCTTCCCTAAACCATATCCACAAACACCACACCCAGATGACCATTAAACACATCCAGGGATGGTGACTCAACCACCTCCCTGGGCAGCCTATTCCAGTGTCTGACCACTCCTTCCTTGAAAACTTTTTTCCTAATGTCCAGTCTAAACCTCCCCTGTTGCTGCTTGAAGCCATTCTCTCTTGTCCTCTCGCTAAGTACCAGTGAGAAGAGACCAGCACCAACCTCTCTACAATGTCCTTTCAGGTAGTTGCAGAGACTGATGAGGTCTTCCCTCAGCCTCCTCTTCCTCAAACTAAACATTCCCAGCTCCTTCAAGCATTCTTCATAACATTTATTCTCTAGGTCCTTCACCAGCTTCGTTGCCCTCCTCTGTACTCGCTCCAGCACCTCGATATCTCTCTTGAATTGAGGTGCCCAAAAATGGACACAACACTCCAGGTGTGGCCTCACCAGTGCTGAGTACAGCGGGACAATCACCTCTCTACTTCTGCTTGTCACACCATTTCTAAGACAAGCCAGGATGCCATTGGCTTTTTTGGCCACCTGGGCACACTGCTGGCTCATATTCAGCCGCTTATCAATTGGAACCCCCAGGTCCTTTTCTGCCAGACACTTTCCAGCCACACTTCCCCAAGCCTGTAGCGTTGCATGGGGTTGTTGTGGTCCAAATGTAGGACACGGCACTGAGCCCTGTTGAAGCCCATACCATTAAAATTAGCCCGACAATCTAATCTCTCCAAGTCTCTCTGTACAGCCTCCCTATCCTCATGAAGATGAACACTCCTGCCTATCTTGGTGTCATCTGCAAACTTACTGATGATACACTCAAGGCTACCAATAAACCTAATTTTAGGTCTACATAAGTTTGAAAAAGGCCAATGGTAGAGCCTGAGACTTTTTTTCTGCTTGTTTTTTGTGGTTTGACATTTTGCAACTAATGAGCAAACTCAAAATTTGACTGATCTGAAGTCCAGCTAAAAAGACTGTTTTCTAACTGACTTCAACATGCTTTCAATTCCATCCTCTGGCAGGTATATGAAACATGCCACAGCAACAAATGATTGCTTTTGGGCTTACTAATGGCTTTTTCTGCACTTGGCTTAATTTTCTTGCCATAAGTCAGGTTCCAAGTGACAGTAGGTTTTTGAAAAAAAAATAAATAATCCCTGGCAACTTTTCAGCCTCTCAATTTGCTTTCCTTGAAAGTAATTTTGCTGCAGGTATAATAAAGAGGATTCCTGAGATAGTCTTCTTCCTTATCTATACAGCCAAAACCCAAATAAATCTCTGTATGAACATTAAGATAGGGCTTGTCTATACACATGTGTTTATCTTAGTAACTGGGCTGATAAGGCCATTTAAGACAAGATGATATATTTTACTAAAATAAATTACAGGCCTAGTGAACACATGGCAGTGCAACAGGAATATGTGGGAGCTAAGACAAGCTTTTGAAGTGGTAATAACCTAGAAGCACTGAATTTCAAAGATTAAATAGAAAATGGACCTTATAACTGCAACTCATAGCAGTGATCACAAAAAATGTACTTCTTTATGAGAAGTTTTATTATTGACAGTAACAAAAACCAGTTCTTAGCCAAGCTAGAGGGGGTAAAAAAATCTGGATATGATGCTCTAGGACAAATTTCTTTTCAAAAGACAGGGAATATGAATGAACATGAAAATAACAAGATTGTTTCATGGTCAGATAAACTTAAGGGAATTGTGTAGGTAATGTGCTAGGTATTCTCCTTTAAGTTGTCTTTTTTAACTGCTATTAAATACAGAACAGCACAGAAAATGGGGAGGGGTGAGGGAGGAAGGAGAAGGGCAGGGAGGGACATTTTTCAATTGGAAGGGACCTACAGCAATCTCACTGCCTGACTACTTCAGGGTTGACCGAAAGTTAAAGGAAATTCTTAAGGGCATTATCTAAATGCCTTTTCAACAATAACAGGCTGGGGGCATCCACCAGGATGTCTGTTCCAGTATTTGAACATCCTCTCTGTAAAGAAATGCTTCTTAGTGTCCAGCCTAAACTTCCCCTGGCACAGTTCTGAAAAATTCCCATTTATCCTATCACTGGATCCCAGCTTCTAGTCAGCAGGTACCTCCCAAGACTCCCAAGACCTTTGGCAGATGATTGAGTAGGATCCTGCTGTAACAATAATAACAGTAATTCACATGATCATAATTATTCAGATATGCACTGTTAAGGCAGTATCTCTTGAAAGACATAAATGCTATGAAAGATCACAGTGTCATAGCCAAGATTCAGTTGCACTAATGATCTTAATGAAACATCTGGCTCTAATCAGTGCTTTTTAACTGCATTTGACTGAAAAGCTTATTGAAATGCTTCCACTTTAAAAAATACTTCATTATTCTGTTTTGTTGTTGTCATATTAAGCATGCCCTGAGACTATACCTGACAAGATAGATGCAATATAAACAAAAAGGGTTAAAATGCTACTATTTCTATCTGACATATAACAATACAGTAGTTTCTTTGTAGTAGTTTTACAGTAAATAAATGTAATGGAATAATTCAATTTGCAACTGAACTAATGAGAGGTAAACTTTATTAATGCATTTTTCCTACAAATATAAAAAGAACAGCAGTAACTCAGTTGCAGACTTGCATGTCAGTTTACAACAAGCATTGAAATACCTGAAGTGATATATATCATAACAAGATTTTATATGCTGCCTAAGTCTTAAAGTACTCGTAAAAGTTTGTCCCTCCTCATAGAGCCATAGTTCTTTCATACATAAATCACAGTCCTTTCAAACTCCTACCATACTAATGCAATGAAATCTCCTTTGTTTTGTTGCATCAATTAAAAGTAATTGCTTCGGTATTGTTTTATTACTAGCCCTAACAATCAAAATATTTTTGCTTTGACATGATCCATTGAATCTAAGCTTCTTTTCAGCATCTGTGTGTTCACCAAAGATGTTTTAAATACTTCCGTATATATTCTTCTTTTTAGCTTTTCCTTCCCATGTCAAATCTTTGAAAACTTAATGATCCCTTAGTGAGTACAATTTTATAACCTACTGCCAGACTAAGCAAGCCAAAGTATTACATAAGCTTTCTTTAATTTCTACGTTACTTCCCAGATATATGAGAGAGGATTCTTACTAGGCTTATTCTGCATTTGAAGATTAGCACTTATTATATTAAAATGTATTTAATTTTACTGTCACTTCAGTACACTAGCATCAAATGTCCTACATTTCAGCAAACATTTCTGTCATCTAAACGGTGCACTTCATAAGACACAAGTGTTCACTGAAACAACTAGCCTAGAAAGCTGAAGATAGACTTACTATGTGAATGCCTTTTTCTAGTAATTGACTTAGCTTTATTATGCTGTATTAGGCCTCTCATATAAGTATTTGTCATTATAACAATCAAATTGAAACTATCAGCTACCACTGGGTTCCTTACCAATATGCTGACATTGCTGGGAGTTGAGTACTAATTGTATCATCTCCTCAAACTGATAATCTCTAGAATTATGTTTGTTTTTTTTAATCAATATTACATATGAGCATGAAAAAATTCCCTAGAATTCTGCTATCAATTTGCTTTCATGTTGTGCAGTAACGGCAATTCCACCTTTAATTAATATCATAAGAATTTGTTAAGTGAGTAGACACTCAGACAAATAAATTGCATGCAGAACTGAGGTCACAGATTATACCAAGAGGAAATCTGGCATTTGATTTACTGCATTGGCTTTCATTAATGCATTGACTTCAACTGGTACAGTGGTTTTAGTCCACTGAACAATAAAAACCTGATTAATCTTAAGCCCCAATACTGAACCAAAAGGACAGTACACAAGGCTGGGAAAGTCAGTGCATTATACAAGTTCTTATTGTAAAGAAAAACTATTTTGTCCTTACCTTTTATATAAATCAAGACAAATAGCCCACTATTTTATGAACAGATAAAAAAAAAAAACAAACATACACTACAATGCAAATCTGAATAACAGTTTTATCTAAATTGAATTACCTTATATCAGGCAAAAACTGGAAAAAGTTAGATTTTTTTATGTATGTACATAGACATACAGCACTGCAAAATACCAAAATCATACCACAGAAATCTGAAAAAAAACTCTTATTCAGATCAACTAGCAGTTTTAAACATAGCTAAAGCACTGTCATTTCTTGTAAAGACCCTTTATAGTATCATCTCTATGTGTTGTTGATAGTTGAGTCCATCTTTGTGGAACCAGATCAAAATGGTAACCTATTGTATATAGGAAGTCATGGCTCTTCAAAGTTAGGAAATTTCACTTTAATTCTGTGCTTACCTAACCTCATACTGGTTCTGCAAGTAATATCTGGCAGATTAAATGTTCCTCCTCCCCTTTCTAATTCTTGTCTCATTGTGCTCATTGCCACTTGCTTCTGACAGATTTCTGATTATTTAGGTACTACAATACGGGAAAGGGACTGAATCATCACAGGTATCAATGAGAGGGGAAAAAAGTATAAAACAAAAATGTATTTTAAGATTGATATTCTCAGGATGAAACTTGGCATTTTCGAAGCGGCCAGCATATACTCACTTCTGTTATTAAAAGTGCCTACAATGCTATACATAGTGTGAATAAGAACAGAATAGGATGGAAATACGCAAATAGGGTTCATGCTAAAATTAGTCACTGAGCTGCTGTCTGAAAGTATTTAACAGGTGTACATTCTTAGGCAAAACTGTCCAGTGAAGAATTCTTTCAAGCTAAATAGAATTGCTCTGCTTTTTTCAGTATTATTTCAATTCCTCTTCTTAGATCACAACTGTTAGACAACTATTTATGAACTAGTTTCTTTTCTTCCATAAACATATAGTAAGAACAAATATGACATACTCTAGCCAGCTTACTGATTTAATGACAATGTTTATCTCTTAGGACCATCCACAGTGCCCTATAAATGTCAGGCATGAATAATTTTCTAATAATGGCGATATTTCAAAAACTAACATTGATCCTATGTACATGTATAAATATGTGAAACTGAACTGGATGCATTTATAGCACTGTATGCAAAACAGAAACTTGGCTGGATGAAATTCAGTGACATAGGAAATTCAGATAGGAAAAAAAAACAACAAAAACCCTTCATAAAGACATAATGATAGCTGATATTACTAGCTGCCAGCAGGAAATGTTCATTGGGCAAGTATGATTGAACAATCAACCATGTTAAAAAAATACTGGACAACAAAGAGTTAAAAGAAACTTCATTACTAAAAAAAAAAATATTCTAGGGAATACAGTTAAGATAAAAAAATCTGATGACAATAGATACCTTATTAAAATATCTTAAACAGTCTTCTAAGGCGAGAAGGCTACTCTCTATTTTACAAAGTAATTAAGTTTTGACTATAAAATTTACATTGACAATCAAGAAATCTGGGATTGCTGGTTCATTCATTTTTTGAATATTTTTTTTTAAGTGGCTGCTCTACTTTTAGGAAGAAGCTTTCCAATGTATATGACTGCAGCAGGATCTTTGCAATAAAATTATGTGCATGAACAGGGAAAATTTGTACATTTAAAACTAAGAAAAGTATTCACTGACTGAGGAGAAAAAGATGTTTTACATATTTTATATCTAGGGACATGAATGGAAACATTAAAAAAATAATTAAGTATAAAAAATAGTAGGTGAGTCACTTGCCAGAAACTTCTTAGAATACTTGTAGCAGTTATTAAATAATTTCCATATGTTTTAAACAATTACAAACATAGTTTTTCAAAGAACAATAGATAACTGTGACATCAGTAGGAGCAAGTGTATATACCTAGAAGCTGAACTCAATACACTGCATCATATATTTTCTGTAATAGACCATTACACATTTACTAATTGTGATTGATTTTAAGAAGTGCAGTATTTTATAAACCATTAACATTAGGTACCGTGTACATACTTGCATTATAAAGGAACTTAAAACATACAGAAATTAAGAAGGCAGACTTATGAACTGGACTACGTATTTAATAAAATTATTCTTTTGTATTGTGTTCTGGCTAGTGGCTAAATTTCACCTCCTCATCTTTATAAAGATCAATAAAACATTAAGTATTTCAAATATATACTGCATGGAAGGCAAACGTTTTATTTGCTCAACATACATTCACATACCTGAAGAATATATTTCAAAATACTTCCTAACGTCACACCTAAATATTTCTAATTCTGTACTACTTTGTAAGCCATTCCAAGAAAACTGCATGCCATTCCATAACTGCCTGTGAGGGTTTATTTTTAAGCTGAAGTTGTATTGGCTACCTCTCCTGTTGTTTCTCTATTTCACAAAATCCTTTTGTGTGACTGTCAAACAGCTGTGTTTTGTTCCTTAATCTTCCTTGCACAGCTCCCCAGGAGAGACTTTACAACATGAACTGCAAAGTACCAGCTTCACAGCAGGAACAGCAGTGATCCTCTTCAAAAAGAGGCACAATAGGACTGTAATTAACATGTTAATTCTAGTCACAAGGTGCTACATATGGCATAATGAGTGAAAGTTCAGGAAGTTTGGGGAAAATATACTTCTTTGGGTCTTCAAAAGTCTTCTCATGCAATTTATGTTTGAGATAAATGTCTTTCCAGAGTTATTAAATCCTTGCACATGTATTTTCCTGCTTTTCTGTTTCTGTTCATTCCAATTCCAAAAGCTTGTCCTACTAGTAGCCCCTGACAATACTCTCTGTGACTACACATAAACAGTTAAATCAGATAAACGCTGGCTTACATAGTTTAAGGAGCTCCAGCTGGAACATGGCAATTTTTTCTACCATACAGCTAATACTCAGAATATTTACAGTCCTTCTTCCCATCCATCTAAAGACATCCCACAGTATGTCTTCCAACATTATAGCTGTGCCACTCCATTTGTCTAATTTCCATGCCCTCAAAGATAGCTGTCCCAGATGACAGATTACTTCAAAATATTTCCTTCTCATTTCAGTACTACCGGGTACAGTGAAAATATAGAAATAAGCTTTTTTCATTATTGAATCTATTGCTAGCAGCAGAAACCAAAACGTAGCACCTTGGATTAATGATACCTGGCTTTTGGTGTTCTGGCGTTTTTTTGTTTGTTTGTTTTTATACTGTGTGGAAATCTTCTGCACTGCTGAGAGTCTAATAAAAATCATCTCTCTCAATTATCTCTGTCTCTGACTCTGTGTGTATCACTGGACAGGAAAACACTGTTAATATTTCACTTTTTATTTTATGCAGCAATGACTGCATTAAATCAATCAGGTCCTAAAAAGCATAAAAAGGAATAACTGTCCCAGGCACTTCCCACACTAATTTTACTTTAATACTTCTACCTTTCTACAGTGGCCGTGACAGTAGGACTCAGAAATCTTAGAGGTCTTTTCCAACTATGACAATTCTGTGATAGGTCAATATTTTTATAATGCACAGTAGAATCAACAGTCATGGAGAAAACTGGGCTGAGAAAACAAACTGCCTTCTTTGTAAGTGCTCTGCATAGTCACTCTCTTTATTTCTCAGAAGCAAAGAAAACAAAACAAACAGTGATAGTAGAATGTTTTTTGGTATTCTGCTCTACTGGACCTCCTCGATCCTTGCTTAAAATCTGTACTCCTCTGTGCTGTAATTATATAGCTTCTAGGGAGGTAGTTGAAGCTAGGTTTCTTGAAGCATTATTTATCAAACAATAATTAATAAATAACAATAATAACCAATACATAAAATTAATTAAAAAATAATTTAAAATAAAAATAAAAGGATTCCTTAAAAATAACCTAATGCAGTTTTTGCTGATTTCTCTGCTAGGAGGCACATAATTTTCTCCTTCCTGAACAATATATATATATATATACACTTGTATATGAGGCCAAAATCCTTGCTGTATAGAGACGAAAGTTAGGTGGTTTTAACAAGAAATGGATGTACAATAAAAGCAAAGTTATTCCGGCTCTGATATGTGCAGAGCATGGGACAATCCTACACTTTATTGTCTTCCGTTGCCTATTGACCATCAATAATTTTGAATTAAAGAATCAAAACACTGTTTCACTCATATGGTCCTCTGCACAAAGTTTCAAAACAAAGAGCTCCAAAATAAATTGCATCATCTCCTCTCGTCTGGAAGGAGACTTCCAGCCTTTTCCTTACAAGCCTTTTTTCCTCTTCAAATTTGCCATTTTCATAAGGGTGAATCTTTCCTGGAAAGCAGCCATCTCCTTTTTATAGAGAAAAACAAAAGCAGTTTCCATTTATTTCAGACATTTTTTCTTGGGCCAGATTGTCATAATATTCAGCTAAACAAGTAAAAGTTTAGCCTGAAAGATCTCCTGATTTACACTGGTAAGAGAAAAAAAGGCTCAATAACTCTGCTAAGGCTTTGAAATATTACTGTCTATAGCTTGTCTTTTCTGAATTTTTTCCCTCATACATTGTGAAGTTTCAACACCCAGAAGCTAAAGACTTCAATTATATTCACAGTTCTTAGAGAACCAAGTACTACAGATTGGTCAAAATGTAAGAACATAAAGAAACAGGCTAAAACATGTACTGCATTGAACTACTGTTACTCTGTACTGCCACAGGCAGAAAAACTGACAAGTTTGGCTCTAAACATATAGATATATTGGCAAATATGTTGCTGTTCTGTGCTGTGAAATGTTTTGTAGCAGTTAAACTGGATTTAGTGAAACAAACAGAGAAAAATTAACAGAGGTAGACACTTCAACTCCTGGGAAAATCCTGATTTCACCAAATCGTTGAAATTCTTGTGGGTTGAACTTCAGTGGACTCTGACTTCCCCCCCCCCCCCCGGATCCCCTTTGCCAGGAGGCAAAAAGTAAACGATTGTGTCTCTGGTAGAACCATTACGAAAATATTTGAACAAAATATGAAGGATATGTGTGCATCCTTTGTCACTCACAGTTACACACACTCCCCAGCATGAGTAAAGCCTAAGTGGGCCACAGATACAACTCGCTGTTATGTATTTTATTATGTCCGTTAATGTCCAGTTCACATCTATTATGTATGTTTATTCCTGCAGCAGCTATG
>NW_009953911.1:472024-543099 GCF_000747805.2 Chaetura pelagica
TTTCCCACAAAGGCATAACCAGATGGAGAGTTTTTCACAACACTACTATTGCAGACTGTACAAGATGAAGATCTGTGTAAGTCTGTAAAGTATACGCTTCTCAGACAATTACTTATCTTTCAGAGTAATGCCATTAGCACTAAACTAGCCTTTGTCTCAGAAGGCAATGTAACAAGTCATTTTACTTGTAGGATCCCAAAATTTTAACCAGGCCAAAGTTTCCATACAATGCCCTGCTTTTCTGCATGGTACCCATTTATCCAAAGCTACAGTCTCATTATGTTCATAGGTATCCAGCTTCAGACTAAATCCACCAATCTATTCTTATTGGCAAGTGTATTCCAGCAGATGCAAAACAGCCATCTGTATTATGGCTGGAAACAACACAATTGTTTTCATATTTCTTTTCTATAATTAGGCAATTAATTTTTAATTATAATTTAAAATTCACATTTACTTTAAAAGTTAGTTTTATAACTAATAATGTAATGTTTTTGTTCATCAGGCATTTTTAGATGCATAGCATTATGCATAGTTTTTAAAACAGGATCTGATGCTGGTGTTGTTTGAAGTAGCATCATCGGAACCACATACACCTTTATAAGAAATTGATGAAATATCAATAGGTCAAATAAAGAAAGAGAACACATTTTACAGTAACACACCTCTTCTATCTATTTCAACTGCTATAGCCCTGGGAAGAGAGATGAAGGCTGTTCTACAAACCACTAAATTAGAACTTTCTCTGGTTTAGTAAATTATGTTTCAAAATGCATGTAGATTCAAGACCAGAGTTTTGTAAATACATTTCAAGAAATTCCGAAGACAAAGAATACTTATTTCACCTGTGTTTTCACATTGTTTTTTAACTTTTTTCTCCCCCTCCTCCCTTTTACAATCTCCACTTAATTTTGAAAACTTTTAAAGCAGCTTGAAAACTACATATTTTGTTCATTTTCCACACAGTGGATGCTGTGAATAATAAATGCTTCTTTCAGTTAATAAGGGGAAAACCTAATCTTAGAGAGTTAAGAACAGGTCCATGGTGCTGTTAAAATATTACCTTAATCACCAACACTCATATTTTTATAAGCAAGAACAGGCAGAATTTTTAATAAAAAGCAGGAGGAAGAATCATAGCATTAGAGATGAGACTATTAAATAATAAACAGGTTTCCTTACACAACATGACAACTTCCTCCTCCAAACAGTAGAGGAAACAACAAGAAAAGTTGCTATGCTGGACCTAGAAAGAGGCTGGTTGATGATCTACAACTTAATGGGACACTAGGCTGCTATGTCATGGCCATGAAATGGTCAAAGTCAAGATCCTTAGGACAGCAAGAAAGGTGCAAAGCAAGGTCTTTATAAGGATCTGCTTGGTAGGGTATGGTGGGACAAAGCCCTGGAGAGGAAAGGACCCCAGGAAAGCTGGTCTGTATTCAAGGATCACTTCCTCCAGTCCCAGGAGCTATGTATCCCAATGAAGAAAAAGGCAGACAGGAGAGCCAGGAGAGGCCGGTGTTGATGAGGAAGCAGCTTCTGGACTCAGTTAGATGTAAAAACAAGGTATACAGAGAGTGGAAACACAAATAAGTATCCTGGGGGGAGTATGGACAAGTTGTCAGAGAAGCAAGGGATCAGGTAAGGAAAGCCAAAGCTCAGATACAGTTGGACCTGGCCAGGGATGTTTACAACAACAAGAAAGGTTTCTACAGATATGTCAGCAATAAAAGGAAGATGAGGGAAACTGTGGGCTTGCTTCAGAAGGAAACTGGAGACCTGGCTGTGTAGGACTGAGAAGGCTGAGATACACAATGACTACTTTGCCTCAGTCCTCACCAGCAAAGGTTCTGGTCACACCCTCCAAGTTTAGAGAAGGCAAAGGCATGAATTGTAAGAAGGCAAATCTCCCCACTGTAGGAGAAGAGAAGGCTTGTGACCATCTGAAGGACCTGAAGATGTACAAGTCCATGAGATCTGATGGGATTCATCCATGGCTCCTGAAGGCACTGGCCAAAGTTGCAAAGCCTCTGACCATCATATTTGAAAAGTCTTGGCAGTCTGGAGAAATTCCCACTGACTGGAAAAGGGGAAATATCATTCCCACTTTTTCAAGAAGGGAAAAAAGGAAGACCCAGGGAACTAGAGACTGGTGACTCTTACCTCTGTGCCAAGCAAGATCATGGAGCAGATCCTCTTGAAGGCTCTGCTAGGGCACGTTGAAACCAAAGGGCTGATTTGTAACAGCCAGCATGGCTTCACCAAGGGGAAATCCTGCCTGCCGAATTGGTGGCCTTCTATATTGGGGTCACCACATTGGTGAACAGAGGAAGAGCAACTGATGTGATCTACCTGGACCTGTGCAGAGCGTTTGAGGCTGTCCTGCACAACATCCTGGTATTGAAACTGGAATGATACCGATTTAATGGATGGCCCACTCATTGGGTAAGGAATGGCTGGGGGGGGCCACCCAAGGAGTGGTGATCAAAGGCTTTTGGCTTGATGTCCAGATGGAGATCTATGATGAGTGGTGTTCCTCAAGGGTCAGTACTTGGATCAGTTATGTTTAACATCTTTGTTGGCAACATGGACAGTGGAACTGAGTGCACCATGAGCAAGTTTGCTGATGACACCAAGCTGTGTGGTAAGGTCAACATGCTGGAAGGAAGCCATCCAGATGGACCTTGACAGGCTTGAGAAGCGCGCTTGTGCTAACTGCACAAAGTTCAACAAGACTGCAGGCAAGGCTCTGCACCTGGGTTGGGGCAATTGAAAGCACAAATACAGGCAGGGTGGAAGGGATGGGGGTGATGGCGGATGAGAACTTCAACAAGATCTGGCAATGTGCAATTGCAGCCCAGAAAGCCAACCGTATCCTGGGCTACATCAAAAGAAGTGAAACCGGCAAGTCAAGGGAGGATATTCTCCCTCTCTACTCCACTCTCGTGAGACCTCACCTGGAGCACTCTGTCCAATTCTGGACACAGAGTCCAGATCCCCAAACATACGAATGACATGGAGCTTCTGCAGGGAGTCCAGAGGAGGAGCACAAAGATGATCAGGGGGCTGGAGCACCTATCCTATAAAGACATGCTGAGACAATTGGGATTGTCCAGCCTCGATAAGAGACAGCTGAGGGGACACCTCATAGTGGCTTTCAGTATCTGAAGGGGGCCTACAGGAAAGCTGGGGAGGAACTTTTGACAAGGGCTTGTACTGAGAAGACCAGAGGTAATGGTTTTAAGCTAGAAGAGGGTAGATTTAGGTTAGATATTAGGAAGAAATTCTTTCCTGTGAGGGTGTTGAGAAAGTGGAACAGGTTGTCCGGGGAGGGAATGGAAGCCCCATCCCTCGAAGTGTGCAAGGGTTGGATGAGGCTCTGCACAACTTTATCTGGTGGGAGGTGTCCTTGTCCATGCAGGGAAGTTTGATTTGCATGATCTTTATGGTCCTCTTCAACGAAAACCATTCTAGGATTCTATGGTTCCATATATGTACATTATGTTGTTGACTACAACAAAAATTCCAGGGGTGTCCTTACTGATCAAAATAGCTAATAAAGGTATATAGTTTATTTAATTATTAAAAAATAAAAATAAAAATATCCACCTTCAGAAAAAAACAAGACTGATTAATCATCTTCAATTCCCATCAACAGGCCCCTAGCAGTTAATTCTGCAAATCAGGCAATATCACAACACAAGATAGTAATCTTCAGTGGTAAAAGCACTCCTGCAAACTGGAAGGAGTGATATTTCATTAACTCTTTCCAAATCAAGTTTCCATTAATCTCCAGGTGACAGAATGAAATATTCACATCATTTCACTACAAGTATATACTCCTCTGAGTATTACCTAGACAGTTTACTTTGCAGTACATTCATATTCTCACTTCTGAATAATAGTTGAAAAAACTTTTTTTTTTTCCCCTTTACTGTCTTCAAAAAAATTCTTGTCAAAGTAAGAACAAAATTCCAGTGACGTTTATTTGAAATAGAAGAGAGCCTCCTCTTTTTCTTAAGTGTTACATCTCAAGAGGAAAACCTTGTAGCAGATTAATCTAACCTAAAAATCATCTATGAAACTTTTCAAGATCACCATTAATTGGGCAAATTTCTGTGTAAAAGCCAATCATGTAAAGTTAAGCTACCCAGGACAACACTGAAACATAAATCAAATGCATACATAAAGCAGTGTTTTTTATCAATAATTGCTACTGTAATCTGTTGTGTATGGCACTCCTTTTAACTTACTCCTTATTTCTTTTCTTCTCTCTAATCTGTCATACTCTGCATACTCATATTACCATTTTATGGTTAAAAATCACAAACACGATGCTCAAGTATTATGCATTAAGGTTTGTATTGAACAGCATCAGGACTGTAATAACACGCATTTGAAAAGAAATATACTTAACTTTCTGGGAGATAAACCTCTCTTTTACATCTACACAGGATTTTCAGCTTTATGTAGTGAATTATATTTAGAAAGAACTTACCACGTAAAACAGTGAGTCTCGTGGATACACTTATTTCACCAACAGTGTTGGAAGCCACACATTCATAGATGGCTTCATCTCGTGGTGTGCGCAGTGGTTGTATTCTGAGAACTGATCCAGATCCATCATCAAACTCTATTACCTATAGGAGGAAACAAAAGTTGTCACAGTTGTTGTTACAAATGCCTATCCCTCAGCTAACCTGCTGATATTTATGTCTTTAAAGACAGGTTTGTTTTTCAAATATACATGCCAGCATAAATTCCACACAGATGGCAATATTTTAAAGTGGTAGTGCCCTGTAACATACATTGCTGTTCAGTGAGTATTTGATGGCTGCTCTGACAGAGTTCCAAGAAAAGACAGGATGAAAAATCAACAACAAAAAAAGACCCTCGCTAGCAAGAACTACTAAAATGGAATCTGCAACTTGTTGCTTTTATCCTGAAGTTCACAACCAATCTCTGTCCACTCTCTTAGCTTAAGCACACTACCTTCAAATGCCAGTTATATTTGTTTTAATTACCACAGGCTATATTCCCACTCTATTCACAGAATGAAGCATTCTCACTCACATAGCTCCAAAGTGAAAAAGGGTCAGCAATTTCTGAACAAGATAGGACTACTCAGGTTAGCTATGCATATAACCCACAGAATGTATTTCTCCAACAATGTATTAGAAAATGTGACCAGTTAAGAGACAGAATAATGAGGCTAAATTTGAAGGTTTAGTTATTTAACTGCAATATTTACACAAGAAATATTAATTTTCATATTAAAAATAACTATTTGAATGGCTCTTATTTCTTTTTTCTCCTACAGTCAGAATCATACCAGATTTTGGTGAGTACTGCAGCCCTCCAGGCATTGGTAAACTGCTAAATAATTAAGTAATAATATTAATCTATTAATTTATTATTATTATTATTTTTCAAAAAAGCACTAACGTATGTTAATGCTACTATCAGGTAAATGGCACTTATCAAAAAAGGACAGTCATAATTACTATTTTTAAAAATAATTAATAATTGGTCATAATCATTGGTTCATTCATAGTATATCATTGAAATATAAAGAAAAGATGAAAGATTAATAGTGAAGTCTCACAAGCTCTTATCGTAGCCGTTAATTTCAGAAACAATGTATAGCTCTTACCACTATCCTCATTCAGTTTTGAGAATTAGCCTGTGAGCAAGTTCAACAATAATAAACTTCAAATATATAAACAGGCCACATTCAACAGAATAGGGAATAAACTGCTCATTCTCCTGTTGCTAGGTAAGACAATTGCTATGTACATGAAGATCCAGTAAAAAATTTCAGGATCCACATGAGAGAAAACACAATCAAAACATGGCTCGGTTTATGAAACACTGTAAGAGGCTGTTGAAGTTTATTGGAGGGAATAAAAAAAGTAACCCCCAGCATCCTCATGAAAGGAAATGAATGAGGTGGTCCACTAAAGTCTTTTCCAGCTGTATTTTCTATGCTTCAATGAAGATAGGAGACCAGATAAAACATTTTAATGTCTTATATTACTAAGGAGTTAAAAAAAAAATTATATATATATATATATATATATATATATACAAAATATTAATGTGAAAGAAGAGGAAAAGAATCCAAACTACTTACTCCCTTATTGGTAGAGCTGACTATTTAAAATGTTTCTTGTCTTATAAATGTACCATGTGTCTTTTCTGAATCTCATTTATACTGTTGTTTTATTCTTATATAGAGATTCTACAGCATAAATTAATGGTCTTACTTTGGACAAGACGGAAAGGTGCTTAAACTATTTAATGTGCTCTGCACACTTGAAAACTACTCTCCTCATTGTTTGTAATAAAATATATAAAATACTAGGTAAGAGTTTTCTATATCTTTCAATTAAATTCCATCTTACTTGGCTACATAGCTTATTCAACAGTCCACTACAGGCATTTGAAAACATTTAAAATTCCTTTTTGTAGTGCAATTCAAGTAATAAGGAAAAAAAATTTAATTTTTTTCACTATTTTACTTAAAAAAGGCACATAGGTACACAGAAAACAATATATGAAGCAAATAAACCATGACATAATGCGAAATAAAATTAAATCAACACAGGAAACATGTATATGCCCCCATTTTTCACTGTTTCAAACTCAGTTAAAGTGAAAAATTTGTGACCAGAAGGGGACAGATCGTGTACAGTTTATGATAAAATTTCTATGTTAATCCTTCTAGCCATTTACAGGTTTGCATATGCTCTAAAAAATGTAAACAGTTCTTGGCACTAGAAGGTCACATAGAAATTCATGCTTTTATTCCTCACGTTGTAGTAATCAGTCAAGCACAGGATTATATTGGTTAATGAAAAAACTCTAATGCCTTTAAATATTTATTGAATAAAAGAGAATTAAAAAAACAAATTATAGAAGAAAGGCAATTCTTTTCTGCAGATGTAAATGTAACATGAAAGCCAGAAATCTTCCCAAATACTACTAAAAATTAACACAGAAGAATTCAATATTCAGTCAACTTTTAATAGATCATTTGCTCATAAACTGCATGTCACAACTTTTTAAATACAAATTAGTCATTTTCCAAACAGTTGAATGCAGAAGTCTCTTATTTACCATTTACAAGAGACACAGTGAAAATTCTACACTCCTAATGATAGTTTTGGTATTCCTTTTACAAGGCTTCTCCCATTTTCTGAGTTTTCTCTTCATGTTAAAAGTCAATCCATATTTGATATTAATTGTTCCTGCCACTAAAAGAAGGAATGATATTTGTTGCCTTATTTCTTCCAAATAACCACTATGTTTTGAACAGATTATCTTCACTGTTTCCTGTGATTGAAGGTTGTGGAGAGAGAGGAAACATCTGTCTCTAAAGCATTTTCCTAGGTTATTGTTAAGAAAAAAATAAAAAATAAAAAAGTTTTACATTTTCTCTTCAGCAGCAGGAGCTACAATGCCCCTTTAATCTCTCTCTGCAACAAAAGCAGTAGTAGGCTAGGTCTGCTCAATGCACACTGTCACAAATGGAGGTTGCTCACACTCTGGAGACAGCAATCACTGCTCAAATAATTTTCCCCCATCTACTTCATGGAATAGATAGCAGGCTGAACAAAAGCAAACCAAGGCTCCCCAGTTATATCATGACAGTTTACAAAAAAGCAGTAGCATTTTTTTCTATAACAGTGCTATGCATAACCAGTTAACAAATAAAAGCCCATTAAATTGTCCCTGTTAGTCATAGTTACTTTGCTTAATCACTGATAATAAAACACACATATTTGGATTAGAAGCAAGACTGGAATTAACGTTTTTCAGAGGAACAGAACAATGGACCTAATACCTCAAATCTCTGATTGCTGACTTTCTTCCCCTTTTTGTTCCAGACAATTTTAGGTCTTGGATCTCCTGTGGCTTGACAGATGAATGAGGCAACTCCTCCAGAAACCCCTGTCTGGTCAACAGGAGTTCTTGTAAACTTTGGTGGTGCTGAAACAAACAAACAAAAATAACAAAATTAATTTAAGTAGAAAACATAAAAAATAATCCATATCAAAATTAAAAAAATAAGGAAATACTTTGTTTCTGTGATGATCATATTAAACTGCAAGAGAAAGCACTAAAAAAATAACTAAAAAGTCAGGAAAGTACTTACAGATCTTACCAGTTAAATTTCTATTAAAACAGAAAACTTATAGCATCAGAATAACAAGATTACACATTGCATTTTATCACCACTATATATAAAAATCAAGTTTATCTTTTGTTGCAAAATGAGCTCATCGATCAGCTGGTCCACAATCATGATTCATGACTTCATGTTATGATTAAAGGATGTAGTGAAAACAGGATTCCCACCTTTGAACTATTTAAATTAGTGACATTTAGGAGAAAGCATTTGTAAGGTTGCAGTGATGGAGGTAAATGACTATGTATTAAGAGTCCACACGGAAAGGACTAGAACAGAAAAGGGATTCATGCTTGGGTGCAGATTCATATAGCTCCTGTTCACTCCCAAATTACCTACTCTGTCAGAAAGAAGTGAACAAAAATCCAACTACTGCGACAACAGGAGAGGAGAGAGAAATGAAAAAAGCATTTTAGAAGTTGGAAAAGGCTTTTTAATTAATTAATCCTGTTGCAAAAAACTAAAATTATCAGCCTTACAGTGCAATAAAAATTTAAGACTTATACCAACGCATGACTTCTAAAGATCTACAATAAAAATCTATGAGATTATATTTAACTACAGCACAGAAATGTCGAAGAGTTCCTGCAAATGTTTACAATCATTCACTTTCTTAGCTGAGAATTTTTTAGAGCACAAATACACTTCAATACTCTGATCTGAATTACATTAATGGTTGGGGCCAATCAATGAGAAGAAATCCAGGTTTTTGCTGTTTAGCTTCTCTCAGGTTGAAGTTGTTATATGTAGTTCCTCTGTAGCAGCTATTGCAATTCATTTTTGCTCTCATCTTCAACTTTCATCAGTCAGCTCCTTTCTCTTGTCAGCCTCTTTACTCATCTTCACTTTCCTCTCATATTCTGACAGTTATGTATCTGCACTGTACTAGTTTTCACTTCTAAGTTGCTGCTCTTAATTTCTGATGTCTAACAGCTGATTCTGCTGAACTGGTCTTTCCACAGGCAATACTTCTTGTCAGCATGTTTACTTAAATGTCAGAAACTCAACAGACTACAAATATGCATGTATTTAAAACTGGAAGAAATCCTGAAACAATTTAAAATTCCAAGAAAATACCATATGGTCATGTGAAGGACCAGGTATTTCCTTACACGAACATGAAATGTCCTTTGAGTCAGCCGACAAAACTGACTTAAAACGGTGTCTCCACACGGCAGGAAACCCCCTCTGTGTGTATGGGGGGGGGGAGCAGCTGCTGCAGGGGAGGAGCCGTGGCCGGAAGCAGGGGCAGGACTAGGTCCCGTCTGATTGGCTGAAAAGCCCGGAAATGCAAAACTGGCGCCGAAGACGCCATTGTTCCTGCCGCGTGCTGCCGCCCGTCCCCGCTGCTGGGAGCTGAGCCGCCCGCTGCAGAGCCTGCCCGCTCACTGCCTGCTCGCTCGCCGCGCCGCCTGCCCGCTCACTACCTGCCCGCTTGCCGCAGCCGCCGCTGCTAAAGCCGCAGTCCCGGAGTCCCGGAGCCATTCGCCGCAGCTGCAGCTGCCAAAGCCCCGGTCCCAAGGTCCCGGAGCCGCTCTGCACACCTACGGTCCCGGAGCCGCGCACCGACTGCCGCCGCTTTGTGGTGGGGGGGGGCGACCTGCGCTTGGAGTGCCCGCAGCTTCTTTGCTACCCAGCTCATCCTACCTGCGCCGCCGTGTGGTGAGACAATTCCGGCTACCCCAGCTTATAGGGGAAAATATAATCCAGCCATTCGAGCATACCCCTCCCCTCTCCTTCCAGCACGTGAATAAGATGTGTAACTAAGGTGTACCCATATATGTTTAATGTGTTATAACCACTCCTTTTGAACCTCCTGCCCCAAATTGCTTTGTTTTCCCCACAATAAACCTTGCTGTTGTTAGAAATATAAGTAAGCACTGAGCGAGTTATTCACTCAAAAAAGTCAGGACATAAGTTCCTGTATCCTCTGTGTGAGGCGATACCCACGTGTGGATCTCTCAGCAAATCCTGATAAGTTAATACACTCCAATAAGGAGATATAATAGGTCACGGATCATGACAGGTCATTATGATAAAACTAACTCAATATGTTGCCATTATGTTGATACATTAAATATGAAAGCATGCACATTATCCTGAGTTCATGAAACAAAATCTTTTTCACCCTACACCTAATGAGTAACATACCAGTAACAAAGATAATTTTCAAAAAATGCATTAAAAATCTAACGTTCCCAAAAATAGTTAGGTTTTTTTCTTTAACTGATGTCAGGAAAAAATGCTATTGCTCAAGTTTTCAGAATGCTCTTGAGCTATTCACTAACACAATACGTCCTTGATCTATCTGCTGTGCTAATTTTGCCTGGTAAACCTGTTCCTGAAACCAAATGCAACAGCAAATTTAAGCACAGCAAAATAGTGTGCCACTGATGCCATGGGAAACTTAGAAAAGCACTTCTCTGATGCCAAAAAAACCAAAACCATTGCAAAAACACACTCAGAGAAAATAAACTAAAAACTGTTTTCCAAGTCACAGACCCGGACCTCAGAAAAAACAGAAACGTATTCTGATGAAAAGCATCTGGCCTTCACCAAAACTGTAGCTTTGAATACTCTACATGTGTATTAGTTCAGCACTCTGATATATAAAAAGACATGACTGAATCTGATATGCTGATTTTCTGTGGCTCAAGTTATGATCGTCTGCCACCAAGTGAAAAATGATACGCTGCCTTTCTCTTTTGATGCTTTTTGACATTTTCTGAATTCAGTGTTGAACGTCAAACCAGTGAAAGAAAAACACTGCATGGGCAAGTCCATTAGCACAGAGTAACTATGTATAGCAGCTCATAGACAGATTTACATTCTAAATGTATATCTTGCTCATACATTCAATGACTGCCCAACTGGTAATTTCAGCATCAGTAACTTACTTCCTTAGAGACAAGGTCTCTTTTGGAAAATGAGTCAATTTTGCCATGCATTACAAGGATCAAGGAAGGAAATAAAATCAAGAGCAACGCTGTGCATTTATTCCTGCAATACTTCCTATATCTATCTTAGGACCAAGAGAACTGCAGATTTTTAAACAACAAACAAGACAAAAGCAACTGAAACTTTTAAGTAAAGACCGTGCTGAATTATGTTAAACTAGCTCTGTAAAAAAACCCTAACAACTAACAAACCAACCAAAATAACCCACCATATTCTGGTTTATGTCACAGCCACTCACCTTGATATTTATGGTTGGCATGCTTTTATTATTATGCAATATATATAATTAATTATAACAACAATAATATTTTTAACTTTTAAATATAAATTAAGGGGAATCCCTTCCTTCCTTACCAAACTCAGAGACAAGTTCTCCAGCAGTGCAGTTCAGGAAAGCACAAAAAAGCTTGCACTAATT
This sequence comes from Chaetura pelagica, assembly GCF_000747805.2. NCBI lineage: Eukaryota > Metazoa > Chordata > Aves > Apodiformes > Apodidae > Chaetura > Chaetura pelagica. Next base: position 483,595 of record NW_009953911.1, read on the forward strand.
TACACCATATGACAATGTACCTTTCATATTGTTGCTGAAGACAAAAAAAGAAAAACAACAACAACAAAAAAATCCCTTCCAACACTCTGCAAAGCACAAAGCTGTTCACCAAACACTGCACACAGCAATATATATGCAACTAAACATTTTGCCAAACCTAACCACTGTTAGAGGTAAAACCATTTTTCTGACAATTTCTTCACCTAGGACCGGGACAAACCCAGCAAAGGACTGTACTGCCTTCTGAAAATTGTTTCTGTCAAGCTGTATCTATATTGTGGAGCTGCTGATACAGGGCTGAGCACTTAACATGGCCTTGGTAGCTAACTGATGAACAGTATTTTTCCAGTCCTATGTGAATTTTTGCTGGACTACTAGTAAATTTATTGTTTGTTGACTAACAACACTTGCTATGAAGCATTAGAGGCAGAAGACAAGCACAGTCGTTACATAATTATGTAGCTCCCTATTTGCAGACATTTTTCAAGAAAACCAAGGTTTTAAGGTTGCATGTGAAGATCACATTATTGCATGTAAAGACTGATATTATATACATCAATCAAAAAGCTTCACATTCCAGTATAGTATGAAACAGTTTAAATGTTTGTCTTTCAATTAGACCATAATCTAGCTGGAAAAAATAAGGTATGTGGATGGCCAAAGTAATTCCTGTAACAAACCATTGCCACAGCTCTTCTCCAGTGCCTAATTTTGAAAGCAAGACAGTTATCTTTGAGGTGTCATTTGAAAGCAAGAGAAGGTTTATTTGCATTTTTCCTTGAAAGAGAAAACTTTAAAATTATTGTGTATGCTTTAGATATTCTAACGCACACAACAGCCATTTTTCAGCACTTCATCTTAAATAAAAAAAAACTTAAATTTAATTTGGCGTATCAGTTAAATTCTCTGCTTCAGTCTCAGCAGCTGCACCAGAAGAATAATAACATCTGTATGTTTAATAGTTGTTGTAAGGAAAAACCCATTTATGGTTAAGAGAAGCTCAGATTATGATGACAGTAGCCAGTCAGCCGCACAGATAGGTATGCAATCCATTTTTCCCACTATTTAATCAGCATGCTCATCTCGTTACATATAAAGTGACCATCATCAGCATAAAGGTATGTGAAATGATAACGAAATAGAACCAAAAAGGAAAAATTGTATTTATTACCATTATCATTATAAAGGCTGTTAATTATGGTTTGACAGAAATTATCTTCACAATTAATGTCAATTTCTTGACATTGATTCTGACCTAAGCTGCTAGGCACTCTGATAGCAAACACAATTAGTGTGCTCACAGTTGTTCTTATTAACACAAGGGCAATTTTGATTGAGAACTGACAACTATTTTCAATCTCCCTTCACAACAGCAGTGCAGAGTCCAACAAAAACTCTCTGCAGCACACTTCATTAAACACAGAAACAATGTATATAGGAACCTTCTGGAGGATTAAATCTGCCAAAAAAACCCAGATGTAATAGTATCATCAACTATGATATCACAGCCTTCCAGCACTTTTGGTACTTGACTTGGTGACATTTCAATAAAGCTGCAATTAAAATAATGAAAGTGTAACTAAAATGACAAAGTAAAATTCTGTTAATATCAGCACCTCATATTTCTGACTTGAGTTCTCTTGTAGGCATAACAAATATTGCATCAATATTGGCTATTAAATAAAAACAACATAAGTTTTGTTTGTTTCAGCTTATCTACAAGTGTCTATTGAGATATTTGTGCTGATACTAAATGTTGATACCTTGTCAAGGAAAAAAAAAATTACAGCAGATTTCCATAGCTTGCACTTACAGAAAGCATGACAATATTTTTCACTCAAGGTCTGAAGGCTCCCATTCTTTTGCTCTGTGTTACTCACTTCTTGCTGGGATTCCAAAGATGCTCAAGTGACACCTACTGAACTACTGCAAATTACTCTCTAATATATGAAGGAAAACAAAATTTATTGCTAGCTCACCTTTAACATAATGAGGTTCAATTTATTTTATTTAAGGAGTTTACAGATATAGACTTTAGGCTGCTGCTTCAACAAGTGGTCCAGTCATTCCCCCAAGAGGGCACAGAAACTTATGAAACAGACATAACTTACCACTATCCAGAAAAAAGCTGACCTTTTTTTGCACATTGAGGCTTGTGACTGGCCCCATCTGGATTTAACTCCATTGACCAGCACTCTTTGGGCCCAGCTGTTCAGCCAGTGCTTGATACAACAGATCATGTGCTCATCCAGGCCATGAGCAGCCAGGCTTTTTATGAGAGTTCTAGGGGGAACCATGTCAAATGCTTTTTGGAGGTCCACACAGACAATATTCACAGCTTTTCCCTCATCCAACAGTGGGGTCATCAGGTCATAGAAGAAGATCAGGTTCGTCAGGCAGGACCTGCCTTTCATAAATCCATGCTGACTGGGCCTGATCCCCTGGTTGTCCTCTATATGACTTCTAATGACACTCAAGATGATCTGCTCCATGACCTTCCCTGGTACCAAGGTCAGACTGACAAGTTTATAGTTTCCCAGATCCTCCTTTCTGCCTTTCTTATATATGGGTGTTACATTTGCTACCCTCCAGGCCATTGGGACCTCCCCACTTAGCCAGGACTTCAGGTAAATAACTTGACTTCCTCTTTGTTGGGCTGTATTGATGGCTCCTGAGCTTGGAGGAGGTGACCTTTGAATGTTAACTTGCTTTCTTGTGTCTCCATTCCCCTTAAGGGTTTATCCCATGGTACTCTACAAAACAGATCCCTGAAAAGGCCAAGATCTGCTCTCCTCAAATCCAGGGTATCAAGCTTGTTGTGTGTCCCTCCCTGCTGCCTCAAGAATAATGAACTCTACCGTTTCAGTTTCCACAGCCAAGGCTGCCCTTGAGCTTCACATTGTCCACAAAGCCTTCCCTGTTGGTCAGAAGGGGGACCAGCATAGCTCCCCTCCTCATTGGCTCCTCTATCATTTGGAGAAGGAAGTTACCAGGAACACCTTCAGGATTCAGCCCTGGATTGCTTATGCCCTGCTGTATTGTCCCTCCAGCAGATACTGGAGTGGCTGAAGTTCCCCATGAGGACCAGGGCTTGTGAACATGAGGCTAGTCCTGTCTGTCTATAAAGGGCCTCATCTGCTCTGTCCTTCTGGTCAGGTGGCCTGTAGATGACCTCAGTGCCCCATAAGCACTCCCTCACCTGCTTATCTGTCCCTAAGAGGAACTCCATGCTCTCCAGCTGATTATTGACACAGAGGGTGAAAGCCCTTCCTTGTTGGCCCTTCCTGTCCTTCCTGAAGAGTGTATATCCTTCTGTTCCAATGCTCACAAGAGCCATCCCACCACTCTGTGGTCTCTCCAATACCAGTAAGATCATAGCCCTGCAAGCACACACACATCTCTAACGCCTCTTGTTTATTCCCCTTGATGTGTGTGTTTGCACAGAGACATTTAAGTTGGGTCCCTAATGAAGATGGCTTACTGGCTGCAGTGGCTGGAATTCATTTGAAGTACTTCTGCAGTACCTTCCTGTTGGCTCCTATTACCCCAGGAGCCCCTCGCACACTTCAAAGTGTGCTGCAAATGCATCCAGCAAATCTTTGAGCAACAGGCTCAAGGGGCCTTGCTAGCACCCCATGAGTTATTATTCTTTTCACAATTCCTCTAGGAGTTAATTATATGCACATAATATTTAACACAAAAAGCTTTTAGTGCTAATCTATTTAATAAAAAGTATTTTCAAGGCACACTCATTTGTAATATTCACTACTAATTACTCATTAATCATAATTTGTGACATCAGTTGGACCGATCATTGTTATGAGCAATATGCACTTATAGTAGACCTGCAAATAGGCTATGTAAGAAAGTTAATTAGCTTTATTTCTATAAGAATAAGTGACTTTTTTTTTTTTTTTTTTTTTAATTAATGAAATCTGCATAAAGGAATCCCAAATTTACCATCTAGCATGTTCTTAAAGGCTCTTGTCTGTCAGACACAAGCTGGCAAAATTTTCCTGTTTCCCACCATAAAACATTAAAACTGCATCATCCTTATATCTTTTAGAAAGAATAGCAATAATGTAGTCTTCAGATGCTGTCATACTCTGAGTAGCTGAATACTTTTATTATCCTGTGAATGTAATTTACCAGGTTTTCTTTTTTTAACTACTGAATGCAATTCAGGTACGTCAACTAATTTCAAGTGAAGACCTTTATACATTTGGTTCACAAAAAAATTATTTAGAGGTACAAAAAGCTTCCAAAAATTCTGGGTGAAAGAAACCAAGCTATTTCACTTTACATGTCATAACTTCCTCTTAAAAAAAACAGCCCCAGTAACAATGCTCATAAAATCTTTATAATATAATAAAAACATATACCTCCTCACCTTCTTTCTGCTACTTGTATCCTAAAAACAGAAGCACCCAGAAAAAACAATTACGTCAAAACATGTCTGGTTTGGGGGCGAATGTGGGCTTTTGGGTATTTTTTCCTATTTACCAGTCATCTTCCATTTTTCAGCGTTCAATCAGCCAGCATACCCACACTACAAATTTAGCAAGAGGCTTAAAAAAAAATTTAGTTTTCTGATGTCTCAACAAAAATAATAAAAGTCAAGCCTATCCTTATGTTTTCACATTTTCAGCAAGGTAAAGTGCCAGTTTTCTAGGTTGACTCTTGAGTTCATTCTTTCGTGAAATATGAAATCAAATTACATACAAGTATGGCCTCCCAGGTAAAATAGGTAGTTTACATTTTTCAAAAGGTCTAATGTTAAAACAGCACATTCCTATTTTTTACCTTTAGACTATGTAGACCTTGGTACCAGTTCATTCCATTGTTGATTATGTATGCTTTTTTAGAGACAGATATTAACTGAGCCCTAGGGCCATGGGAGGAATACAAACAAACAGAGACAGCAGCAGACATTTGCTTGCCAGCTAACATCACCCCTCCACACATACTCCCATAGTCATTAATAGTTTATAGTACGGGGAGGGAAGAAAAAGGCTTTCACAAATATAAAGAACCTATGTGAAAAAAAACGAAAAAAAAATAACATTATTTTTTAATACTATGTACCAATCCATTCATCCTGTAAGTAGCATGAAGGTGAAAAATTTACTGCTGTGCTTTATCTACTAAAAGTGTTGTAGGTAACGGTAACAATTTACGTTGAATTTGTGACAAATTATTAAGAAGCTTAATTTAAAACTGAGACCAGCCATTACCTACTGCCTTGGCACACTGCACTGGGCTAAGCCTAACTGGAAGTAAGGGCTGATGGGCCATCAGATTTGGCCTCCTTGATCATCAAAGCAAAGAAGGCTCCCAAAGCCAGAATTACTCCCACCTTCATCTCCCTTTGCCTTCAACCTCCAAGTTGCATACACAGCTTTACCTGCCAGTCCTACACACCAATTAACACAAGGTAATTATTTCAAATAGTTTAAAAGTAATTAAATTATTGCTATAATTTAATTATTAATAATGAGATAGTATTTATTATTATTTAATTCTAAATAATAATTTAAATATTGAAATTATTGAAGCTAATTTTAAATGTCAGTACAGAAAATGAAAGTTTTGCATATTTTTTTCTAAATTTCCCCATATTTACTCCAGTGTCTCTTCATTTGTTTCTACACAAGAATTGTGTTTTATGCTAATTCAAGAAAAGATAATCAGGATACTTGGGTCTAGCACTTGATTAACCTGGGCACTGAAGTATCATAGAATCATAGAATCATAGAATCTTAGGGGCTGGAAGGGACCTCGAGAGATCAGTATGTAGGCTTAGCATTAACTACCCCTATGCAGTAAAGACACGGGTGGGCAAGAATGTTTTTTTCTCTTTTCCATGCCTATAGAAATTTCAATGATGTAAATTCAACAAAATTGCACAAGTGCCCTTAAGTCATATACCAGCACATGTTCAAATACACAATACAAGACAAAATAGGTATAAACTCATGTGTATACATAGTATTTATCACATAGAGCATATGTAAAATCTGGGTGGGGCTTAATCTACCTGAGTTAGATAGAGGAACTTGTTAGTTAATCCAGTACTAAGCCTTCTTCCAGCAGCAAATGAAAAGCATAAAGCCTCTTGAATCTAAAAGGTTATTGACGTGCACCACTTCATCCCCTAGGAACATTACATAACCTTGTCATATTCACTAATTTAGTAAAAGGAAATTCCACTTCAAAGCCCTCTACTGCTTCTTTTTCAAATTTTAATGTCTGCAGACTGCATATGAATTATTTGGTAACTGAGAGCTGACACTCCTTTTCCATGTGCAAAGTAGCTGCAGTGGATCTTAAAATACCAGGCAAGCTGATCACTTTCCACAGCAGTTATGCTCTAAGAGAAAAGATGGAATAACGTGATCCTATAGCTAACAATTTTAATTAGTGACGGAGAGTATCTGGGTTAATACTAAAGAGATTAACTTTACTAGTGTTTCAGTCTTACTAAAATACTCAAAATGCAGGAAACAAAACTAGGAAGATAAAACTGGGTCACTATAACAACAGAGTGAAACTTCAACTCATTTTTTATTTATCTAAGCACAACATAATGCAGTATTTTGCTGATTGATGATTGTTGGAAGTGAAATCATCCATCTAATGATAAGAATGACTCAAAGAGAAAAGAAACCATCAAACTCTACATACTAAACATGGCTCAGCATTAATGCTTGACAAAGCAACCACATAAGCAAATCCTCATAACTTCTTTCAAGCAAAAGAGACATAAAATTCTGTCTGAGAACAGACCACATGACTTATTTTCATCTAAGTATAATATTTCTTTTGAAGTATTAGAGGCAAACTGCACTGTTACCAATACCCCAACTGGCCAGCACATCAAAGGGGAAAAGCATTCTGTTATAATCTCTTACTATGGTCTGGAAAAATGACCTAAGAACCTAGTCTTTTGTACAAAATACCAATGCGTGAAATGTATTAATTTTATCCAATTCCTATAAAAAGACCAAGCTGAAGGTAAAAGCAAGAAAAACTCAACATACATATGTTATCACAGTTTATAAGGACATTTGAAGTAATTCAATCTTTCTATTGGAGTTACCAAAACCAAAAGACCTTTCTTCTCCACTTCTACTTCAGTTGGAAGCTTAAACTGAAGTTTAAGGACCAAGCCCTTGGTCAGATACTAGTCCTGGCCAAATATTAGTCCCCAAGGTCTCATTCCCATCAGATGAGGAGTATAACTAATCTGGTCTTTGGGTGTATGAGGGTGATCTTTAGATTCCTTAAACTTGTTTCAAACATCATAACTGACCTTCAACTTAGTGACATGGTGGTTCGTATATTCTCTTTTGAAGCATTCTGGACACAGTCATGTCCTGTCTTGGTGGTAAACATATAGTTTTATACCTCTTTCTTTGTTGGGTTCAACTATTAAATTGCTGAGGAGTAGACTGTTGATACTTGGGAAAAACATGTGCATTTGTCTAATCAAATCTTACAGTCCATACGAGCACGGAAAGTTTGGGACACTAAGGAGTTTAAGATTACTTTTTACTTGCACACCAGTATGGTATGACTTGACAGAAGCTTATTTTATTGAGTTAAACTGGTTAATAGATAGATTCTATCATTAAGCTTGTCATTAAATAAAAAAGAAATCCTACTTAGTAGAGACTCATAAATCTTTCTTTCCTTTGTACTAGGTTAGAACTACTTCATCCCAGAAAGTAAACACCTCTCTTAGTTGTAAAACATTTACCATTTGCCTTCAACAGTCAATTATATGAAACCTAAATTAGAGAGTAGCTAAGTAGACAGAATGTATGTTCCTCTCACCAGCACTGCTGTAAGAGTTATGCAATGCAGCCCAGCTTCAGCTATACTAAAAGGCAGGTTATTATGGCCTGTAAGATGACAGATTACTGATGCATAAGCTAAGTCAGAAAACTGTTTACAGTATTAAAAAATATTCAGTGACTAAATGCTTCAGTGGATCATCCCAGTTACTTGCCTACAAGTCATTTATGATACATCAACGTGGTTAACACAGCACAAGAAGCCTGCTCTGGCATATAGTCATGCAGATATAAAAGCACTGATTGGCATGCATTTATGTCGGCAGTATTTTTGATACCACGTTTTCAGTTCTACACAAGTGTCCTACTGTGTAAAGCTCCTGCTGTGAATAGAAGCTCCTACACGTCACATTCTGTTGTCAGTAAGGACAATGCACTGCCCGTATGCAAAAGATACTACTCCTAAAGTGCAGTTTTGTAGTTAAAACTGCATCTGCCCTACAAACTTATTTTACTGGAGATACATTGCTCTAACTTCTCTCCAATAAAGTTATGCCTGTAGAATACTGAAATAAATTCTATAGAACATATTCAGGAATGTAAGAACTAAAACCACATATAAAGGTATGCACAAATAACTCAATAATTCAGTTAGTAGAAATATAACCAAAAGAACCATATCACCACATAACGATAAACCTCTTCCTACTACAAGTCTATTTCTTTTTTAATTCTGATACATGACAGCACTTCACACAATGTTGTTCTGCAATCTATTACCTACAATCACAGACAAGTACTATTATTTGCTACCTTGTATGTCACTGTAGCGCTATACTTGCTTTACAAGAATCTTGCATTATTATTCGTTTTACTTAAGTGATTTTAATATAATTTTCAGTGATCAAAAATACACCTAAATACATTATCCTCGTTTGCAGTGCTCTGTTTAGCTTACATCTATTTCATCTATATCTCACCAATCTCTTTTCCGTTATTCCCTCTTTACCATAAAGTTATTCTTCTTTATAAATAGACATACCAAAATCATAACACTACATGCAACTGGCATTTAGTTAAGGGCATGCTATTTAAAGAAGGACATCATGACAAATTCAGGATGAGTAAGAGTCTTAGATGTGGCCAGATACCATGCTGTAAGAGAAAATCTTGCTCTGGTATTTTGCAGCTTCTTTTACTATTGAATACAAAGCTTTTTTGTTACTCAGTTAAGATGCCAACAATTATTTTGTTTAATTCATTATAAGTTCTTTACAGTGTCAAAATGAAAAGGACTGCCAAACACATTTATTTATGTAGTGTAGATCAGTAGATTGTGAAAAGCCTCACTTCTCTTTGGGCATCTCTCTTGGAGAGGATTCCCACGAAATATCACAATTCTGCTTTATTGTCATTTGAGAAAATCAACAGTGGCCCAGACACAGGGAGTCTCATTCTATCCTTATTCTCCTCTCAAGCATTGTCCTTTTTAATGCTTTTTCCTCTATCCACAGTTGTTCTGAGCCCAAGCTAAACAGACTAAATTGAAACTGCCTTGAACAATTCAGGTGTGTGGTTCCAAGATGGTCAATGAAGGCAATATGGAATCAAAAAAGTTAATTCACCTGGGCTTTTTGTTACGTCTCCTCTGTGAAGTGACTGTATTTTTACAGTAAAGGATCCTCCATAAGTTGGGAATATGACTGCACCACTGAAATAGCAATGTGCAGAGACGATCTTAGAAGGGTCTGAAATACACTTTCAAATTAGTGATTTGCCACTAAGTACTTGCAATACATTATGCAATTTTATTCAAGCTACTGTGTTTATGGTATACTTGCTGTTTTAGATTACAAACTACAAGCTTGCAAGAATTTTGTAGGACACAATGAAGCTTCCTTTCTCAAAAAAATCTAATGTACATTAGCTCTGTCATAGAGTGTTTCACTCTGAAACCTCCATCATATTTGGAAAAGACATATGGTCATATTTTTAAATAAAAGTAAAAATGACTGAAACATTATTACCAGTAAGGATTGCACTCTCCATTTTTGTTTCACAGGTAAATCCTTTCTTTCCAATTACTATAGAAACAAAAAGTAGTCTCAGTTCTAGTCATGGTCATCTCCTCAGTTCATACCTAGGTAGTAAGAAGATTCAGAAAACAAATCCACGGAAGCATGGTCTGAAGACATAAAACTGGAAGCCAAAAGCAGTGAAAGTGACAGCTAGCTACTGGACAGAAGAAAGGGCTGAGAGCCAAAACTTTAATTGTAAACCCATCTCAGCTAACTGCTTATTGTTTTAGCTTCAGGCATTACTTAACTTCTAGGGTAGAGTATTACAGTGGTTACTGTCATTGTATTTACAAAATTTATGTAGAGATTTGTGCTCATGCAATGAATGAGAGGGCTGAAAAATATCACAGTTAGAGCCTTATCTACTTGTAACAAGGATGAGACTTTTATTAGGTCAAGGGAAAGAAAAGTAAACAAAATACACTCAAATACTTAGTCTCAGTGAAAACCGGTAGCTATTTCACAGTCTTTATTTATGAGTCTTGGAAAATAGGAGTTGTCTGTGTACTGGTATTGCAAAATATTGGTTTAATTAACACACTTTTCTATAAGGAAATCAGCTTACATTGCACAAGAGTACTGAAGAAGAATTGTTCATTTTGACCCTAAGAGGTATGTACTAAAAGCGGTTACCTTCTGTGAAATTATAATTAATTATTTCTGCAAAATATGTTGCCCTGCATCATAATTCAAATTCAAAGGTGTATAACTAATATTTTTGGGAAAACTGTATTTTACACATCTGGCTTGAGTAAACTCTTGAAAGTATATTTTTAAATGTCAGAATTTTTCCTGAAAAGTACTGAAAACCTGGGTTTTCAGTCTGTGAGCTCAAATGTCTATGTCCGAATATCAAGGGCATATTAAAAATGTAAAAAATACCTAGTGGTTGACCATTGTGCTGCATCATCAATCTGCTTATAGCATTCACACTTCAGAAGTATGGTAAAATCTACATTGTTGCTAAACTTACTGATTTTTCTCTAATTTTTCCTTCTAGATATAAGAAGACAACCAGAAATAAGGTTCTCAGAACAAAACTGAGACTATTGACTCAATCTTACGAGGTTAGACTACTGAAGCTTGAGACACAAATAATATAGCAGGCCACCAAAAAGAACACACAATAGCTGGCCTCAGATATCCAAATATGAGATGAACTAGGCAGTGGAAAGACAAGAAGAGACTAGCTGAAAACATGGTTCATTTAATGAAGAAACTACTGAAGAGCAAAAGAGAAGCAGATATTGCTGGTCAAACAATGCAGAGGGATAACCGAAACCAAGATTAATTTCAGGTCTATTTAAGAAATAAATATAAGCAAACTCAAGATCTTTACCTATGAATATACAATCAGTTAATTAAAAATGAAACCTGTTTGAAAGCTTTGCCTTTAGTATGTAAAAAAGTTGCTTGCTCCCATGGGCTGTCTGGAAAGTTGTAAGTTACTCTTTGTGTTCCTTAACATACACTGCACCATATATAATAACAGTAAAACCCCTTGAATGAACTACTGTATTGTTCATAAATCACAAGAAACAATTACAATGTGTACTGTTCCTTCACTGAATGCCTTTAGAAAAGCAGCTTCTGAATGTTCAATGATTTTGCATATCACTGTGTCAAAAGCTGGCATACACAACTGGAAAAAAATCTGACTAGAGTTAGCAATAAATATTTAGAAGTTATACTTTGATGCCTTCACTTTTAATACCAAATCTCTTTAGCTACAAAGTAGACAGCTTTCAAAAACTCCAAATTAATAAAGTATTTGAAGTTTGTTTTTTTTTTTTTTTTCATTATTCTGAAGAGAGTTCTTAATTGTAATAGTGAAATGGAGAGAAAGACTTAACATAAAATTATTACTGACACAGATGGAAGTCAGCAAAGAAAAGCTCACTGGATGATCAGGTGTTTTTTAAAAATTTCTTTATATGTTTGACCTCAACATTAGAAATATACTTAATGATAAAGAATATAAGGTTTACAATTTTTGTGTGCTTTCTCCTCAATACACCATCATATGATATGCTAATATGTACATGTTGACCTTTTGTATCAGACTATATATAGCATAGCATCAGCAGATACGAAAGGTCTTTTGCTGTTCTACACTGGAGTATTGGAATATGCATTCTGGGAAGAATCAAGAAAAAGATAGTTCACAATTTTGTCAACACTGCATTTTCTGAGGAACTCCGACCTGTTACAGCCTATTTGATATCAGAAGCTAGAAACATTATTAAGTGTCCTGGTTTGAGTCAGGATGAAGCCAATTTTCCTTTAACTGATTTTATTTCTTTTCCTTCAGTAAGCTTTCTTTTAACTAGCTGCAGTGTGTTCTAACTAAGACTGATAAGAGTGGAATGTTTTTCTAACTGCTGGGTCTCCAAGGTCGCATATTTACTCTGCTGGCTCAGGCACTGCGGGGAGATCTATGACCCCTACATAGGATACTGAGTTAGACAGACTGCAAAATTGGCCAGAGATATTCCATTCCATGTATCTACGTAAGCTCAGAGGAAGGTCAGAGATCACAGAAGACAACTTCCTTCCTGCTTTGTGTTCCCTTCTCTTCCATCCATGGCCAGCATCTGGGGAGGACTCTGTCCTTCCATCACCATTGACCCCCAGGCTCAAGCTCTCCTGACCCGCATCGCTCTGTGCTCTCTCCAGCAGCAGCTCTGGGATTTCTGGGGACTGTTCCAGTTCAGGGAAGTGCTGTGGGAGTTGCTGGGGGCGCGGGGAGGCAAGAAGCTTTTGCACATACCTGAACATATTTGTATATAATTGTATATATTTTCTTTTATCATTTGTGTTTAATTAAAGCTGTGTAGTTTAGTTTTCAATCCAGCCAAGTATCTCTCTTTTTCTCTCTCTCTTTCCTTACCTGAGTGAGAGGGGGAGGGGATTGAAAGCATTGTTGTTGAACCTGAGTCAAACGGTGACATTAAGTAATTTTGTGTTTTCCATTTATTTTGAAAGTTCTGAAAACTTACTTGGTGTACTGGTTTCTCTGCTGCTGTCCCCTGCTACAATGACAACAGTATTACGATGTTTACAGCTCTCTCTCTTTCTACAGACAAAGAGCTATATGTAGATTCTAAGAATGAAGAAATTAATAGAGTGTGCGCAGGACCAGTTTGTTCTTTAATTATCTCATGCTATAAATATAAAATATGACAGAAGAAATATAAGGACAACCAAAATCGGAGGTAGTTTAATTTTAAAAATAAACAGTCCACTTTGCATAATTAGTCACTGCTGCTATTTGAAGGAAATTTTCATTATTTGAGAATAAGGTTACAAATTATCAGTAATTTAAAAAAAAAAAAAAAAGCCAAACTTATAATTTCTGACTATATGACTTAACACAGCAAATAAAATGAAAACAAAAGATTTTTTATGCTTCTGAGTGCTAAGACATGCAGGTGTGTATTTATACCACGGAAGAAAATCCCCACACTTCAAATAGAGTCAAAAGCATCCCTTACCTTTGAGTTTACAAACACTGCAGTCAATCCTGTAATTACAGTCATATACACATGTTCCTGTCAGTTTGAACTTAGGTAAGGCAGCAGAGTAAACTGTTAGCCACAGATACCTCAAGCAGGTACTAAAGTAACTACATGGATGGTGCAGAGGGATTGGGACTCACACAGGAAATCAGGCCATCCTTCTTGCTTAGCGATTAAGGTAGCCAGAGCTCATCTGTAGATTTTACAATTAAGAAGAGCAACTTGAGAATTAAAAAAATATTGACATATCAAACTTTCCACCTTCCTTATAATTTCTCTCAAAAAAGCTGTATCAATTCAGACTGCATTACAATGAAATCTCTTGATTCTGTAATCCACTACCAAGATGGTTTTTGCCTTGTCGCTATCAAAATGAAATTTTATATATGCTTGTATATCTTTCCGTATTGGTAAGCTCCAAGTTCAAATTCCCTGTAACACTTCAATGTCAAATTTCTTCCACAATCCACTGGCATGTTTTCTCTTTATACTATGTGGAATTGAATGTGGAATAAGAAAAGGTTCTTTAGGTATGTTGGGGAGAAAAGGACAATCAAGGAGAGTGTAGGCCCTCTCCTGAAGGAAACAGGATACCGAAAAGGCTGAGGTCCTCAATGACTTCTTTGCTTCAGTCTTCTCTGGCAAGTGCTCCAGCCTCAACACAAAGGCCACACAAGGTGAAAGCAGGGACCGGGAGAGTGAATTACCCCCAGCTGTAGGAGTAGAGCAGGTTAGTGACCATCTAAAGAACCTGAAGCTGCATAAATCTATGGGACCCAATGGGATTCACCTACGGGTCCTGAGGGAGCTGGCGGATGAAATTGCCAAACCTCTGTCCATCATTTTTGAGAGGTCATGGCAGCCTGATGAGGTTCCCTCTGATTGGAAAGAAAAAAAAGGAACACAGCCTCTATTTTTAAAAAGGGGAAAAAAGAAGAGAACTACAGGCCAGTCACTCTCACCTCTGTCCATGGCAAGATCATGGAGCAGATCCTTCTGGAAAGTCTTCTGACGCACATGGAAAATATAGAGGTGATTGGTGACAGCCAACATAGCTTCACTAAGGGCAAGACATGCCTGACCAATCTGGTGACCTTCTACAACAAGGCTACAGAGTTGGTGGATGGTGGCAGAGCAACTGACATAATCTACCTGGATTTCTGCAAGGCATTTGACACTGTCACACATGACATCCTGGTCTCCAAACTGACAGGGCATGGATTCGACAGATGGATCACTTGGTGGGTAAGAAATTGGTTGGATGGCCACACCCAAAGAGTTGTGGTCAATGGCTCAATGTCCAAATGGAGGCAGGTGACAAGTGGTGTCCCTCAAGGGTCAGTGTTGGGACCAGTGCTGTTTAACATCTTTGTTGGAGACACAGAGAATGGGATTGAGCATATCCTCAGCGAGTTTGCTGATGACACCAAGCTGTGGGGTGTGGTTGACACCCTAGAGGGAAGGGATGCCATCCAGAGGGACCCTGACATGCTGAAGTGGTGGGCCCATGCCAACCTCATGAAGTTCAGCAAGGCCAAGTGCAAGATCCTGCATCTGGGTCAGCACAACCCCATGCATAAATACAGGCTGGGAGGAGAATGGATTGTGAGCAGTCCTGAGAAGAAGGACTTGGGGGTGGTAATAGATGAAAAGCTTGACATGAGCCACTAGTGTGTGCTGGAGTCCAGAGAGCCAAACACATCCTGGGCTGCATCAGAAGAAGTGTGGCCAGCAGGGCCAGGGAGGTGATTCTGCCCCTCTGCTTTGCTCTGGTGAGGCCACACCTGGAGCACTGTGTACAGTTCTGGTGTCCTCAGCACATGAAAGATACAGACCTGTTGGAGAGGGTCCAGAGAAAGGCCACCAAGATGATCAAAGGCCTGGAGCACCTCTGCTGTGAAGACAGGCTGAGAGAATTGGGGCTGTTCAGCCTAGAAAAGATAAGGCTCCAAGTAGACCTTATAGCAGCCTTCCAGTACTTGAAAGGGGCCTACAGGAAGGCTGGGGAGGGGGCTTTTCATCAGAGAAGATAGTGACAGGACAAGCGGTAATCATTTTAAACTGAGAGAGGGGAGATTTAGGTTAGATATTAGAAAGAAATTATTCACCATAAGGGTGATGAGGAAATGGGATGGGTTTCCCAAAGAGGTTGTTGATGCTGCATGCCTGGAGGTTTTTAAGGCCAGGTTGGACGAGGTTTTTTTCAACCTTGTCTAGTGGTAGGGTTCCCTGCCCATGGCAAGGGGGTTGGATCTTGATCTTTAAGGTCCCTTCCAACCTTAATGATTCTATGATCCTATGAATTATTTGCTGATTCCAATCTCTGTTCTCCCACATCTGAGAATCTAAGTGCCTTCTGATGGAAGACAGATTTGTCTCATAAGTTTTCTGATGAAGCTACAGTGGATGTTTCCACCATACCCTTAATTTATTTCTTATGTTGTTTACAGGTGATCCCTCTGCACCACAGCAAAGGATCACACACTTAAAAGGTAGGATAGTTATGACTAAGTAATATTAATTGCCAAATATTGCAATGAATATAAATATTGGAACTTGCACTGTGGAGCCAGAGCAAATTATCGAGGGTCAGCCTTTTGACCATAGTGCTATATCTTGGTTGATCACAAGTTACTACTGTACCAGTACTGCTTTTCAGGAAAAACAGCTGCAGAACTTTCCAAAGATTTCAACAGTTATGCTCATAAACTTAAAGTTGGGCAAGAAACAGCATTGTGAACACAAATCTACATTTATATTTATACCATTTTAAAAGTATATATTTTTTAATAATTCTTTTTTACTTTTTTTTTTTTTCTTTTTCTTTTCAACTAGCATAGTGCTATGAAACTTGACTAAAGATGCAACTAGATTTCTCTAAACTTCTCTAAAGGATCATTCCTGTTAGGCAATCTTTGATAAGTGGACTGTTCTAAAAATAATGTTACTCAGTTTTGTTAGAAAATCACCTCTGTCATCAGTTGCCATTATGTACCATTCAAGCATAACATTTTCACTCCCTTGAAAATGAGAAAATATTCATGCTATGAATAGGTTAGGTATTTTCTCAAAGGAGCTGGCTATTTTTTTCACTATTTTAAGACTATAAATATACAGTCATTTTAGTAACACTGCTCAAATGTACAGAAATTGAAGATTTGAGCATAATACTTTGGAACTGTTCATCATGCCTCTGTGTTTCAAGATGGTCATAAATAACCAAGCTATTTTACTAGTGGGCCTCAGTTTCTCTATTGATTGATTTTATAACTCACTTTTAGGTCTAAGGGTCTGAATCTCTTCCTGGTAAAAATCAAGAAAAAATCCAGTGAAATGAGGCTAGTAAATGAGTAAATAATGATGGAGGGGAACTGGTGTCTGAAGATATTTTTAATAAACAGTTTATTTTTTCTTTAGGCTACGAAGTCCAAACAAATCAGTTATTTAATTTTATCACTTCTGCTCAGCAGACTTCTTAGTGTGTTTGTGATAGTTAGTTATGTGATAAGATATGTCACATTTATTACTGTAAAAAATGTGCAAGTGTTTTTATTAATGCAAAGTGTTTTATTAAAATAAAATGTGTTAAGTACATAGCAGAACTACTATTTTCTTCTCAAGATTGTTGCACAAACATTTTGGTATTTTTAAGTATCTTTTCTCCTCCCAGAATGCATACCAATGCATTTGGCACTGTTAGCATATACAGTCAGTGCATTTAATACTATTGGTTTATTTTAATATATGTTGTGGGGAACAGTCCCTCTTTTTCCCCTCTATAGAAGACTAAACAACAAATGCCTTTCAAGTCAGCAAGACAGGAGTGATGCCTTTTCACTGATTCACTCAAGGACAGAATAAGCAGGCCTCTTGCCCTACCAGATAAGTGCAGAGCGAAGAAGCAGCACAAGGGTCATAATAAGTGGCAGAGAAATAGACAATAGGTTAAAAACTGCCTCTAACAGAATATGTACCTGGCCAATGGTGATTGGCTAATTCAGACCGTGGTGCTTTCTGGAACAATGGTCTCTGATCCATAAAAAAGAGAGTAGGATCTGCTCTCTGTGGGTCTCTGCTCGCTCTCTCTGCCTGCCTAGGACAGGACCCCACTGCAGCACCTGAATCTGCCTGAGTGCCACTCCGCTGCAAGGAGAAGCAAAGAGGTGGGTGCCGCCTGTGCCCGCTCCCAGGGACCAAGCCTCCTGCAGATCTCCAGCCGAGCCTGCCAGCACATTTTTGAGAACTGCGCTACGCAAAGGAAGGAGGGTAAATACACACACACACACACACTTTAACTTTCTTACTAGGCTCAACTCCTACCCTTTCACTTCATTGATTTATACCTCTCCTTCGGAGTGTGCTTTCACAAACCTTAGTGCCTTTGAATCCCTTTTCCAATATACATACCTAGTTAACCTCTCCTGAACCTTGATCCCTTAGTTTGTATTATCCCTTAATAAATTGATTAATTGCAAACTAAACATTTGTTTCAGTAATAATTTGTGAGCGTGGTGGGAGGGTACTTTAATCTACCCTCTTAGAAACGAACCCTCAGTGGCCGTTCCTCTGAGAGAGGTGGACGCTCGGGCTTTTTAACAAACCTCTCCACATTGGGGGAGGGAGTCGCGAAAACATCCTGACAGCCGGTAGCCCTCTGGTACCGGCTCCCGACATATGTAAAACAGGAGAGCAAATAAATCCAATGCAGGGTTTCCTGATATGAATATTAGGATTCTACTGGTTTTACTTATCTAATATTATGGGACAGAAGAAATCACAACCTAAATATCATGTACAAACAATCTTTATCTTAAAAGCACACAGACTGTGTGTACACAGATACAAAAAATATTAAATACAAGCTTCAAGGTTGCTTTGAATAAATTTCTATCTGCTCATCCTTAAGAATGTTATGGAGCACACTATTAAATTACCTTTCTATTTATTCTCACATTTATTTACAGTTATATTTCAGTTTGTACTGAAAGTGCGCCTTACGTTAACGCCATCTCTTTTCATCCAATGCAGATGTTAGTATATCATCAGTTACAATGTGAAAGAGAACTTTCACATTCCTGAACAAGTAAAAGGAAAATCCAAAGACTAACAAGATGTCTCAGAAGAATAAGATTATTATTTTCATTCATGAGAGTGCACAAAAGAGGCCCAGTTGCAGACACAGGGAGAGGTCCAATTACAACTCCAAATAAGACCTGAATTGTGTATTATTTTTAAATGTTGAAGAGTAAACTAAAACTCAGCACTAAAATCATAAGTACCAGTATAGTCATGAAAGAATATACTAAATCAAGACATCATAGAAAGAATCCCATAATTATCACACAGACTAAAGGAGTAGGAGGGAAGAATGACCTAATTGAAGTACAACTAACATGGTTTTCTTTCATAAAACCCTATGGTTGCCCATGTGTAACAAAATCCCAACCACAAAAGGAGAACAAAGAATTGACCTCCAATGTATCAAAAGAACCGTAAGGTCTAAAATTGAGAAGTGTACCTGTTTTAGTGCATTGTCATAAGCCACATTAGTTTTCCAATGTGGAGGCAGAAATTTCAGCCTTACATTCAGGTAGTCTTGCACTCCTATTTAAGTACATTATAATTCAGGATTTTTTTAATGCAGCAGTCAAAATTAAACAAGAATTAGATCTGATAGTTGGGAGCAATGCTGCAACAAACAACAAACTTCTAGAATGGACCAAGTTAGTTCATCAAATCTTGCACACTCTCCAGTTAATTCTAGCTGAAGAACCAAAGAAAGCTCCATCTTCTGGTAGAACTGTATTTCAAAGATGCTACGAACACAATAAATCTCAAATTTAATACAAATAAAATAACATTATAAAGTGAGGCTCTTTTCCAAAGCAGTTATTTTTAGATCTAACTACAATAACATATGAAACACATATGAAATAGAACTTCTTATGTTAGTTTGGTTCCAGATTTATTAGCCCATTATTAAGAATATAGTAACTAATTAGAAAAGAAATAATCCTCATGTCCAAAGAAGAAAGATAAGAAAGAAATATCACAGAAACTTTCATTCATTCACTATACTTTCAACGTATTTCTAAGATACGTTCATGTTTGCAACTCTCATATATCCATTTATCATATAGGTATATACTATACTGTTGAGTATTTGCAGAACATTGAGCACCCTTCTGAAATAGGATCTGGCTTTGATTTATCCAACAAAAACACAGAAGATAATATTCCTCCAAGAATGTTTACTGTCTTGATCTTATCCCCTAAAATGTTTGTAGTCTAAGTCTAAGATAAGTCATGGCAGCTGGCTATAGCCAGACCTAATGCAATGCATGGAAAATATGAGTTTTAGCAAGCATAAATGGCAGCAAAATCAAGTCTACTAGCTTTCTAGCAATTGTTGACTTTTTAGCAGAGCAAGACAACTGAAGGGAGTATTTTGAAGTATATATGTGGATAACTATGAAAAACGAAATTTCTTCTTATCTTTTTTTAATAGCCTGTAATGCAAATTTAGATGCAAATGTGTAAAAGGGTCTCCAAAATGAAAATGTGTAAGAATTCACTATCCCTGCACTCCAGGTTTGGAATCACCAGAGATATGACAGGGGAATGCTCATCAGTTCATCTCACAAGAAACTCTATACAGCCGACTCGCAGGTATTAAAATGAAAGAAATAATATAATAAGGCAACGAGTGATCTTATTTATTAAGAAAACAGCACAACCCAGCTGAGTAAGAAATTAAGATCTTATACTAAATAATTAAGATCTTATAGTAATGTTTTCCAGCTGTAATCACCAACGATAAATACCTCCTGGATGAGGAGACTGACTTAGGACTGACTCCAGTCTCACACTGTAGTGCACAACTACTCTTTACTTTCCATTCTGCACATTGAGTGTAACAGGGACTTGGCATCTTATTTCTGCTCAGGAAATGTGGCACCATGACCAGCTGGTAAAATGCCTCATAACAGAACCTGAAATAACAATGAATACACTTTTAATATGTTTTGCTATCTGCCAGAACGTTTCTCCCATGCACTCATCACACTTACATCATATGTATCAGTCACCCAGTTTTTTGGGTTTGAATCATTCTGTACGCTGCTTGCCAGTGAAATAAACATCCCAGCATAGACATTACATTAACACTGTGGTTGCTATCTCACAGCAGTTGGGACTTCAGTTCTTTTTATATATAATATGCAATATTATTTTAATATTTTGTACTATGTAATGCGACATTTACTTTTTGGAACTGTGAAAGAGATAAAAGCAAATTAAGTCACATAATTATAAATACCACTGTTTTCAAAGCAATAGGCATACAACTTGAATCTGCATTTTGGTACAAATGTCAGGATAGCATTGCATCCAGGAAAAAAAGCATGCTTCAGAATCTTTTTTTTTCCCCCCAAATTTTAACATTTGAAGGACGCCACAAGTGGTTATTGTAGTGTTTGCACATTAATATAATTTACCTTCTTCACCCCTAGAAGGCAAAAAACATATCACATGGCTGCTGTAAAAATTTATTTAAGCTGCAGTTAAATTTTAGTGGCAAAAATTAATCTTGTTCAAGAAGATTTTGCCCATTTCAAAAAGGCCTCCAAATGTGAGGCCAACTGGTGAATACTTTCTACCGTCCAGCCAGTCTTTTGATATTCTATAGCACTGGCATCTATTAAAAGCTTCTTATGCTTTTCCTTTCTGCAATTCCATGATATGTTCACTGTACAACTTCAACAAATAATGGAAGATACAAAGGGCTTATAGAAGGAGTCTGGGCTACAAAAAGGCCTGAAGCCTGGCAGACTTCCAGGGGAAAATAAGTCAGTATAGTTGTATTATCTTGCATACAAATAAGGAAAATAGAAAGTTACAATAATGCCTTTGATTGCAGCATTTCCCAATAAGTGCAAACATAGAAAACTTCACAAATGTTTTTTATTTTGTTTTTCAATTAAAAAAAAAAAAAAAAAAGGAATCCTACAGTATAATATTTATTTCTACTCGCTCCAAAACATCCACACATTTTTGCTAACATGCAGAAGCATAAAGCAACTTGTAGGTACTTGTTGGTATGTCTGTCTGACAACAGAAGACAGCCAATCACTATTTCACTGTGTTGAGAGGATATTTATTATGAAGCAAAGGAATCCTTGATCCCATGAAACCTGGATTAACGTTCAGGCAGCGCAGAACAGTTTTTACTACTCTTCAATCCTTTGGTTTCTCCTCCCCCAGCTTCTGCTCTTACCTCACTATCTCTACCAAGGCTGTGCCTCTTTAGCAGTCCTGAACTCAGTCTCATCTCCAAAGCCTATTCTAACTTCTTTGTTTTGCACTTACTCATGATACAGAGAAAATTCTAGCTTCAGTTCTTACCCAATTATCCTTTTTCATTCCTGCCTAGGCCCTTTTCTGTGGCATACCATTTTTTACTAACACACAACGTCCATACCTCTTGTTTCTCATTTTGTCTTGTTTCTAAACCATGTATATTTTGCGATTATCTTCTTCCCACTCCCTTATCTTGCTATTAACCAGACTTTTCACGTTTTCACACCTTCACTGCTCTTTAGGGCCAGGTACTTTTTAATATTTTGAAACTATTTGATCAATCATTAATCTTCACATTCACTCCATTGTTAGCAGCTCTTATCTTGTATTGTAGTATCCAACAGGTAATTGGTAATTCATCTCTATTCAGTGCTATGACATAACTAAAAATGCATAAAGGAAAATTTCTAGTACCATTTGTACCTTTGACACCATAGGCAACAGCAATATAAGTTATCTTACTAGCTAGACAACCCAGACAAACTGTCTCCACCATATATTTTCTTTGTTATCTACTCACATTCCTCTAACTTTAAGCTGCAGTGGTGAGAATATATTAGGTGAAATTATAGGTGACAAGGTCTCTCTTTTTTCTTTACTATTAATACAATAGTAGGATGATATTTAACTGAGATTATTTCAACAGCTACCCTAGTTTACTGTTATACACTAGAAAATTATGCAAGACAAAAACAGTGGATATGCTTCTCATTCACATTTGCAGTAGACAAAGAAAGCCTGTCAGCTTTAATTTTTTTAATAAGTCAGGGTCAGATTGTTGCTTCTCTTAAATAAAATAAAATACTATGCTAGGTTATGTATTTTAAGCTTCAACTGATTTATGGGCAACAGTCCACATGTCTGTCTGTCTGCACAGCACGGAACATTTTCTTGTTTGGCTCCAGCAAGATTCTAAGCACAAACTTCATGCTATTAAAAAAAATAAAATAAAATGAATGGGATGAAAAGTCTTGGACACCTATTCATAATTTCAAGTAATGGCTACATGTCAGACATAGATGTCTTGCCCAGATACACCCTATATTGATTAACTCCTCAGTAACATGAATGGTCTTAGTTCTGCTACACTCTGTATGTGATATGATCAGAAAGAATGAAGAATCATGGAATGATGGTTGGCAAGGACCTCTGAAATCACTGAGTGCAACCATCAGCACTAAAGAAAATAAACAAAACAAAACCAACCAACCAACCAAAAAAAAAACCAAAACACCACCCAAAGTAAACACAAACAACCACACACATTCCACTAAAAAAAACCACAAACAACAAAATCCTCATAACCCTGGCCACTAGAACACGCCCTGTAGTGCCTCATCTACTTCACCACTTTTCAATTGCTAAGCCCAAGATGGCCTCCAACCACCACATCTTCCACTAGTCCTTCTCTGTGAACAGGAGGTCCAGCTAGGTGCCTCCCCTGGTAGGCTCACTTACCAGTTGTGTAACGAAGTTAATGTCCACATACTTGGGGAGCCTCCTAAACTGTTTCTTGTCTGCTGTGTTATATTTCCAGCAGACATCTGGAAGGTTGAAGTACCCCACCAGGTCAAGGGCTGGCCACTGTAAGACTTCAGCCAGTCACTTATAGATTACTTCTTCTGCCTTGTTGTCCATGTTGGGTGGTCTAGAACAGATTCCCAGCACAGTATCTGCCTTATTTGCCTTCCCCTTAAACAATTAATCATCACTATAATCAAGGTCTATACAATCAAAACACTCCCTAACATATAGAGCCACACCACCACATCTCTTACCTTGCCTGTCCCTTTTGAAGAGCTTATATCCACTCATTGCAGCATTCCAGTCATGACAGTCATCCCACCGTGTTTTTGTGATGGCAACTACTTCATAGCTGTATGAACTGGGCTATCAATTTCAACTCCATCCTTGGCACTTCACCCCTAAGCTCCTTTCTGGTGGACCTGGTTTTATCCCCCTTCTCCTTCTAGTCTAGGTTAAATCCCTGTCCATGAGCCATGCTAACTCTTGCCCTAATACCATTTCATACCTATGTGACATCATTTTACCATTCATTGCAAGCAGGCCCAGTGTCCTGTAAAACAAACCATGGCCAAAAAACCTGGAGTCCGGCTTGTAGCACCAGGTTTGGAGGCAGGCATTGATCCGTTCAGTCTTCTTGTTTAGCCTTTCATCATTTCCAGTAACTAGAGGGATAAAGGAGAAGACAAATTGTGCTCTCCTGTTCCCTTGACCATTCATGGAAACAGGCTGAAGGTTCTTCAATAAAGGCAGGCAACACTGTAACTCAGTCACTTGTTTTTCTGTTTCAAAAAATTGAAAAAAGAAAAAAAAAAGAAAAAGTTTTGTGTACAAAGTGAAGTTTTGTCATGTTTCTAGCTGGGCTTTCAATTGCTTTCAGCAGAATCACTCCCTTTTTGCAGTCTTTGAAGGGAACAAATCTGTAGTGCCTTTTCCTGTTATTTCCCTCATTTCAGTTTTTGTAATTTCACATATTGTACATGTAAAATTAGAAAAACCTTTGAGGAAGTCTTTCATTACATAGTTACTTGTGGGTTTTTGACTAGTGAGGTTCTCTTAATGATGCTTGAAAAATAATTTTATTAAAATGTGGACTCTATAATTATGTTCCATGAGATTTAAGTCATTGATGTAATTGACTTTTCATTAAACTTTTCATCATCTGTCACCAAAGCCATAATTACAGTGAAAACTAATCTGAGTTACACACTAATTCCCAAAAAAAGGATTTAGCATTTCATATGGTTCTTCAGCATTGTCTGGACACTTAAACTCCAAAAATTTAAATGTCAGATATTTCTTTTAATATTTTTGTTTGTTTGTTTTCCCTTTGTTTTCAGTTCAATTCCTCACACTATTACTGATCATCAATGTGGTCCAGAAAGTCTTACCTGAAGTGCATTTCATTTACAAGTTTTATCTTATTACAGACTCAAAAAACTATATACAAAGACAAATAAAATCACAATTTTCAATAATTTTATAGTCAAATTAAAAAAATAATAACCTAAGAAACAATCCTGACTAAAACATTGTTCTCCAGGTGCAGTATTATGTTATACTAGGAGCTTTATTACTGGTAGAAAATATATGTTTATTCATTTATTTATTTTAAAGCTTATCCAAATGCAAAGAACTTCCAGATTTAACAGATCACAGTTTACACTGTTTGAATTTGTTATGCAGAAACTGATACATTAAAGAAAAAAAGAAGAGCGTGAAAAAGCCACATTATGATGCTACCCCTCCTCAGAATCCAGCTTCATTATAATCATCATTGTGCCTGCCTTTGTCCTTGGTATGCTCTCCTTTCATGCATTCTGTGCTTTCTTTGCTCACTGCATTAATCACTGTCCACAGCTGGTACAATTTAGCTGTGGTGCTGTTAAGAATACCACACATTCTTCAAAATTCAAGAAGTTCACCAGTAATTATTAATTAAAAAAAAGTTTAATAACGCAGCACAAATGCTTGCCAAGTCTTATTCTTAAATTCCAATATGCAAAAATTTGACCTAATTCCATATATGCTAAATACCATTTTCTGAAAGATCTCTGTGAAAAATAATTGTACTCTGAATTTACAGTCATCAATGACAGGTTATACACTGAGTTAAATATAGTATTTATTTTACAAACTGTCTCTATTTTTATTTTCTTATTAAACCTCACTATTGCCAGAGATGACTAAATGGGCATAATAATTTCTGATGTAATTCCTGCTAGAAAAGCCAGTAGTTTATGTGGTAAAAAGTCAAATAATGCTTTATTTCCTTAACTTCTTAGAATCATAGAACTGTAGAATGGTTTGAGTTGGAATGGGACTTCATCTAGATCCAACCCCCTGCATAGACAAGGACACCTCCCATTAGATCACGTTTCTCAGAGCCCCATCCAACATGGCCTTGAACACTTCCAGGGAGCAGGCTACCACAACTGCCCTGGGAAACAAAAAAAACCACCACCAAAGAATGTTGCAAGTGGAGCTTGGAAGAATAAATAAGCCTCTCCCTGCAAATCCTTTGATTTTTATATGCAAACCTACATGCAGCTAAAAGTGTCTACAAGTTCTCTTTTTTTTTTTTTCCCTCTTTTTTCTCTCTTATATAAACAGCCAGGAACATATAAAACAGCAACAACAACAAAATAATCACTGCAGTTCTTCTCAATAAAAGAACTATAAAAAAATGCTCATTTAAATAAGTAAAGATGAAAAAAATATGTGATCTAACAGAAATATTTATGTGTATACGTGTATAGTAATTTTAAAAATAGTTTACTTAATTCATTAGTCCAAATTTTCTTACTCTCATACTGCTACCAGTTTTCCTTGCTGTGCAGCAAACAACAGGGGCATTGATGGAAGAGACTGACCCTTCTGTTCAAATACTTAACACAATTACAATTCTCTTCATATACCTATGTGAAGAGTGTTTTGTAAGTAAAGTGCCACAATGCTTATAGCAAGATGTTACAGACAAACACACAAAACAATGCAAACTGACAAGACTTGTCCAGGAAAAAAATGTTCATTTTTTTTCTAGCAACAGAAAACAGGCTTTCCGTTATGCACATCCTCAAATCAACTTTCAACTAACAAATAATGTAACGAATACAGTGATAAAATATATTTCATCTCTATGCTTATCTGCAGTCAATTTCAGCAAAAGAATAATAAAGCTTCAGGTTAACTTTCAAAAATGCAGCCTACACCACAATCACTTTAAAAACCCATTGACATAGATGTCTTCCACTGGCTCCACTGTCATAGATGTGCAGATGTAACCCCTGACTGTCTGGAATGTATTAAAAAGCTGTCAAGTAACATACTCATACCCTAGAAACAACAAATATTTGAAGCTGTCTCCTTCAGACCAAAAAGATAATTCTTGAGCCCTTCATCACTAGCATGTATTTCAAAACTTAGCATCTCTAAAATACAGATTATAAAGACTGTATCTGAAAGAATTCCATGTTTGATCCAGCTTGTTCTGCAAAGGAAAAAACAATATTAGAAAATTATGCTATGACTTTTCCTGATGGTTCCTCCTGTGTCCAAACTCAGTATGAAAAGTGAAGATTTTGATTGACCTTTAATTAGTTACGACAAAGATTTCTGGATGAGAAGTTCCACACAGCGTCCAGGTGAAGATGATATAGTGTTACTAGTGACAATTCTAGAACTACAGTTATTTTCTTATGTGCATGGCATCTCAAAAGGATAGCAGAAATGTGCAGCTGCTCTGCAGTTGACCACATAGAGTCACAAGTCTTCATAAGAGACTTACCTGCCCTCATTGCCTTTCTTTTATTGACAAAAGCTTCACCTAGTATTTCTTAGCAAACAATAACTGCTGTCTACTAATACGGGCCTTTCCTACACCCCACCAAAAGACGCTACTCATTGTATCAGTGACACTACTGGAATCAAGCAGTCAGTGGTACAACATAAGTAACTTTGGTAGGGTTGTGGGATGCCTTGGGAAGAGAAAACAACAAAACTAGATAAAAAGCTCATCTTGGTAACTGTCTGTATAAAATTTTTATAATATTAGTTTAGAAAGATTGTGAAACTTCACAACCAGGCTCTTTGGAGTGTAAGAACCTGGACAAAAGCCAATTGGCACCTCAAGTATTGGGGCCATACTTAGGGCACTGGGCATTAGCTGACTTGCAATCACTGCAAGATTCCTCTCATGTACTGGAGTTGTATGGGGACAGAGGCACGGAGTCAGAACAACTGACTTATTCCTTGACTCCATACACAAATTCATTTCTATTTAATGCCATGATCTTTCCTCAAATATATGAGACTTCAGTTCTGGAATAAAATTACTTTTTGTAGGCAAACACATGAGTAAAAACATCTGAATTGTGCAGAGAGTACTGAAGTTTGAAATTAAAGTCTATTGCTCCTCTCCTTGTTGAATCTAATGAACATTGACACAGCTACAAAAGTGACTTATTTCAGCTGAACTGAAGTACATTTACAATAAGGCTTAGACCTTAAAACACTGATACAATTTCATCAGTCATAATATTTTTCTCATCATGGAAGTACTTAACCTCATTGCCTCAGTGTCCAGCAATTTTACTGCAAATAAAGTTCACAATGTCCCCAATCCTCCATGTTATTCTGACTAGAATTTTAATAATTGTTTTAGCCATTTTTATCTGGTTTACATAAAAAAAAAAGATACTCAGAAGAGTATTTTAGTTAAATTTCTAAAGATTATGATCAAAGGAGCTGGACATCTGAAATAAATATTTAACCAGTAATCTCTCTGCTTACAGTAGAAATCTGTCATGATAATCAAAACAGAACATGACAAAAGCAATTGTTGAGCAGTACCTAACATTCTCCCTATGTGGAAGAGGGGCTAACTTGTACTTAAGCATTCATATATATCAGTCAAGCTATTTTCTTTTAAATTTCTACTGCAGGAATACCATCAGTACACAGCCTAGCTTCCATTGTTGCCTAGCTGAGCAACAAATTGAGAAAAACCTCTCCAACTGAATCACAATCTGTATTTGTTCATCACCAAGATGCAGAAAGATATCCTTGTAACTTCTAAATCCATACACAAAATCACAGGAACAGAAACAAAGATACTTAGAGCTAGCTACAGCTTTTCATTCCACCAAAGCAGTATGAAATGTGGAGAGAAAATGTCTTCATCAAATCTTGCCAAACAATCAGATAAAGAGTAATCATAGTCACAGCAAGGAAAATAGTACTATCAACAGAGGGGAAAAAAACCCAACCTGTAACAAAAATCTGTCCTACAGGATAGACATGCATTTTTTAATGGTAAAACCACATTTTAAAGCATAGTCGTTACTTACATTTTGATGCTAGGGACAGGAAGTGAAGTTATGCTAAAGAGCCCTTATTAATGATAATCTCATTCAAACTAGTCACAATGAGAGATGTCATTCAAGACAATTTTTCTGCACTCTGTGAACAAATAATGTTAATATATTAAGACTGCTGTAACAACCAGCTTTTTAATATCAGAAGCATACGCTGATGAATAATTAAAAAAATGCTTTATTCTGGAAATAAAGCTTTAGGAGTATTTACTCCTCAAGACTTTGATTGCTTCATTACCTTTATTTCAAGTACTTCAAAATAACCTCTATAACAGGTTTCAAGATACTAGCCTCAGCACTTAAAAGTTAAGCCAGTACCAGAAATCTACAAGGTGAAGCATTTCTAGAGCTATGAAAATAAAAGAAAGGCATTCAAATACATGGAATAAGTTGAAGGTGGAGAAAAAAATTCTTGTAATGATATGAAAACACAGAATGTAAAAACTTTAAATAATTTTAATAAGCCTGATAACCTTCATCTTACACTTTCCGTGACAAATACAAATGGAAAGGCATTGAAGCTAAGTGAATACAAATAAGCCCTTCACAAAATGATCAGGTAAAAAACTTGATATTTTTTTGTAAATGGACCTTAAAAACACAAAGAAAATGTATCCTGAATGTCCCGGGTTTTTCAGTGTTGCTTTTTTTTAAAGATATACAAGAAGGGGTAACATGTCTAAAGAAGAGATAACAAGCACTTTAATGGTAACAGCTATCATTTACATGATTCTACTCGCCAGCTAACACTTTGCCATGTTACTTACTCATTTGAAATACCTTCCTTTCACTCTCCTGAATATATGGTCATGGAACATGGGAGCTTCAGTCACAGACATGATGCTGCAACAGTAAAACTACACCCAAGGTTAAGATTGTATATTGACAGCTAACATCCACTACTTCTGAAATATTAGAAAAATGTTCAGTGCTTCAAACTGAGTGTTAAGAGAGCAACATTTAGGAAGTGCGTTTTCAATATAGGATGTGAAGAATCTCACTGATACTTTTCTTCCAAGACCTGACCAAACTGGTGATGGTTTGTTGTTTTTTTTTCCTAATTAGAATCTTTAGACTAGGTTTATTACAAAGATGTTGATGGTATTATGAAAACTGAAGTGGAAGATGACATTGTATTGGGCTTATGTGGACAGATTTGCATAACATGGAAACTGCAGGTGTGGCTTCTGTGAGAGGAAACCAGGGGCTGCCTTCATGTCAGATGGAGTCAGGTCCAGTTGCCTTCAACAGACCCAGTGCAGGACACTGCTTAGTCTATAAGCAATAGTGGTGATGTCTCTGTGATAACGTACTTTTTAAAGTGTAAAAAAATCATGCAGAGAAGGTGTAAGAGACCCTGCAGACACCAACGTCAACAAAGAAGAAGGGGGGTTACCCTGTAGCCTGTGGAGAAGACCATGGTGAAGCAGGTTGTCCCCATGCAGCTCACGGAGGACCACAGTGGAGCAGACACTTATACTGCAGCCCTTGGACATCCCAATGATGCAGCAGGTGGATATATGCCGAAAGATGTTGCTTGTTTATTGAGAGGCCCTGAAGAAGCACTATCCTGGCAGGAGCTGCAGCTTGTGGTGAGAAGCTCAATGCAAGATCACATTTTCTGGCAGGAACTGAGACCTGTGGGGAACCCAGGCTGAAGGAGTCTGTTCCTGAAGAACTGTACCCCATGTAAAGGATCCATGCTAGAGTAGTTAGTGAAGGATTGTATCCCATGCGGAACCCACGGTGGAGATTAGGAAAAGTTTAAGGATGAAGGAATGGAAGAGACAAAGCACTGTGAAATGACTGCAACACCCACTCCCCATCTTCCCACTATATCTTTCAGGGGGGAGGAGGCAGAAAACTTGAGAGTGCAGTTGAGTCTAGAAGAAGTGGGGGTGAAGGAAATATGTTTTTAGGTTTGTCTTTTTTTATTGCTATCCTACTCTATTTTTGTTGGCAATAAATGAATCATCCCCAGGCCAAATCTGTTTTGTTTGTGACGGTAATAGGTGAGTGATCTCCCTGCCCTTATCTTGGTCTATGAGATTTTTCATCCTATTTTCTTCCCTCATCCTGCTGAGAAGGCGGAGTGACAAGAGCAGCTGGATGGGCATCTGACGGACAGCAAAAGTTAACCTTTCACACTTAACAATACAACTTACTGAGACTTAAAGCTGTTTTCACTTTTATAAAATTAAAATACAGATTTAAAAATTATTTAACTCGATAATTTCCTTTTTAAATATTGTGGCATTCAGAATTTACAGTGTTTGTCTCGAACAATCCAAGAGATATGGACTCTGACACTCAAGATATCTGTTGTGTGTCTTGTGGCATTTGAGAAACAACATTTGTTAATGGACTAAAGAGATCTACAGCTGGCTTTGAGAGCAGGATACTCCCCTGCAATAAATTAAACCTGTGGTGTCAGTCGTCTCATCCTCTCCTTCATTATGCAGAGATCTCAGCAATTATCCCAAAAAGGACTATCTGCAGGCCTTGACTCAGGGCTATACTACCCCTCCCTTCCTATCTCAGAGGAGCACTGAGAAGATAGGAGTTTTTCCTTACTCCGGAAAGAAGAGTTGGGGGGGCAGTGGGCAAGAACTGTATAAAAGTCTGGGACTCTATGGGTGCATTTGAAGTACTTTTCCACCAGGAACCACTTCCCCACCGACGACATCGCTGCACCGTGGGTAGTAACTATGCCCTCTCGCTTGCTGTCCTCTATCTCTCTGCTTTCTCCTCTCTTTTCTGTCTCTGTTTTCCTGCCTGTCCTATCTGCTCTAGGGACCTTTGCTTTGTTACTCTAATAAAAGTTTGTTATGCATGTGACATCTGACCTCGTTTGCGTCTTAATTTCACCAGTTGGGATCACCTTTATAAAAAATTGCCACGTATCCGAATACCGGATCGTGACAAATATAAATATTGCATTTTCTGGACATTATTATTATCTATACCTGGACAATGGTGGCCCTTTTTTCCTAGTCCTGATTGAAATGAGGTATTAAAGTTTATCCAGAGTGCATGTGTATGCTTCTACAGTGAAGAGGCTAGACTGATGTTTACATGCAATAAGCAAGCATGAATAAATTCTAGAGATCGTTCACAGAATTCCAACTGCTGTATCTGATATAGGCATGTTGCATTTAAAAAGACATGATGCATTTAAAAAGACATTTAACATGAAGCATATTTTAATCCCACTGAATTCAGCAGTACCCCTCAGATATGAATTTAGGCAACAGATTATATTGAGCTGGAAATGTCATGTTAAGAAGTTAAAACACATTCTTTTAAAGCCATGTCATTAATTCCCTACTGACCAAGAGTTTTAGCTTGTAACATCTGGTATCAGAAAATTATTTAATAAATGTAAGTAGATAACAAAGGGTAAAGCTATTCCTACACAGTATCCATTCTCAACGAGACCAAGAATGCCTGATTATCTATAATATGATAAAAACCATTATCACAACATTGCAATGAGAACTCAAATAGCATTAATTGTCAGTCCAAGTAAGAAAGAATACTTCATGTCATTATCATACTGTTCCATGCTGCATGTATGCACATAAACACAGTCCAATTACTGTTGAGCTTTGGAATAAATAATAGAGAAACAAAGAAGAATGCAAACAGGATAAATTATAACAGAGATTTATCAGAATAGGACTATGGTAAAGGTATCTATTATCCTTCTTTGAGAAAAAACCTTTATTATTTGGACAGAGGGAAAAAGATTAAACTAATCTATTTGTATTGAGATACCATTTGTCTGTAACATCCAGAGTATGGCTGTCATTGGCTCGATGTTCACATTGATATCAGTGACAACCGTTATCCATCAGGGCTCTGTATCAGGACCAGTACTGTTTAACACCTTCACCAGTGACACAGACAGTGGGGTAAAGTGCACCCTCAGCAAGTTTGCTGACATCAAGCAAACTGGTGTGTTTTACACACCTGAGGAACAGGATGTCATCCAGAGGGACCTGGAAAAGCTTGAGAATACATAAATACAGGCTAGGGGCTGAAGGGATTGAGAGAAGCCATGCAAAGAAGGGCTTGGGGATACTGGTGGTTGAACAGCTCAACATGACTACTTCACCTGCAGTACTCTGTCTAGCTCTGGAGTACTCAGCAGAGGAAAGACAGGGACCTGTTGGACTAAGTTCACAGGAGTGCTACAAAAATGCTTAGGATGCATGAAAATCTCTCCTGTGAAGAAGGATTGAGAAAGCTGAGTTTTTTCAGCCTGCAGAAAAGAAGGCTCTGGGTAGACCTAGTTGCAGCCTTTGAACACTTAAACCAGGCTTCTAGAGAAAGATAGGGACAAGATTTTTAGCAGGACCTGTAGTGATAATACACAGGATAACGGTTTTAAACTGAAAAAGGGTAGATTTAGACTACATATAAGGAAGAAAAAATTTTTTTACAATATGGGTGGTGAGACAGTGGAACAGGTTACCCAAAGAGGTGGTGGATGCTCAATCCGTGGAACCATTCCTGACCTGGTTGCACTAGGCTCTAAGCAATCTGATCTAGTTAATCACTGCAGGGGGCTGGACTACTTGACATTTAAAGGTCCCTTTCAACTCTAACTGTTCTATGATTCTACGTATTCCTCAGCAAAGTATGCATGAAATGGGAAATTAATGGTTAAAATCAAAACAAATTTGGATTATTGCAGGAGCTCTAAAACACTGAACTAGCCTTTGACAATATTACAACTTTAAGCTTACAGAGATTTTGGTTATCCATGTGCCAGAAATGTGCATTCCCAATGGAAAAGGTAGAGATAGGGTGTACCAGGGTTTAAAAAAAAAAAAAAAAAAAGATTCCATGTTTCAGGAAAGACTCAATAATCCAGTCTATAATAATAAAGGCTAACTGCTGCGGGTAAGTTTTTTGAAAAGGAGAACAAAAGGGCTAGTGGGTAAACAGAAGGGAAGAAAAAGGTTTATACAAATGATAAATACAATTACAAGCATAATGCACAACCCAAGTAGTTATAAACTAAGGCTAAATCTCAAGGCAAATCAATTTACCAATCTACCATTTTCAAAACAATAATCTGTTTACCGCCCCAGGTAGCTGTTCATTCCTTTAGAATCCTTTTGGCATCTGCCAACTAGAAACATAAAAATGGTTCACTTGGGATTTAGCACATCAGAATCATAAGAAGCAAAAACCTGTGAAAATGATTCAGAGGGAAGTGGTCAGTGGAAAGATGCCACATTAAGCAAATGAGAAACTGTAACACAGAACTACCAAGACCTAAACTGAAGTTTTTTCAAAGGCAGACAAGCTTCTGGGTGGGTGGCTGTCACACTCCATTTCATTAATCCTTCGACAGTGCTCAATAAATTTTTGTGCAGATGTAATGTGATAGAAAACTCAAAAGTGACTTTTTAATTTCTTTTTTTACTTTTTTTTTTTTTTTTTCCCCCCACACCTCCCTCTTTTTAAATATATTACTGGATGTGTCCACAAGGTTAAAATAACAATTCTGGTATGAACTGAACAAAAATAAGTGTAGTCTATAAATTAGAAATATTCCAAGATATCAAAATTATCAAAAACGGATATAAGATTGACTTCAATGGTTTAGCACTATTATAAGAGATTTAATATAAAGTTTAATAGTCAAAATTTTACCTTTCTATAGCATAACACTCACCACTGCCATATTGACATAGTATAATCTTCCTTTCTAGATTCCACTTCCAAAAAATCTACCTTTTCAAAACTACTTGAAATGGAAAGATGTCCCCTGATAAACCACAACACCAAAACTAAACAGAACAGATTTTCATTCTAACTCATGTTCAAGCTACTATAAACTTGTCATTGACTTTAAGTTATTTTATCAATTTATACAACAATTTTAGACTCCCAGTCCCAGGCAAAAATCACTGTGAGCGGAGTAATCACCTCTTACAAATTTTAGAAATTCCCTCATTTCAATGTATCAACATAAAACATGTATTAAAATAAAATAAAACCTAGTAGAAAGAGTTTCAGGAAATAAAAAGTATTTTACAGTAAATATGAATTATTCAGTCAATGTATGCTAGTAACCTGGTGCACTACCTTCCTATCACATAACATTTAATTTTTAACAGTGGCTTTAAGAAAAATTACAGCAAAATATGTGATTCTATGCCCCAAACATCTAACTACCTGACAAAACTACAGGAAAACAAACTGAACACAGCAAAGGCATTGAAGTTGTAACACACTCTTCAGACTTTCACTGACATGGACTGCATCAAAACCTTAAGATTACCAAGACACTCCCAACTTTCTATATCCCTAAAGCAAAATATACATCACTGGAAGAACAAAAAGGCTGGTTTGTATTTTTTAATTTTTGTTTGTTTGTTTGTTTTAGGTTTTGGAGTTTTTGTTTGGTTTTGTTTGTTTGTCTTGGGTTTGGGATTTTTTTGTTTTTGTTTTTAATCTAAGCAGTGCAGGAAGTAAAATACATCTATAGAATTTCACCAGTCTATATTGCAAATTTAAAAATATTTATGCCTGGTTAAAAACACGCAAAAAACCAAAACAACCAGAAATCTGTAAGTTAGAGGTGAAAGATTATTAACAATAAAGAAAATCCTTGCATAGACATATGCTAACACTTCTATAACACACTTTTGAAATTAAATTCCTTATTCTTTCTTTGGGTGTACACTAACAACTACTTATGACACCTTCTCATTCATTGCAGTCTTGGGCTTAGACTCATTTGCCTAGCACACTATAGTGAAAAAAAAATAACTACATTTAGGAATTATCTGTGATTCCATTCTGTTTAGCTGGTGTGGTATGGCGCAGGAACTAACTCACCAGGAAACAATTCATGTGGAGCAGAAGACTGGCTTGGATGCAGCCTTGAATTTTCATCTAAGAACAAATTACTTCATTTAAAATAAAATCACCCATTTGCAGTTAGTTGGTGTGTATACATGGGCCACACAAAGTGATAGTTATAGGCTAATACTACCTTTGATTATAGCTTCCAGGAAAATGCTATGAAACCATACAATTTTGATATTGTAATACCACAAAAACTAGGGTGACATAATTATGGATTTTCTTGTATTCTTAAGACAATTCTTATTGATATCTCAAAATAAAAAAGTCTTCCCAAAGCACAGTTGTAACAGGAAATATAATACATTTAGGGAAATTCCATATCACAAAATACTAGACAAAAACCCGTAAACATAAGGCTGTTCTGGTTTGAGCCAGAATGAAGCTAATTTTATTTGTTCTGATTTTTTTTTTTTTTCCATCAGTGAACTCTCTTTCAAGCAGTATTATATTGTATATTGTGTATATATGATATATATATGTGTATACATTTTTTTTTATCATTAGTATTTAATAAATCTGTCTAGTTTATTTTTCAGTCCAGAACCCTCAAAGCCTCTCTCCTTTCCCTCCCTGGATGGGAGGGGAAGGGATCGAGAGCATTGTTGTTGCCTGTTTGATTGCCAATCCCAAGTCAAACTGTGACAGACTACTTCATGAAAATAAAGAACTTATGAGGCAAGTAGTAAAAAAAAAAAAAAAAAAGAAAGCACTTTTATACAGGCAGCAAAACTTCTGCTTGCTTATGTTCATTTGTTCTTGATACTGGCACCCTATCCTATATATAACAAAGTGTCATTTGCCACATGATCTACAGAGGCTTTATGTCTTTTTGTGCCTTTTTCAAGGGATACTGTCTGGACCTTACCCTTGTTCTCAGGGGAATCTTGACAAAAAGTATTCTAGCAGACTGGCAAGCCAGCTGAAAATAAAGGAACAGAAACAGCAACTTGATATGCAGGCTGCCTTTTTTTTTTTTTTTTTTTTTTTTTTTTTTAAATACATGGCAACCGGGGCTGTTCTCCAAAACCACAAAACTAAGGAATGCATGCCACATCAGCGCAGAGAAGAGATACAAGATCCAGACACCACAGGTTACTTCTGCACCTGTCACTGATCCAAAAGGATGTTAAAAGGCAGAAACTAGAAGATAAATTAGTACATGAAGGCAGTTACAGTTGCCATATCTGAAATGCAATAAAGTAAAACAGGTGACAGAGAACAGAAGGAAAATGTGGCTGATATTACTACCAGCTAACCTCTTTTACATTCTGTGACCTCTTGTAGCACTGACATACCTACTACTCCTCAACATGGCAAAAGGAGAAAAATCACTTATGTGAGTGTTCAGACAATGAGTGTTAAACATAGAAGGGAGCAGACACAGAGAGAAAAGAGAAATAATGACTGAATATACAAAAAATATGCTTCAGGCTGTGAAAAGTAAATTGCTATCAAGAGATGTCATACTAATGCCATATACCACTATTAGAAGTGTTTGCATGACCTCTTAGTAGATTAACTGATTTAATGAAATTAAAAATGTATCTATTCTCTAAAATATATTGCCTACCAAGAATCTTTCATCATTTCAATTATTGTAAATTGTTTTAGTATGTAAATGTACTATTTTTTACTAATGCCTGCATTACTATTTGCAATACTTTTTAATTACTATATCCCTAAAAAACAAAATAGGTTAATGATAAAATAATGATAGAAATAATATGTGGTACTTGAAACATACTAAAGTTTCACTTACTAAAATATTATTTGAAAATATTTCTTCTGCCATGTTGTTGCATGACTTGTGCTTTTTCAGAATATCTGTGAAGTAATTTATTTATGAAGTTGGAATATTAATTATTTTTCGTCCAATCAACTGCTCAATTAATGCAGAGTAATTGCAATGTAATTAAGACTAACTGTAAAAGGATCCCTCATTTTCTTTATGAAACCTACCACTTCAGCTCTATACCTAGAAGACAGATGCTGAACAGCTGTACTAGGACGTCACTAAACCGCATGTGTTGGGAGAAAAGGCTAATTGTTAGACATTTTGACCTACACAACAAAAGAAAAAAACAAAGGAGAAAGGTAGAGAAATTGTAGAAGCTGTATCAAAGTGCTGAATAAACCTGAAAATACTATGAAATGTGTATACTTTGACAGAACTAAAAGGCAGGTTCCTGCTATATTTCTCAAGTTTCAATTCTGTATTTATGTCCTGGATATTTCCTTGAAACATCTTCAACATTCAGACTAGATTTCAATCACAATGCCTCATTCATAAGTCATTTAATCCTATTCTCTATATAGGAAAAAAGTAGTTGCAGCAGATGTCAGGAGGCTATACACAAAGAAAAAGAAAATATATTTAATTTAGTGGTTCCTACCTAGTACTGCAGTAAGGTAATGTCATTATATTAGAATATGAGAAATGCTTTTCAAAAGAGACAGAATTTACACAGTTTGAATATTAAATAACTCAAATGCTCTTTGAAGAAACTCATTCTATAATGCCAACATGTTAGACTGTCAGCATTAACTCATTCTATGAGGATAAGCTGGAAAACAAACCTGCACAAAATTTGGGGATGATTCTATCAGTACGACTACATATGCAAATTTAGCCACCTTAAGACAGTTTCAGTATTACAAAGCAGGAAAGTAACTGATGCAGTATGTAAGATTGCTATAAATCCAAAATGTACAAGAATATTTTTATAATCTATGTGATTTCATACAATAAAGCCTGTACTAGATACATAACCACTAGAATAGTAAAAGACCTTTCCAGTCATCACAAGCCTTGCTTTTCCTAAGGAAAAAAAATAATATGGAAAGTTCTTAAATTATAAACCTATTGCATACATATATTCATATGCATATTGCATATATATTTACCTAAAAAATATTTTTATGGCAATCCTTTAGTATATAAATGGGTGTTAAATATTTTATCTATTCTGCCTTTGACCTCCTTTCTTAATGGGCAACTGTTACTAACATGCACAAATGTTGCATGCACATCTCAGAGTATAAATATCTACATTTTAAAAAAAGCTTGTAATGGATATAAAATATCCTGACTTGCTCATATTAATCTTTTTTCCACCTAAAAATTTGCATTTCCAGCAATTTGACCATTTGGTTATCATAATTTCTTTCTGAACTACTTTCACAGCTTTTGATCCTATCCTAAGTCTTGATTTTATTTATTTACCAGAAGTACTCTTCATGTAATCTAGAATTCTAGTGCTGATCATTCTTAATTCTCTTTTTTAAATGAAAAAAAAATATTATACAAACACTTTCTTTTGCACTCTGGATATCCATTAATTTCTACATCAGATTAACAGAAAAAATGCATGATGAGTAACTAAATGTAAAAGAGAAATATGATTCTTACGGCACAGTATTATTTTCATGTATGCAATTGTGCCAGCATCAAAAAGAAAGAATAATTACTTTTTTTGTTTGGTTGGTTGGTTTTTTGTCATCAGTTCTCAGATTCCTTATGACACGATATAACAGCCAGCCTATACGGATCAAAAGGAGGTTTTGGATTTTTTTTCCATTTAATTACTGTTTCCACAAGGTATGTTTCATCAAGCAATTCCCTTATCGTTTTGCTGTTTTTAAATTCCATTTCTTATAATCACTTCCTCTCTTCACAAATGGAATTACTCAATAATAAGGTTCCACTGCACATAAGACGTCAGCTACTAGTGTCAAAGATGTATTGAGATGTGCTTTTATTATTTGCAACCAGTGAGAGAGAAACTGTCTTCTATTAAAAAGCTTTAGTCACCAATGGACTTCAAATTCCTTTTTAAAACAAACCGGCAATTCAAGCTAACAACAAAAAGATGAAAAAACTATTTTTTTAAACTAATAATTATAGAAATTCAACACCAACACGACACATACAAACATAGATAAGAAGAACTTAACTTTTGGTCCAACTCATTTTAAGCAATCTTTACTACAGAATGGTGTACAATTAAATTAATTACGTTTTGTCACCCATGTTTTAAAACCATTACTCTCTTGTCCAAAACTTAACTAGAAAATCAGGGAAGGAAAAAACGAATGCAGAAAGTATTAATGAAATGCGGTTCAAGACTGAAAATGAACTGAATGAAATTAAAAATTTATTCTGCCTAGCATTAGGAAATGCCACACATTAAGAAATTATATACTAATTTCAAAGAAAATACATGTTTTAATTACACTATTAGAACAAGTTAAAGCAACTAAAAAACGTATTTTGTGCACTCCATTATTTCTACTCATTGAACTCATGGCATATATGGTATATATGAATATATATCACATATATGAAATCATGGCAACCAGCATGGCTTCACTAATAGCAAATCGTGCCTGGCAAAACTGGTGGCCTTTTACGATGAGGTCACAGCATTGGTGGACAAAGGAAAGACCAACTGATGTCATCTACCGAGACTTGTACATAGCATTTGACACAACATCATGGTCTCTAGCTTGGAAAGATAATTCAATGGATACAATCAGTGAGTGACAAAGTGGATGCCTTGCTGCACTGAGAGAACTGTGGTATATGGCTTGATGTCCAAATGGAGAACAGTGACAAATGGCATTCCTCAAGGGTGCCTTCTCAATACCTCCAGGAATGTCATCTCAACCACATCCCTGGGCAGCTTGTAAGCTGTTCCAATGCTTGATGATTATTTTGGTGAATAAATTTTCTTTAATATCCTAGATATCTAGCTTGGAATTAAAGTGCCAGCTTTGTCATACAAGCTTTAGAAATCAACAACAGTCAATGATGAAGTTTTAAAAATATCTCTATTTTGATCCAGTTCTGCTCATCAGTATGAGCTGACCAGTAGTTTGACTAGTACTTGCTAATTTAGTATTAACTGGTACAGTACTTGCTGATCAAAACTACTAGGATTAAATTTTACCCACTAAATTTGGCATGCAGACTCAAAATAGCAATACTGAATATGGACAGGTGAATGTCTAACCTGGTACCATTAAAGCAAATTATT
Source organism: Chaetura pelagica (assembly GCF_000747805.2). Lineage (NCBI taxonomy): Eukaryota > Metazoa > Chordata > Aves > Apodiformes > Apodidae > Chaetura > Chaetura pelagica. The sequence continues at coordinate 524,168 of NW_009953911.1, forward strand.
GATCATTCTGTATCCAAAACATTTTTATTGAAATACACATCCACACCCACACAAATACACTAACAAGGAAAATCAATTGTCAAAAAAACATGTCCAGCATTAATTAGCTATAGTCAGCTTGGTATTGTCTTTTATTTTCAGAGGCAACACACATCAGGAAGCAGTTTGTCTAAAATTTCAACCAGTGGACTAGGTTAAGCCCCTCCCAGAGCTGTTCATGTTAGAGGGCTACAGTGCTGTGTGCTGGCTTCATGGCTTTTGACAACACACCACAAATGAAGAGGTGCATGAAGAACTGAAAGGGCAGGTCTTAGGCGATCAAGCAGGAAAGCACTAATCGTTACTGTTTGTTAGCAAAAGATCAGTGCCACTCAATTAATTATTTAACTACTTAGACGAATTAATATAATGAACAACAGCAAGTCTACAATCAATTAGATTTATCCAAATTTTCTGTTTTTAGGATAGGACCCTGAAAACTATATTCTTTTTACAGGTACTTCAAGAGTGAAGGCTGTTAAATTTTAGCAAAATGACGACTCTTAAAATTCTTTGCAGAGGTGAAACATCATTATTTTAACAGAAGAAAAGAACAAAACCAAAACAAACAACAAAAACAAGCTCCCAGAAAAACTGAATACTTGTGTATAATTAACTCTCCTTTGAAAAAGACTCTAGTTTTGATAGACAAAAAATTAGAGTTTGGCATATTTTTTATGAGAGCTCACTCTTTCTTCATTGAAAGTACTGTAAGATCAGCAGAACATAATTCTTGACTGTCTGCTTGTCTAAACATACAACACAGATATAAATGAAAATATCTTTGTCACTTTTTGAAACAGTCTAGTGAAGTAAAAACAGCTTTAAATATGCAAAAACAGAAATAAAGTGAGAAAGCATGTCCATTTGAATGTGAAGAAAGCCAAGACTGCTACTCTTTAAGCTTTATGTTGTAATGCTACTTTGCTGACCTATAATGAGTTTCTGCAATTTAGACGGAATTTCTTTGATGAATTTTTCAGTCTATTACGTCCACATGGCTGCTCCTGCTTTGTTTCTATTTTGTGATCCATAATTGACAACATTTCTGTCCCAGATTCCACTGACAGTTGTGAAAACTGGTGCTTGCTTTTAACATTAAGAGAAGAGTGGAGAAGGTAGCAAGAGAAAGAACAGAAAGGGTAAAAGAAGCATATAGGAAATCTGAATTGCTGACCTAACAGGGTGAGGCTCAGAGGAAAGCACAGCACAGCAGAAAAGCAGACTCACTCTCTGGTGCCGCAGAACATAGAGTAAGCAATGCCTGGTGCAGTTCAGGTGTGGCCTGTTGCTGAACTTTACAGGTGCACAGCAATCCTCCTGCATTCCACCCAGGACAGCAGAAGAGCACTTCCTCACACCTTCTCAAAGCAGAAGACATGCCCTGCTGGCCTCCACCTCCAGTCAGAAATCATTCCAGCTTTTCCTGAAGGAAATTGGGCCAGAGACTGTAAGAGGTATAAACCTCCAATAGCACATATGTAGTGACAGTACACCCATTGCCCTAAAGGAAAGGCAGAACTTGGAGCTGAGCATTCAGACTGTGATGAAAAAGAAGACTGCAGCATCAACACCATTTTTAGACCACAGACCCTGCAATCTTTATGTAACTTGGTGTATTTTGTCAGAAAAATCAAAACACATTATCAGAGGATTCTTGCATACTCTTATAAAAGCTTTTAGATTAGGAGCATTTAGGGAGAAATACTACAGTGGTGAGATTTAAATTATCCTGAAATGCTCTTTACAGTTAAATGGCATTTGTGATTCCGTTTTTTATTCACTTTTAAATTATTACTATGTGAACTGTCTTTTCTGCACTACGTGTGTTCTAAAGAGAAATGAAATGTTTTAAAGGAAGAAACTCCCTCCGGAATAAAAGTAATAGCATAATGTATTTATCTTCAATAAACCCGTAGTGTTTTGATCAGAAATTAACATCACTGAAATACTTCCATAGAGCTGGGACTTGATATGTTTCCTAAAACTCCAATCTCAAAGCATTTCAGCATAATGACTCATTATATGGTATGAGACATTACCTTTGTATTTTTCTGAACTAGTTCTTGGAAACAAATTACAGCCTTCTAAAATGATCAGTCTTGTGGACACTGGAGATCTCAGTGACTGTACAGTCAAATTTCCTAGCAGTATTCTCCAAAACAGCAAAGAGTGCTTGCCTACCTTATTAACTTCTTTTTCCTCAATTGAAAATCTGAAAGCTATTTAGATTTACCTGTAATGTCTGAATATACTGGTTAAGACAAAGTACTATAAAAAAGGAATATTAATTTCTTACAAGTTAGCTTCAGATAGGGTGCCATGGTGATAATAATAAATTTTTTAAAAAGACGCTGAAGACTTGGCAGATCTCCCCAATATCAGAAACAAATACTTATTAGCACAGAGCAACATCAATTCTTCCTCAAAGAAGTGCATATATTAGAGAGGAACCAATAGAGAATTACTGGTCTTTACATCTGAGGAGAAAAGATGATTTGGTGCATTCCAGACAAAAGGTGGGCTTTTCTGTCTATTGACAAGGTAAACTACTTAAGGCATCTTGATGCACTTGGGAGTCTGAAAATAATTTGGATAGGAAGATCTAATATATTAACATAACTAAAATCTACAAATTTACCCTCATATTCCAAACTTTGTATTTGAAAATCAGAGAAACAAATTCATTGTCAAGTTTATTTACATTTATATATTCATATGTATAGGAGGAAGGAAAATAAAATAGAAAATTGAAATAGCACTGGAAATGTGTTTATTATTTTTAACTATAAGTCATATAGATATGAGAAGAAATGCTCTTCTTTCGTTTTCTTTTCTTTGATTTTCTTTGATTTATCTATTTGTTTATTTATTTATTTATTTATTTTCCATCCTGCACTTGGTACACATGCCAGAAAGGCTCAAGGATCAGGTTTATTGAGACTTCAGTTGTCATTCAGCTGCCTATACATCAGGTGTCTAAATTGATATCAATCATGAATTGCCACAGATACTCAGGTGCTTTTCTCAAGACACCAGATGAGTTCCTGCTTTTTGTAGATCCTGATTTACTGTTGAATACTGCATAGATGAGAAAAATTTTCAAAAGACTTTCTGCTATAGGGAAATCTCACACATTTTTCAAGTAAATCTAGAAGCTATTTTTAACATACTTACGTTACCCACACCATTATGCTTAGGAGTCTCCAAAGCACTTCATTCACTGTACTATTTTTAGAAGTCTATAATTCATGAGTAAAAGCCAATGTTAAGTTGCTAAGCAGAATGCAAATCATCAACCTAAGACAATCATGTTTTGTTAACAAAGAGGTAATGAGTAGAAATTAAACCTTAAAAAAACCACTTCTAGTTTTTGTTTCTATCTAGACTGGAGGCACTTGTGAAAAGTTAAGAATAATACCTTTCCAATATAATGAGAAAAAGCAAGTAATTTTTTATGCATTATTAAATAATATAACTTACAAGATTCAACAAAACCTCAGACATTAGAAGCAAGCAGGAATACCCTCATCATACAACCAACTTTTACAAAATTTCAGCAATGGAATTTGCGATTTTAGGTCTGCATTAATGAAACAGCATACATTGCTGCAGTTCTTTATATGGGAGACTGATAAAAAATTTACTTCATGAAGGTCAGAATATAAGGAGACAAAAAAAAGGAACTATATACCATTCCCATTTTTAAGGAAATCCTTATCTGCTTGATTTTTTTTATTTTTATTTTTATTAATGCATACACCTTTAGATGCTACAACCTTTGTATCACTTTCATCAGACCACAGATATTGAAAAAGGTCAGTGGACATGACACACTTCTTCATATGAACAGTGTGTCTGAAGACAAAGAGTTACAAAAAAAAAAAGGTGATTAGTATTTTCCACTAGACATTGTATGTGTATTTCCGAATGAAAGTCCCCAAAAATGCCCTATTGAGTCACTTCAACTCTGCACACTGTGCTAGGATGTCTCCAGTTCAGACTCAGTAGTATCTTCTTGAGATTTGTACATCAGACTGTATGCAAGGTGTGACTAAACTAAGATTTATATAATATCCAATGATCTCCTCCGTTCCTTTATTTCCTCATTATTATTATTATTAATTATTTATAGATCGAAAACTGGTTCTGTCTTTTACAGTAAAAAAAGACAAATGGATTTTCTTCACCACTTTCATAGAGAGTCTGGAATCTTATTTAGTGTTTATAAAATGCATCAAAGCTTAATCTGAAAATATTAGGTACAGAGTAGCAAATTGTGATTTAAGTAGTGTGTTCCAATAGGTACAATGTAATTGTTCAGAATTAGCTTCTAGATTATTGTTAAATTCTTCTTGAACTTACTACAGAAAATTCTCTATTGCAACCTCTGTTCTCTGTACAGGTAAATATGACTACATCATCTGAACAGTAACCTTGTTTCTAAACAAACTTAACTTTCACAAAAGATAATAAAGCATATTCTCAGACTTGAATACACATTTTATTCTTCCCTGCAATTTATCCTGTTTTTCAGCACACTTTTCTGAATGAGAAATCAACACTACATTTGCACTGCATTATGAGCCTCATTAGACCCATATATGTAGGGTTGATTTGCCTTCCTACTCACATTCATTCTACCCTTGCCTTTCAATCAAAAGACAACGCTAGACCCTACTATGTCATCATAAGGGATTTTTTTTTTTTTTTCACAAATAGCTTCCTGTTTATTTTCAAAATCATTACTTTTAAAGCTACCACTCTCTCTTCTCAACCGCAGGTTTTTTTGTATGCTCTTTTTTTTTTTCATTTTTAGCTGTTTAGCTTTGCATTTGTTGGTGTTAAAATGTGTGCTTTTTCACTAGAACAAGAGACCAAGTGACTATTTCTCTCTTCAATCCAGATACCACCTGCCAATGTTCTCAACAGTCTTTTTGTAGATTTTTCTAAAGCGTATGTAAAATTCTTGGAGGGAAAAAATGTCCTAGATCAGACTTTCCTGAAAATGCCCATATATAATTAACCCTTGTTGGCAAGATAACTTTATCATCAGTTTTCCTTGTCACTTCTTCATCCTTCTTCACATTTGTATGTGCAGGGAAAAAAAAAATAATAAAAAAAACCTACAGTAGTGGAGCCTCCCTTCCATCCATAAACAGCAACTGAGGTGGAAAGCACAGAGAGCTTTAAAAATCAATAGTAACTAAAAAATTAGCTTCTTCAGGAAAAATTAGAACAAAGACATTATCAAGGTTAAGTTTCATTGAAACATTTAGTTAAGCAATACATTTTAAACATCTATTGAAAGTTCTATTGAACTTCTCTCCTGAACAATAGTCTCACTGGGAAAAGGCTCTGAAAATTTATTTTTAGCAAGGAAATTGAGAATGTGGTATGCATGGTGAAATTCTGTTTATTTGCACAGCAAGACTATGTCCAAAGTGCTGTTTACAGCCATGCCCCAGAATTTATTGTAAACAGAAATGACAATTTCCCACATAGTTGCACTCATCTTGCCTAAGTAATTTCAACTTAGAGTTTTCTTTTAACAGTTCAGATATATATCTTGCATTTATTCTTCTTACAACATGTACATTTCAGTCTTGTATAATTCAGGGAAAGAAACAGTAGCGATTTACACATGACTGTGTCTTTAAACCTACTCTACAGCAATTTAAAGTCAAGTTGTAACTTCATTTTTCAGATTACTACCTTAAGAAAAAGGAATCAGTCAAACTAATTTAGTTTGCACCACAGGAAAAAAAAAAAAAAAGAATCATTAAAAATTGTGCATGTTCCTTTGAAAGATTTAAACTAAAAATTACTTCCTTAATTATTTTTACTTGATACCACTTCAACCAGAGTCTATTTAAGACAGAAAGAACACATACATTAGTCATTTAGGGAAGAGGCAGTTTCCTTAAATACAGGAATAATAAATACATGTGAAAACAAGAGTGAATGTTGATTGTCCTATATATTTTCAATTTTTTAATACATTTTATTTGCTAAAGCTGTTGTTAGAAATTCACTGATGAAAGAAATACCACCAATCAATATTTAATCTCAATTTCAGGCACTTAGGGTTAAAATTCAGATAAGGAATCAAAATATTACAAACCACTACAGCATTGTTGTGCTTTGTGAATACAACCTAAAAAAATCTGAAATTTTTAGACTGCTGTTTCTCTTTCCTTTTCCCCTAAGAATTGCTCCCATATTAAGACTATGCATATACATCCAGTAGACTTGTAAAGTTTGTAGATGTGTTCTTAAGCAATCTATCAAACAGACACTTTGGAATTCCATGTCAGTTCTGACATGGGAATATTAATGACTCCTTTGTCTGCTAGTGGTCATTACTGATACTGCAGGGAATTGCATATTGTGAGATAGCTACCCTTACTTAAGCTTCTCCAGAAACACTTTCTGTTAACAGCATTAATTTCAATAACGTGGTTTTGTCCAGCCCTGTTGGGCCATTAAAACGGCTCCCTTGTCTAGATTTCTCAAGTGTCTGGAAAGACTGGAGACCACTGCAGATATTTTAAAGATGTAGGGCCTTTATATTTCAGAAGACTTCATTGCCTCTACAGTCAGCCACAAGCAATGCTGACAGGGCTCAAAGGCTTCTCAGAACTCCAGGGCTTGTGACAGAGCTCTGTTCAGCACTCCCCTTTTGAGAGGTAGGGGCTTACAACTGCCTAAAATAATAGCAGCTGTGAAACAGACACAGAAGCAACCTTCAGAGTTGCAGAAGTAAACTTACAAAACCGTTTGAAAGACCCATTCTGCGGTTGTTCAATTTATTCTGTCTTTCAAAGTGGTGGTGACCTATATATAATTTTGAATCTACACTTTACAGAATACACACAGATCTTTTGTTGATGTTAAATTTTGAAATGTTTTGTTATTTATAGACTTGGAGATAAACCTAAAACTTCCTTAAAAACTCTCCTGATTGGAAACTATGTTCCCCAACAAGTTCTCATTTGTGCTTTTAATAGCGGGTAATTGAAAGCAAGTTAAGCAGACACGGTGGTAATTATGCCTATACTTGGAATTAAATTTGCTTTAACATAAAGACTTGAAAAATAAAGGTTGGATAAATGCTGGTTTATGCGAACATCCACATTAGCTGCAGTTTCTGTGACTAAGTCAGTATGTTTGGAACGATCTCATGTTTTTACTCCCTCTGAATCTCCATCTCAACTATCAAATATATTTCAAAGCCTTCACTTCACTGCAGAGCAAAACTAATACATCTACGAAGGTTTGGTATACTTCCACTTTTCTCTGAGACTATAACTTTCTAGAACTGATGGGTGATTTACTTGATGTATTTTAATATCTTATTTAATGAATGCAAACAAATTAACTCTTGCAATACTATATACTATTTTTTATTAAATTAACTGGAAAATGGCTTCTGGTTGAACTGCAGAGATTATATAAAAAATCCTGAAAAAAGAATACAAAACAAAATCAAAAGCTATTTTTTTTTCAGGAAAGGCAGTTTGCATTCAAACTCTCCTGCATACAACACCATTAATAAAAGAAATAGCAGGATTTAAAAAAGGGCTATATCTTACACAAAATGGATCCTATGAGCACTAAGATGTAAAGATAGATGATACTGAAAAAATTACCAATAAAGAACAGAGAGATTGTATCTTTTGATTTTACAATTCTTGCTACTGCTTATAATTGAAAACAGTAATTTAAATAATCCCTTTAAAGATGTCAGATCTTAAATCTAAATCTAATATGACAGAAATCTATTCCTAGTTACCAAAGGCACACATTCAAAAAAGTAAATAATTTCCATGTTCAGCTTGCCCACATATCATGCTTATGAAGCTATTCTAGAATTGGATTTTTTTAGAGTAAACCATATATGTCCAGTTGCAAGATTTATTATAAATACTTTATGTAAGTTATTCAGAAGATCTATTTCGGTTAGTTTAGTGTTATAGACAAATGCTTAGAAACAAAAATATCCATGTTTACTGCATGAATGCATTTCAACTTGTCAAAGAACATGAAAAAATGTAAAGAGGAAGAATGGTATTAGCAGGGAAAAACAGGTGTTCTTTAAGAAATCTATGAGGGAATTAAATAGAAAAAATAAAAATAAATACATAAAACCAGCAGACTTACGGTTGATTTCACCAATACCATTTAACTGTCTCTAGGACCTATTTAAACAACAATTTGTCTCAATCAGCCCAACATTCATTAAAAGTAATCACTCTCTTGTCAGCACTAAGTTTTAGCCCTTCCTGATCCTGGTGTAGAGAAGATTGTGAAGACTTTTTTACTAGAGAGCATGATGCTAACTGATACATATGCAACAGGAGGCGAAGAGTGAATTAAGCATTATTCATATATCAAAAAATTGGGAAAGAAGCAATATACAAAAAAATATGTACTTCTGTTTGTCTCTTTGCAGTCAGCTGTAACCAATTCTAGTGAATGAAAACAATTGCAGATTTTCTTCTGAAAAAGCATCTCAAAAAAAGCAACAAAAGAAAAATGTCAGAGCAGAAACTATGTAACCAAAAATGAAGATAAATAATTAAACAGTCAAAATAACTGGATACAGTGGAGAACTTGGGAGTGCTAGTGACAAGGCCTTTCTCAGAGTGGCAAAGAAAAAGGCTGTATTCTGTGAGAACTGATTTAATTATTAAAAAGCAAGATGCTGAATATATGCAGAAAATTATTGTATTCTATTAATACAAACTAAGCTCCTGAATTTCAAAAACTAGGATACTAAGAAAGACCAGGAATAACTATTTTAAAAGCACTTATAAATTTTACATATCTCATTGAGCTCAGTGATTACCTTTACACTGAGTCATTATAGAGGGCAGCAAGAGACAATAACATACCATAATCTATAATTTGAAAAAAAATCTGTTACATAAGAATCTGACACATAATTCTCGTTATCAAACAGATAAACCTATAGAAAGCTTCTAGTTAGTTACTATTCCACCAGCTCATACAGAAAAAAATGAAAAAAAACAGTGCTTTTCTAATGGCAAACAATGTGATATTACTAATTTCTCAGTAGATGTAGATAAGCATTTTCCCAATATAGTTGTAATCTACACCACTGAGAACAAGGCAGCCAATGATAAACACTAGGAACTAGTAGACACTGTCTTTCTATAAACAAGAAGGCTAAAGAAGTATCTTCCCTCAATGAACTCTGTAGCATCCTCTCAAAGTGTGCATAGAAGCTAGAAATACCAACTAAAACCCCACCATATTCCTCATTATTTTTCATTTCTTATACTTACAATTAACACTTCATTTTACCAGCAAAAAAAAGGTATAAAAACAAAGGTAATATTCTCACCATAATTCAAGAATAAATTTAGCTTCTGGATTAACAGTAAGAATCAATTTTTGGTTGCACATGTAAGGGGCATGGCACATACATCCTGTTTAGTAAGGAAGGGGTTTTTGGCATTTTCATCCTTTACCCCCCTTTGAGAGGTGGCCACAGGAGAGTTTATCAGCCTGTGCCAACACAATTCAGAATCTGGGGTCTTTCACAATGATGAAGATAAACAAACATGCTTCATTCCCTCCCTCAGCTGTGAGGGCAGTATGTAAACAGAAAAGAAGTACTAAGAGGTACTAAGGACTACCACTGGGAACTTCTTGAAAAGCATGAAGCATGCTTGCTACTTGGATCCCATTCATAGTGATTTCACAGTGCATTCAGAAGAGCGCGAGTTCCATGTCCACTTGCAATTACTCTGGATAGAACACTACGGCAACAGATGGATAGAACAGATATAGAAATTGTTAGAATACTGTGCAATGTCATTGTATGTCCTCTGTACAGCCTTGGTGCTAACAATTAAAAAATTATGAAAAAAAAATAAGGAAAAAAAATAGAAGGAATAGCTGTTCCATGGTAAACCACAAAAAAAAAAAAAAAAAAAAAGACAAAAAATTTGTCCTCTTTATCTCATCTTCTGTGTCCTTTCTCCATTAAGAAGAAATAACTGTGAAGTTCAAGAACGTCTGGCATCCTTTTACAAAGAGCTGTTCAAACAGGAGCAGCCTTTGCAAGAGTGGAGGGCAGACCAACTCCAGCACAGCAGGAACTTTCTTCAGGTACTCAGGAAATCCAGAAGAAGACCTAGTCGTATAATAAGAAAACGTACTTTTCTGTGTGGCTGCACAGAGAAGTCTCACTGATCATGTGTTAACACTCAGCCCATAAAAAAACTGCATCTGTGGAAATTCAGCATATCTTCCAAATTAACAAAGTGCTGTGTGTAAGAGTAAAATGTTACTGTGACACTTGAGCTTCCGTTTCAGATTGATAAAAGAGAAAATCATTAATTTACAACTCACAGCATTAATGCAATGTTATGCGGAGCAATATAAACCCATAAAAGGTGAACAGTTTAATTAATATATTATAAAATATATGATTTACATATACATATATAAACATTTATGTAACTTTAAAGCCTGTGCATATTAATTACCTCACAATCATAGTAATTTTAATCTCACAGGTTAAGAGACAGAGGAAAATACTGTATGGTTTTCAGCTCTATATAATTAAGGGAATTAAATAATCAAATCTGAGTGGAATACAGGAGACATCTTGTTGACATCTAGCTATCACAAGCCCCTTTGGTTTGTGTTAGGTGTGTCACAACCTTCTGGTTTAAATTTCAAGCAAGTCAGTGTAAGTGAACAAAGTCTTGATTCAGATTTTTCTCTTTTCTTTCAAATACATTTCCTTCCATAGTTCCTTGGAAAGAAAAGGAAGGAAAGGATGTATGAAGCTGTAAAAATCAGTTTCAGCTTTAAAGTTGATCTTGCAAAAAAGGATTATGTTAATTTACACAAATTGTGTGCATTTATACAATTTCTCAGTCATGCCTTTTATTACTAATAAGCAGAAGATAAAACTAATGTGTAAAAAGAAGCCTTTTTCCCATAAAATCCTCCTACAAGACATGCCAAGGCACATGGAGGACAAGGAGGTGATTTAAGACAGCCAGCATGGCTTTACCAGGGGCAAATCCTGCCTGACCAATCTAGTGGCTTTCTACAATTAAGTGACTACATCAGTTGACCAGGGAAAAGCAGTGGATGTCATCTATCTGGACTTCTGCAAGGCCTTTGACATGGTCCCCCACAACATCCTTCTCACTAAATTGGAGAGATATGGGTTTCATGGGTGGACTGTTCAGTGGATAAGGAATTGGCTGGATGGTCACATCCAGACAGTAGTGGTCAATGGCTCTAAGTCCAGATGGAAACCAGTGACAAGTGGTGTCTCTCAGGGGTCACTGCTGGGGCCAGTGTTGTTTAGCATCTTCATCAACAATATTGAGAGCACCCTCAGCAAGTTTTCTGATGACGCCAAGCTGGGTGGTGCAGTCGACATGCAGAGGGATGGGATGCCATCCAGAGGTACCTGGACAAGTTAGAGAAATGGGCCCAGGTGAAACTCGTGAGGTTCAACAAGGCCAAGTGCAGGGTCTTGCACCTGGGTCCAGGTAACCCAACATATGAATACAGGGTGGGGAGGTCACACTTGAGAGCAGCCCTGTGGAAAAGCACATGGAGTTACTAGTGGATCAAAAGCTGGACATGAGCCACCAATGTGCAATTGCAGCCCAGAAGGCCAACTCCATCCTGGGCTGTACCAAAAGAAGTGTGGCGAGCGGATCGAGAGAGGTGATTCTGCCCCTCTACTCTGCCCTGGTGAGACCTCACCTGGAATATTGAATCCAGCTCTGGTGCCCCCAGCACAAGAAAGATGTGAACCTGTTGGAACGTGTCCAGAGAAGGGACACAAAAATGATCCAAGGACTGGAGCACCTCTTTTATGAGGATAGCCTGAGGGATTTGGGGTTGTTCAGCCTTAAGAAGAGAAGGCTCTAGGGGAACCCTATAGTGGCCTTCCAGTACCTGAAGTGGGCCTACAGAAAAGCTGGAGAGGATCTTTTTATAGGGGCTTGCAGTGAGAGGACAAGGGGTAATGGTTGTAAACTGAAAGAATAGAGATATATGTTCGAGGTCAGGTGGAAAATTTTCAGTGTAAGGGTGGTGAGATACTGGAACAGGCTGCCCAGAGATACTGTGGGGGCTCCATCCCTGGAAGTGTTAAAGGAAAAGTTGGATGGGGCTCTGAGCAGCCTGTTCTAGTGGGACGTGTCCTTGCCCATGCAGGGGAGCTGAAACTCTATGATCTTTAAGGTCCCTTTCAACTCCAAACATTCTGTGAAAAATAAGAGCTAGCCAGATTAGATAAAAAAACCCTGACTATTTAAAGAGACCATTTTATATTCACCTAGTCCATGTAAGTATTCCTGCATTCACAGTACCACAACCCACATGGCAAAAATGCTCAACTACAAAAAACAGGAAAGACCAACAGAAATAGACCTTTCAAAATTCTAAACAAGTCAATACTATTTTTAAATTATCAGGTGAGAAGCTACACGTATGTTCTTAGAAAGTTATGTTATCAAACTCTATTTTCCCCTTCAGAAACAATAGAAACATTAAAACCAAACATACCTCACCTATAACTTGTTAGCATAATTGTCTGCCGACTCATAGTACATAGCACAAATGAGTGTGTCTTACAGCATTCTTGTTTTGGGGGTTTTTTTGTTTGTTTGTTTGTTTGTTTTAAATATATAGTTCTGGAAATTATTATTCCATCATGCTCTAGTTCCAAGTTTCTAACAGCAATCTCATATATTCTCAGTTGGATCTTTCTAATATTTTATCTTTTTTTTTTTTTAATATTACTGTTTTTTTTTTAATCCATGAGCATTTTTAAATTGTCCTTTCTTTTCTCATATTGTCTAATAACAACAAGATGCAATAAATATTAAGTAATAATCATACATGATATTGCAACATTATAAATCCCTCCAACAAGATAACCTAATGTATCTTTGGCTATTCTCTGTTCGTGTTACTCTATCTAGTAATACCTACTAACTACAAAGAAAAATACACAAAATAATAGAGGATTATTTTATGTGAGTTCCTCCAGCACAAAATTCAACTGATTCGTGCATTTGTAAAAGACGATCAGTGGTATTAAGGATGAGTTCTTTCCAACTTCTGTTAAAAGCACTCCTGACATCTTAATCCATTAACATAATCACATGAAAGTATTAATAATCACATAATATGAAAGTATGGTATAAACTAATAGAATAGAAAGAAACCCAAGTAATATATCTGTTATCTTTAAGAGAACTTTGCTTTGTTCTCCAGTCAAGATAGTTCACTAGTGATGTCAGTTATTAATTAAACTAAGTAAAATCTGGGGAAAAAATCACATTTGGAAAAAAAATCACATAATAGAGGACATAAGGGACATGCAGAATAAAAACAGGGCCTAGATAACAGTGTAACAGTAAGAATTGAACAAAACCAGAATTCAGTTAGGGAAAAACACACCCCATGCAGTCAACAGCCCAGCCTGGAGACAGGCCTGCAGGACAGAGGAAACAGAGGGGAAGGAGCACTGCCCTCAGCTTGTCTTGGTTCTAGCCTTCAGCACTGGGGAAAAACTTTAAGTAATTGGGTTCACCATATTAATTAGCTAGTAACATAGACACCTTCACACCCACAGGCTAGAGAGAACCCTGCTAACAACAAGCCCCTCAAGCACACACAGTGGATTTCTTGAGCATTGGTACTTTAAATGGAAGTGAGGAATGAGTTGACCAATCATGTGTGCTGGTGATAAAGTAATGTTAAGAGATAAAGTTCTTTCTCATGTTTTTGGGTATAAAAGTAGCACTTGTGCTTTGGGAAGCTCAACTTGCTTTGTAGAATACCACCTTACTCTTCTGTGCAGAAATGGATATTAAAGCAAATATCTTGACTCTGTGGACTGACTTTTTGCTCACTAGGTAGCGGACCACACTACAGGGACAATACTAGTCCTGTAAATAATATGATTCTTAAGAATCTGTCTTTGAAAACACCACTTAACCACTATTACTTAATATTAATATTTATTAATACATATTTTTTATCTTCCTGGTTTCTTTTAAGACTGCATCTTGTTGTTTGAGAATGACTCATACAAAAATATTATATTTGTGCATCTTACGACCTTTACTTTGCATGTGACATTCCCTAAGTTTCTAGCAACATCATGAAGTCCTCCTAGCCTTAGCCAGCAAAGACTAAAAGCTGACTTCTATTTTGTTTCATTTTATTTAAAATAAAAGAAAGAATTAAAATTGTAATACAGCAGATTCAGAAAAACAAATCTGGAAACTCCCTTAAAAGCCATATTAGGACACCAGCCAATTTTGAAGTAAACTCCATGCTAACCTTCAGAAAAACTTATGTCTTCCCCACAGAGAATGATGATGAAAGAGGGAACCTTTGTTCAATGCAACATGCTCACAGAAACTATGTACCTTTCTTTCACAGGTACAACACCAACAAAGGAGTTTCTGTGGTTTGACCGTCCTGCAAACTGATAGAAAATTTGTCTTACCAAAAACCACAATTTGCCCTCAAGAAGTTGGACATTCCATTAGCTGAAGCAGAAAAAGTAAACCAGATTTTTAAAATCTGTGTTTGTTAAACACAGGATTTACTTTTAGAATATGTGGTACACTACAACTGCAGAAACACCCAGCATATGGGCCCACTTGCCAATCAATTATTTGCTGGCTAAAGTGTTAAAATGTCCTTGGCTTCAGCTTAGACACAATGATCCCAGCTGGTCATTATCTACCTGGAAAGAGGCCAAAGAATCTCAGCTGTCAGTACTGGACAAACATATATGTTTTGTCCTTTTCTTCTTTTTTCATTTTTTTTCACTTTTTGTAGAGCTACAGTTGAAAGAAATAGATTTTATTGCACATTAAAGTAGAAGGATTTTGTATCTCTTTCAGTGTTGTAATTTAGTATATGTAGAGTGCAGGTGATAAGTGGAGTGATAAGGAACTCTTCAATACGCATTTACTGAAAACTGATTTATCCAACCTTACTGACACTGCTTTAATTCTTGTGTGTTTCTACTTTATTCAACTGCTTCTTTGTCTTACACAGATGTGTAGAAAAACAGTCGCCTTCAAAAGTCAGAACTGGAACAAAGTTATTGATTATGTATCTGCACAGAGTCAGGAAGATTAAACAGGAAAATATGCCTCAAGCAAGTGAATATTAACATTCAACTTGCAGGTAACAATTCAGCTTGTAGTAAATCTGCATGTCAATAAGTGGAAAGCAAATGTTTTTTCTCATTTGTACAATACTTCTCCAAGAAGATACAGGACAGCTGGGAGAAGGAACACATATAACAAGGCAGACCTAATTATTTCTTAATTAAAAAGCAATTTCCCCCCAGTACAAGTAAACTTAGGTGCCTTTCCTCAATGGATCGTCACACATTTTGGCCAGCCACTGAGTTGTCAGTTCTGCTTGATTTGTTTGGATACTGTAGTCTGCAACAGCTGTCGGAAATAATACATTATAACAGCTGTTGTGATAGTTACAAATGCCAAAATTTTAATTGGACTGGATATTAACTGGGAGGTGGTGTCTTTTCATTTTTTCAAGAAAAAAATTTTTTACACCTTATTCAAGAAAGAAATCTTCAAAGAATGACAGATGCCTTTAAGGGATTTGACCAACGTCTGGTAAGAAAGGTCGTCTTTGTTTTGGCTATACAACTTTGTGGCAATTTTCTCTACCATCTGTGCAGGAACTGTTAGTTGCTTAAGAAAATAGTCATCAAAACTAAAAACAGTAAGAAATATATACCTTTCACAAATACTAGCTGTGTTCCAGAAAGGACCTTGCAGTGTTTTAAGAATTACTCCAAAGGAGACTTATTCTAAAACACTTAATGACCACCAGCTGAAAACAATATGGTTCATCATGGCCAAGACCTAAGCAAAAATTAGTAATAAGCTTACTTTCAGCATCAGCACAGAGTAGCAAGCACAGAAGCACCACCATTGGCCTGACTATGTGCATCATCCCAAACTTTGGCACCAGCATGCTTTGGCAGCCTTGCTCTCACTGGCTTAGAAGCCACCACGAGTCTGTCCGGTCTGAAATTTCAGATGAAGTATTTTCAGAGCCTGTGAAACAGATAAGAAGAAGATAAAAATACAGTTAGAGTAGGGCAGAGTTTTCTCTTTTGTTCTAAACAATCACAATTTGAGGCATAACAATTTTAAAAGACAGTAAGGTATGAAAGAAAGAAAATAAAACACCATTAATTTCAGGCTGCTGACACATATTAGAGTATTCAAGGTATGGTGTATGTTAGCACTGTTGCAACATATTTCTCAGTGCATCTTTTTTACTATAATCAAGCATCTGTCACACAGTGCATCTTTTCTTGTGTTTAACAGCAACTTCTGAATCACAAGAACTGTAATTGTTAATGAAGTTTAAGTATAATGCACCACTGGATTACTGATGTTGCAAGAAGGAAATCAAAGTGGGTTCAAGAAACAGAATAAAAAGTCCACCTGCAAGCAAGATACCAGGAGCTGATGCCCTGCCATCTGGTAAGAGTAATACAGCAAAATCTGCTGTGAGATGTTCTTAAAAACTAGATGTCAAATGCTAGAACACTGCATATTTTAACTACTCTCAATTTTTATTATTTTTTTTTTTTGTAATTTCCTGTACATATCTAAATTATGTCTAACAGAAAACCAGAAATTCAGTACTGAATGAAAGGCTGAGATTCTGATTGAATCCACCTAATTTATTTATTATGATGTGTAACTGATTGTGATACTCTGGGAGCATTACAGCTCAGGTATCTGGCTTAAAAAAAAGCTGTGTCTCATTCTTGTCCAAATTTATCATTAACTGGGCAAGAATAGAAATTAAGAAACATAAAAACGTTTCTCCCTTTCACACAGATATCCCCAAATAGCCTGATGTTGTCACTAAAATAACACTAAAATGTAATTTTACTTTCTGAGGGTCTGCAACTTATAAACCACATGAGGGGTTTCCAAGCAGTAAAGGTAAAAACAAGAAAAATAATACAAATTACCATTCCACTAGGAAGTTCTTACAGATCTGTAGGTACCAAAAGAGCATTTTTTATAGTATAGTGCAATACTTAAAGAATCTGGTCAAGGAAGACAAGACATGAGCAGCTGTTAGAAATCTACGACTGCTATGAATCTGTTTTGTAAAAATGTCTTTTTAATCTGCTACTGACATCAAAAACACAAACCTTCACTGGCAAAGTGCTGAAGGCACCAGTTCCCACCACCTTTTATCACTACCATCTCCCTGCCAACATTCCTAATGACAGCAAAGTCCACTAGATATCAGTCCTGTTGGACTTAATTTGCAAGCATATCAGAGCCAACACTATCACAAAGATGGCGATGTACAAGATACACTTTCAAGGAAGATATGGTTTTGATTTTTCTAATTCTAGACTGCAGGAGTTACAAAGGAGTCCTTAACTATCTCCAAAGGCAGCCCACTTGAGGACAAAACTTCATCATTTTATTGACACAGAAACTAGCTGACGTGTGAACGTGAATGGCAGAAATGTGATGGGCACTAAGATTTGTGTCTGAACCACAAATTGTTCCTGTTAGCAGAGGAAGAAGTGAAGAGGCAACAACACTGATAATCACAGGAACAGAGTATAGGAAAAAAAAAAAAAAAGTGACCACGAGAGTGCATGTTTTATAAAACTTCTTAAATTGGTGTTTTAATACATTCCAAATGTTCCAACCAAAATATAAAATGTAGTATCTAACAGAAACAATTTTTACTATCTGCTTGGAGAAAAAAAGAATTTTAAAAATCTCATTATCTTGATATATAATGTATTTATCCTCTAAAAGCTGTCTGCAAGCTAAAGGATGAATCACAAAATATAGCAAAGAAAATGCAGAGATTTATTTTTTTTTCTAAGTAAAAACTCCGTGTAATTCTTTCACTCTAAATGCACATACAAGCATTTAGAGATACTGCACTCATTGTCCCTGCTTTGAAGGTGACATTCATTATCACAAGGATCTCAGCACTCTCTTTGCTGTTTCCAAGTGTCATTATCAGCTAACCTTATAAATATACTAATATTTCCAGTAGACCCTTTGCCTGTTATTTGTTTTCTTCACCTGCCTGTGTTTCCATAGCTAACTTCTTGTATTTTAGTTCAAGTATACAAAAGTGCTTAAATAAGAATGGCAGTTTGCTCTATTTTCTTTCAAGTGAGGTAAAGATGAACGGTTAGTGGAGTCATGCAGATATTGGGATGATGACACTAGAGAGAAGCAATCCAAAACACAATCAGGTGCTATCAAGGTTCTCCATACAAGTCTGCCTCAACTTTACCTACAAAAAAACAGCTTCAGCCAGGTACTCTGCTACTGACACTTGTACCAATCTCAAGATTTATAATTATCTGGTGTGTAGGTCTACACTTGGCTTAATTTTTAAAATGAACATGGAGATGCAATTCCTTACAACTATTAAATGCAATTACAGAACAAGTCTTAATTTCCGAGTCAAGCCATCTTCATAATTCCAAAGTAAATTGTCTGCTAATTCTTAAATGAAGTAGTTTCATCCCTTTTCTGTTTCATCTGGACAACAGTTTGTTACATCCAGAGTGTGGTACCAGACAGTGAAAAAACAAACATCATTTGCAGCACTAGGTTATACTCTTTCTCAGAGGGCCAACATTTGTCCCACAGAATTAATCGAGAGTGAGATACTCTCTAAGCAGACTGTTACAATAGATTCACTACACCAGTGCAGAAAGATGGGGCTTCTCCTTGGTAGAAAACTCATCATTTTAGCTACAGAAAGATCAACAGATAAAAAAAAAAAAAAAAAAAAAAACCTCCCCCTTTGTG
>NW_009953911.1:544356-575119 GCF_000747805.2 Chaetura pelagica
CCCCCCGAACATTCAATGCAGAGACACAACAGAATTCTCCTCAGATTGGGCATAGTAGATGAGAGCACCTGGGCATGGACACATGTACCAACTATCTTCAAAAGGATTAATTGGGTGAATGAAACATCTGAACACTGAACTACTTTTCTGGCTTCAAGACACTTACAGAAAATGTTTACATGGGGACAAATTTTAGAACTAAAAAGAAAACGACAACATTAAAAGTAAATACTAATTTTATTCATCTGCTTGCTTTTCCATGCCTTCATGTGTATGTAAATGCTTGATA
This sequence comes from Chaetura pelagica, assembly GCF_000747805.2. Lineage (NCBI taxonomy): Eukaryota > Metazoa > Chordata > Aves > Apodiformes > Apodidae > Chaetura > Chaetura pelagica. Next base: position 544,646 of record NW_009953911.1, read on the forward strand.
ACTCAACACAGAAATTTAGCACAGCAGGGAAGAGTTCTTGGAAGAGTCATAGCAGATTTGGGAAACAAATGGGGAAAAAAACAGTAACTTACAAAATCTTGGAATATAGAAATGTAAAGATAGAAAAGCTCATAATACAATCAGAATTTGTTTCAGCTTTCAATTTTGGAAGTTCATTCATGGCCATCTCTGGTCTGTCACCAGGACTTATGAGAAAAAAACTGTATACATCTTACTTTTTGAAAAAAAAACAGATTTTCTCTAAGAACACATGGCAAACAAAGACTGAAACAGAACACTTTGCTGACATTCTGTTTTTACACTTCATTCATCACATCCACAAGCCTAAATTACACCCATTCCCTAGGCACAGATTTCTAATACCATGCATATGCAAGTGAACACATAAAAAAATAAAAATAAAAAATTGACATGTTACTAGAACCACATCAAGGAAGAAATGCCAATACTTCACATCTTTGCATAATAACCAACATCAATCCTTAAAAAAGAAAATAAACAGATTTCATAGGCAAATCTTGGCCGCAAAGACCTGATTGACAGCTGAATTATTACTAGAAAGGATAGGAAAAACACATAAGAATAATACTCATAATCTGTTTAACCAAAACCAATTCAGAAATACCTCTGGGTAAAAAAATGTCTTTTAAAGGAAAATAAATTTACTTTCTAAAGCAATAAGGGAAACTGGCAGAAGTTTTATTTTTAGCTTGCTTATTTATTGTTTAAGTACGAAAAAAGTTTTTTCTAGTTGACCTGCTTCATTCTGGTTTTATTCTTAAAAAAGCAAAGATGCAAGCACATGATTAAGGAAATTTAAAAGACAGATCTCAACTGTTTCAAAGCTTAGTTTATAAGTTACTTGATATGAACACACTGTAATTCTTCTCTATCATTCCTGAACTGCTCTATTACAGTTATTCTAACATGACTGAGCACTCAGCCTGGGAACAGCAGGCTTCTGATCTAAAGCAAGCCTTTGAACTACATCACTATAAAATAACCAATGAGTTGAAGTGATAGGTGGAATTTTGCTTACATTAAACAATGCAATTTATTCAATCAATTTTATCAATAAATTATTATATGACAACTAAGTTCATTAAAAATCACTTCACAGGGTTGTTTTTCTCACATAGAAAGTTGTTTAAAAGGTCATCTTTTTTCTTACAGAAATATTTATATTCATATGTAATCTTAAATCTCTTGGAGAAAAGCCTGCCTAGCCTCATTTCTATACAGATCTGGGACTGGAGAAGAAAAACATACAATTTTATCTGTCAGTGCATATAACAGCAATACATTGTTGAGTATAGGGAAGGGGATAAAAGAATTATCTTGGTTAATCTGTGTTTTTATACTCTTTTATACTCTGTGTAATTATACTCTTTCTCCAACTGCAGAAGAGAACAGGGTGAAATTCACAAAATATTTGCAGAATATCTATTTTTCTCTATTTAGAAAAACTAAGCACTAGCCTAGAAAATAAATCTTTTACCAGCAGGCCTGCATTTGGCACTGGTGAGGCTGTACCCTGAGTACTGTGTTCAGTTTTGGAACCCCCACCACAAGGACATTAAGGTGCGGGATTATGTCCAAAGAAGGACCACAAAGCTGGTGAAGGGTCTGTAGATCAAGTTGCCTGAGGAGCATCTGAGGGAACTGGAGCTGTTCAGTCTGGAGAAAAAGAAGCTGAGGGGAGACCTTATCGTTCTGTACAACTGCCTGAAAGGAGGTTGTAGAGAGGGGGAGGTCACTCTCTTAAAGCAAGTAAGTGATAGGATGAGAGGAAACAGCACCATGTTGTGCTAGGGGAGGTTTAGATTGATCTTTGGAAAAAAGGATTACTGAAAGGGTTGTCAAGCTGGAACAGGCTGCCCAGGTGGGTGGCTGAGTCACCACCTCTGAACATTTTAAAAGATGTGTAGATGTGGCACTTGTGGACATGGTTTAATTGTAGTCTTGACAGTGTTAGTGTTGGACTCAGTGATCTTAAGGGTCTATTCCAACCCAAATGATTCTACAGTCCTATGTTTCTATTAGCTGTTTACCTTCAAAGTCTGGTTTAAGAACAAATGTATGGAGCATATCACTTGTACTTGGCTATTTTTCCTAGACAGTTTATTAAACACTAGAGCTGTGTGGCTGCCACCTCTTAGGATAGACTAAACATATGGGCATGTGAGCCACATACCAAAATTTTCAGAAAAACATTGGGCCAAACAGGACATGCTAATCAGACATTCCCAGGAAAAGGAGCTCCAAAACCAGCTTCAAACACATGCTGTAAGCAGTCCTGCAGTATAGCACCACTCCTAATGAGAAGAGCAAGACTGCATGATAAGCATCTGAATTTTGGGACCCAAGTTTCCATCAGAGTCAGTATCTTTTAGTGGCTTTCTCCCTGCCAGAGCTAGCTATTTGGACAACCCAGCAATAGAAATGATCCTACAGCTTCGCTGCTATGCACATGACATAGGCTTGCTAGCATTGCATATATCTAAAGAGCCACCCCTGCTTCAGAAGAATTTTGCCTCTCCTGTGTCACCATTGAAATATTGAAACATTAAGGTTGAGCCTCATATTTATGATCAGGTGCGACTGAAGCACACTGGCTACTGTAAATACTAAAACAAAATTAGAAGTATATTTGCAAGTCTGGGGCTAACAGATCAAATCTGACTTCAATACTGCAACACATCTTTTTTTCTATTATATTACTCTGCAATTTCTTCCTTTATGGCTTTTCTTTCTCCTTTTCACTTTAGATTTTGTTTCAATACTATCCAATATACTTGTTGCTTAATCAGATTGAAGCATGACTGACCAAGGCAGTGAATTTGCAGTACAAACCGGACAGTAATCCAGCTGCAGCTAGTTTAGCCTGACTGCACTTTATTATAACATTGCTGATGGCAATACAATTGTATTAGAGGAAGAGATGGAGAGCTGAAATGGTTATTTTTCAAAAATATTTGGCATTATAAAATGATTTGATAACAAAGAACAAAAGTTTCCTGAAGCTATAAAAGCACTATGCATTTTCCATACTAAAATATGGCATATCGGCATACGGTTGTCCACAGTTCCTCTAAAAAAGACAAGAAATATCAGCTAGCTCTATAACACACAATGCACTCAAAGAAAATGTAGAAGTAATGTTATGAACTCTGAAAAAGAGCTAAAAGTCAAAAAAAGCCTGCAGATATTTTACTGTTGAAAGCTGCCTTTTAAAGGAAAGTACCACTTGGTACATCAGATACCAAATTAATGCTCTTAATGCTGACAAGCCAGTTTTGACACCAAATAAATCATAAAATCATCAACAGGGGCAAGTAGCATGATTTAAAATGTGGTTTTATTTACAGACCACTTTGAAAACTGTAGATTTATCTATAATTAGAATTCAAGTGGCACTTCAGGAGCTTCGCAGAACCTATACTTCAATCTCTTCAAATGGCAAGTGAGAAGCAGACCCCCCAGACCTCTTGTATTTGATTTGGTAAAAGGAAACTGACAGCAACAACAAAATATTGACATTGAAAAACCTACTACTGTTTTAACAAACTAACAGTCAGAGATTGTGCAAAGCATTAATCAGTACACGTGCAGTAATTTCTAATTTTTGAGGTTAAGATTTTCTCTGTGTGGAAGGTGCTGCAGCTTCTAAACCCAGAGTTTTCATTCTCATCATTTTGTCCAGGGAAGTTGGCACTCAAATGTCTTAGTTACAAGAATATGATAAGAATAATAATAATAAAAAATCCTTACTAGTTCTTTGATTGATCCTCTTAAAAGTCTGTTATAAACTGCTGGAACAGACTAAAATGTATTATGTACATTCCATATATTCTTCACTGCTTTTACATCTTTCTCAGGTAACGTTTCAACAAGTACTTTTCAAATGTAAGTCCTATGACAGCTTCCCTAGCACTTGTCTTTTTGGGCTTACACTAAAGAATAAGTAACTGTGTCTTTAGTCTGTTCAAAAAATCCTGGGCTTAGGAATAAGATGGTGTAATCTTCTGCTTCCTTTATACTTTCTTTTGGTCAGTTCTCAGTAAGAAAGTCAGAATGTGAGCTACCTGTCAGTATTAATGCTATTTTCATTAAGGGATGAGAATGAATAAATTTGAGCTATACTGTATACAGCTACAAAAATACTGCTGTAAGATAGATATTGATAGTACATTGTGCCATAGACAGGGTATGAATGCTCATATCAATACTAGACAGGTGATGCCAGATTTAGCATCGTTTTCCTCTCCATATACTGGACTGGTTCCATACTGATAAAAAACTTCCTACATTCTATTGGTTTATATATGTACTCAATCACTTCTCTCACTAGTTATGAACATGACAGAGTTTCTGAAAAAGGTAGTGTATATCTTCTTTCTTACATGAGCAAGACAAAACCGAGAAAAAAGTATTACAAAATATTAAATTGGTGAAATAACCAGACTGCAGGCACCACTGATAGTCTGTCTTCTAAATGAACAATCAAAAGGCAAAAGAAAAAAACTGGACGGAAGATTGGACAGAAAAGGGAGGTTATTATTATAATTATGCTTGCAACTTTTTATTAAAAATATACAGCTGATAAAACACTGAAGATGGTGTTTTAGATTAAAGCTCTCTGTTTTTCAGAGTTTCATAGTCTTGGATGATCTGAGCTGCAGAAGGAATTAAAAAATACAGAGGTAAGACAAAGCAATGCATTTAACAACCAGCAAAGTACAATATCTGTTCAGCAACATGGTTTAAGAACATACACATGTGCAAACACATGCTTAAAATCACAAAAATGACAGGCAGAGTCCACATTTGTATCAAAAAGTAAGTGACAACCTATCTGCTTTTTAGACTCACACCTTATACACAAAGAGTTCCCTGACGTTTCACTCTGGTTTCTGCTTTTTCTTTCTAGCTGGAAAGTAGTAGTCTGTAAAGATACTGCTATGACATTCAAATGAAAAGAGTCTAGCCTTCAACTACACAGTTCTTTCTATTCAGCCAGAACTGAGGAAATATTAGGAGTGCATGTAGGTAGCTATTAAAAAACATTTATTAATTTTACCCTGGTGCTTTGTGTTGGATAGCAAAGTACAAAAGAGTACATGCTGTGATCATAAAAAGCCAGTTCCTGTAAGAATGCTCACAGTAACTTCACCAATTCAGACAGTCTCATCAAAAAACTTTGAAAGGTTCAGCTTACATTAATACCTTCATTAGTACATGAAATAAAACCACTTTTAATAGTTAGAGGAAATATGCTGTATCATTATATGGAATTTGTATTAGCATCATTGCTTTCCGTGTTACCATAACATTGCTTCCCAAACACAAGCAGATAAAAGTTGCTATGCTCCATCCCCAGGAAGATAGCACACACTGGACAAAGATACCCAAATTCCACACAAAGCACTATCTCAACAGCCACAATGTTGTTGCTGCCAGTCTTCTGAGGAAACCCCAAAGCTGTGCATATTGCATAATGAAAGAGGGCTGCAAATGTCAGTGGTTCCTGAAGACTCAGATATTCCAGCTGGAGTGTTAGCACTGTTCCACAGAGACAAAAATCTCACTAGAAAACTTTAGAGGGAGCTACAAGTAAGAATACCTTAGAAATTCTTTTTAAAAAAAACCCACACCACCCAATCTAGAAAGACAGTTCTTCTTTTGGCTTCCTTTACTCAGTCATTTGTTTTACTTAAGAATCTGACGAGATGCAGGAAAGCTTATTATTTAGTTTTAAATTAATACATTCAGCTTATTTATATTGATGACAAAGTATCTATTTTTTCAGTGTATCTAAAGCTTAGAAGTCTGAAGTTCTACATGGAACACTGCAATACACCACGTGGGAGTTTCATCTTTCACAACAGAAATGCTTGAGCAACTAACAATAACGCAGTGAAGTTTCAGCAGCATTTCTATTATAATCGTTATGTTTCTGCATGAGTGTGCTGTCCCAGGAGTATTGTTCTGGATTGATTAGCATCTTTATAATGAAATGCTCAATTACAGCTTTGAAATAGGTAATTATAAAGGGATTGTGTATTTTCCAGTTAGGGATTTTGTTTCGAGTTTTTTTAAATTATCAGTGCATGAAAGGCAGCCGTAGAAGTTCTTACTAAACTGTCACCCCTGTGGAAAAAAACTATGTTTTGTTACCCTCACTGTGCATAATCTAAATTGAATTTCTAGTTATGACTGGTATGGGAGTTTTATTTTCAACTGTCAGGGTGTGCAGCCAGCTGTAACCAATTTTTCGATATTTTGAATAGGCTTATTTGAAGTTTACAACTGTGAATGACCCAGGGACCTTGTCATTAGTCAACAGACAGCTTTTTCAAAACACTTTACTTCGGCACAAAAGAAAAGGTGTAAAGAAAGCTACACAGTATGGATTTTTTGCATAACTTCAGCAGCATATATAAAAAGGGAAAACAAATTTTGAGATCATGGTAAAGTCTGGGCTAATATTTCAGACTCTTTTCTGCATATTATTGTATTTTGAAGACAGCTGCATCATCTTACTGTTAAAGCCAATTTCTGCCAAGAAGAGGAACTCACTTTTCTTGAGGGCAACAGCAACTGAGGGGGTGAGGAAAGTACTTTTAATTTCCACAGCCAGAAGTCAGGAAAAAAGAATTAAAATATTTCCTTTCCTTACTCTGTGTGCTGCAGCACATGGTTAATTTTAAGAGAGATTATCTACTGAAGAAACTTATTCAGCTGTTGAGATGATGTGTTAAGTTTGTATTGTTTCCTAACCTCAAGTTCTAGAAGATAAACTAGTAACAGGAGAATTACGCACTTATTTATTTATTTTTAAATTAGAATAACAGAAACAATTGGATTAAGTGAAAAAAAATAAGGATTTGTTCCAAGCAGTCTCTAACATCTTGGTACCCAGAACTAGATTTGCTCAGCCTGAATTTCTGTCATATAACAATATATCCCTCACTGCTTCCAGTACAAGGATAAAGATGTTCACAGAAATAAACACACGCAGTTTACAGGTTAAGAGACATGGGGAAGAAAAAAGTAGATATTTGTTGTGTCTTAAACAGAACAATAAATAAATAAATAAATAAAACTTGGTCATGTACTTGTAAATAAGTCTATCAAACTTTTTGATGTCCACAGTGTGGACACTCCCCTTACCCTACAGTAGTTATTTTCCATCACACAAGTAATTTTGTAGTTAAGAGCACTGTGGACACCAGACTACCTCCACAAATCATGTTATTATTATATAATAAATCCAGATACAGCAATTTAGTCATGTCACAACTACTGTGCTACCTCATAAACACCTGCACATCAAAAAAAATTATTTGAAATGGTGTAATGGAAACTTCAAACTTCCAGTCCAAAATTCCACTAATCTTTGTGCCAGAGACTGCTTGGGATCTAGGACAAAGATGTGTACTTATTTATTGAAGTACTGAAACCTGCAGCGTCTTTTGGAAGATGGCTTGAATTTATCTACATAGAGTTCACTTTAAGCTTTGTCTGTGGATTCAAGAATGTATTGGCGTAACCAATTTGTCCATTTTTTGTGTAATCAAGTTTCGTTTTAGATATATAAAGATGCCCTTATTTCTGCAGTTGATCTCATATAAGCATATCTGTTCAATAGTCCAAACAGCCATCTTATTTGAAATTGAACATAGCGTCCAGCAACAGATAAACGCTAACTGAAATGCAAGCCTTTCTCACTTTAGTTCAAACAAATGTTCTGATATTTGCTTTTTTCTAAACCTGTCCCAGCAGGGAAAAAGAAGACTTCCCGAAGTTCCTTGAGGAAATAATCTTACTCTGGTACCAAATCAATTTTTATAATGGTAATCCAGATCACTTCACAAAATTGCCACTAGAATATATGCACAAATATGAAATGTCATTCACAAACCCATTAGAGAAAGTTTAATGCATGGCATCATAATGAAACAGATTACAATAATTACTACAATGCTGACTCTCACATAGTAATCTTTAGTATATAGTATTGTTACTCATATTCATAATAGTATTTAAATTACTTCAACAATTTTATCAGTTTCAATGTTCTACAACTGTTGCATTATAGAGGTCCAGTTAAGAAATAATCTGCTGACACACTATCATGCTTCATATTTTGTTTCCTTTTAAATAGTCATTTAACTACATAATAATTTCTGTCAATCTCAGTGGATCTTACCTTTTCCTCATAGAGATACCTAAGAGGCCTTAAACACCAAACATTTGGAAACTAGGCACCTTTAAAATCATATTCTAGAAAGAGGGAATGGAGGACAGTTGAAAGTAATGGCAATGCAAAATACAGTGTACAGAACAGACACGCTACTTTTCTGCAGCAGTATCACTTAGGAGCTAATTAGTAGAAGTGTGAATTACGGGTTATTAATAGATCTGTAATGAAGCAAATCATGAGCAAACACTACATGCACAAATACTCTCCTGAAAAGGGATTCCTTCCTGACTCATTATCATAGGCATAATATTGGACTCTGATCCTAACTGAAACTAAGACACCCAATATTCCACTTAGTCACAGCAAGGCCAGTAAACATCAAAACAAACTGAAGTACATGGACTGATCCCTCCATTGCCTCACAGGAGGAGAGTTCTGTAGATCCTGAGTGCTCTTTGCAGCTCTTCACTTAAAAAAACAAACAAACAAAACCAAACACCGCCAGCTTTAGGCAGACAAAAGCATGGGAACATCCTACTAAGTACTAAAACACTATAGTCATTGCCTTTGAAAATGGATTTGTAAGAGAATTCTTATTTCCTTCAGCTGAAAAGTGTATGTCCACCCTGCAATTGATGTCATTCTTCATCATATCTATACACAGCACATCAATGCTGCTAGAAACAGGAATTACCAGCCTTATTATCAGTCAGACGTTTGACAACAGAACCTATTTGACTAACTCATGCCTTTTTCCCCTGACATTCTTGCAGACTTTTTAATACAAAAAAAAATAGATCTATTAGCAAGATTTTCTTCTGTCATGCTGCAGGCACACAAATTCAATCAGTTTTCTAATGAACTGAGAAATGAAAAGGCAACTTTTATTTTTCCTTTAAGTTGATTTCAGTGCATCCCTTTTATGTTATAGACACTATATCAGAATATGTGTTGATGCCTAGGGTATGTACATGGTAAGGCTGTGTTTATATACATAGGTATATTTATTTATATAGAGATATCCATATTGCTATGAGATATATTTACTTCTACATCCTTAAATGACCAAAATCTAAAAACTAGAGAAAAGGCATTTGTCTAAGGGGTGAGACCTTTTAGATTATGTAGTCATAGTAAAAATCACTGTTTTATTATTCAACACACTTGAATTGTGAATGACAGGCCAAGAGACAGATTGCCCTGCTAGCAGAGCTTGCTCCACCTCAGAGAAATTACCCGCAATTTAAAATATTCATTGCCCAGGCCTGGTATGATGATAAAGGCAGTCACTAAGCTAAGTTTAAAAGATATATTACATGTTTTTCAAACAAGGAAAACTGCAGTGGAGTGAATCTGGTAAATAGTACCTTTTATCCATTGCACCTGTTTTTGTTAGTAGTTCTTTCTGGAGGATCTTCCAGAGTGCTTCTATTACGTTCCTGTCTCAAAGAACCTAAATGATCTGTTGAATTTTTATCAGCAGATTGTGACATGACAGCAAATGGGATATACAGAAAGAGAAGTGATGTGCATAGGAACATATACAGGGTTTTTATGTTATATTCAACAAGTATTCAAAAAATGCTAGTGTGAAACTGCAAGATGTATATGGCTTTTTTTTTTTTAGTAATTAATACACATGATAAAAATCATGCAAACAATACATGAAACATACAACAAACAACTAAATGTATTATTTATGACATATATTTATTCTATTAAAAAGAATGAAATCCATATGCACATTTTAGTATTAAATTAGCATTTCTGGATAATTAAATATGTTGTGTAGGAATCCTGACAGATTGTCATGTGATAAAGGTTCTACTCCTGGCTTATTTAATGCTTATGAACCTTCCTAATTTTTTGTATATTTCTTTCTACAGTTGAATGTAAAAGTATACATGTTCCCTAATTTGTGAAAGAAGTTACTTAAACATACTTCCATTCTTAATACCTATTCCCTCTGCAACTAAAGCACGTATGTGACCTGACATCACAAAAGCATCTAATTGGGTAAAGAGAAGATATTGTAAGAAATAGGTATTACTACCACTTGTAAAATAAAGGGGAAAAAAAAACACACAAAAACAAACAAACAAAAAATCACAACAAAAAAAAAGTCTAATTTGAAATGTCTGAAACAATAACCAAAGTCTTAAACCACTCTTTCATTATGTATATAGGCCATTATTTAGATAACGGATCTTAGACAATGCAGGTCTGTAAGAAGCAGAAATTCATTCCTAGATCTAAACTGGTACAAATAGAAAGCAACCTAAGGTGTTCTTCGTAAGATTTAAAGATGAAATTGCAAAATACTTCTAACTTGAAGAAGGACACAATGAATATAGAGAGCATGAAGCAATATCACTACCTGTAAGTCAACAAGTACTCTCATTCAACTTTGTAAAATATGTTTTTAACTTTATATTCTAAAATATCAAACTTTAATTAATATTATAAATATAATACATATTATAAATTACTATTAATAATTATTATCTCAGCCTGGAGAAGAAAAGGCTCAAGGGAGAACTTACAGCAGCCTTATAGTACCTGAAGGGGCTACAGGAGATCTAGAGGGAGGTTTTTCACCAGAAAGGACAGTGATAGGACAAGGGACAATGGTTTTAAACTGAAAGACAGGAGATTTAGGTGAGACATAGGGAAGAAATTCTTCACCATGAGAGTAGTAAGGCACTGGAATAGGTTGCCTAGGGAGGCTGTGGAAACCCACTCCCTGGAGGTGTTCAGGGCCAGGTTTGCTGAGGCTTTGTGCAGCCTGGTCTAGTGTGAGATTGGAACCTGATGATCTTTAAGGACCCTTCCAACCTTAAACGTTCTATGTAACTGTAAAACTTTATACTGAAAATATTAAATAATAACTAATTTGGTAATGGATCTCAGCATATTCTTATAATAACAGATAAATTTTAATACATTTGGGCATTTTCCTGATTTTATTATTTGCTAAAGCCGTAACACTGGAGAAGGAATAATTGGAAGTAAATATGAATGCCTTCGAAAATAAACAAGGCTGTGACAACCATGGGGTTCATACTAACAGTCATGTATCATAGAACCAAAGGAAAGATGGACTCTTGATCTAAAAGTTTATTTTATTCTTCTTTTGACTATATTAGCCTTAAAGGCCAAAACAGTAAGCTATCATACTTGCTCCCCAAAATGCAAACATATTGCAATGACAAGGACAGAAAACCTGAAATAATTGAAACTTGAGATAATACTGCCTTTTTTTCAGTATTCAGACAGTAACATAAATAAATTTAAAAATAAACACCTGATCAGCTTAATGACCACCATGATATAAATTAAATGTAAGGGCAATGAAGAGTGACTTCAGGGCCCTGGGACGGCTGGTTAGGGGGTCTGGAGCGCAAGTAGTGTTTGCCTCCATACCTCCTGGAAGAATGGGTGGGGACGTAAATAGGTCAGAAGAGCTTGAGCCTCGGGGTCAATGGTGATGGATGGATGGAGTCCTCCCCAGATGCCGGCCATGGATGGAAGGGAAGGGAAGAACAAGAAGGAAAGAAGTTGTCTTCTGTGATCTCTGACCTTCCCCTGAGCTTCCGTGGATATATGGAATGGAATATCTCTGCCAGTTTTGCCAGTTTTTTTGTCTAATTCAGCCTCCTAGCCTTGGGACGGTTAGTTAGGGGGTCTGGAGCGCAAGTAGTGTTTGCCTCCATACCTCCTGCAAGAATGGGTGGGGAGGTATATAGGAAGAGTTTACAGGTCAACGAATGGCTAAGAGACTGGTGCCAAAGACAGGGTTTTGGTTTTTTTGATCATGGGATGCTATATGAGACACCTGGCCTGATGGTGGCAGGTGGGATGCACCTGTCCCAGAGGGGGAAGAGGCTTTTGGGGCAGGACTTGGCAGGGCTCATTGATAGAGCTTTAAACTAGATGTGAAGGGGGAAGGGGAGAAAACTGGGTCTGTTAGGGACAAGCACAAGGGGAATGAACCATGGCCCGAAGGCAGGTGGTCTAAGGAGGATTTAGTCCCACCAGTGTGCTCTGTTTGTTTCCTGAAATGCCTGTATGCTAATGCACGCAGCATGGGGGATAAGCAGGAAGAGTTAGAGGTCTGTGTGCGGGCTAAGGGTTATGATCTGGTAGCAATAACAGAGACATGGTGGGACAGGTCACATGACTGGAATGCAGCCATGAATGGTTATGTGCTTTTTAGGAAAGATAGGGAGGGGAAGCGAGGTGGTGGAGTTGCTCTTTATGTGAGAGAGCAACTAGAATGTATTGAGTTTCGTGCAGGGGCTGATGAGGGGCAAGTTGAAAGTCTGTGGGTAAGAATTAAGGGGCAAGCAGGTGCGGGTGACACAGTTGTGGGGGTCTACTACAGACCTCCTGATCAAGGTGAGGAGGTTGATGAGGCTTTCTACAGGCAACTGAAAGCAGCCTCACAACTACAGTCCCTGGTCCTCATGGGAGATTTCAACTACCCTGATATCTGCTGGAAGACTCACACAGCCAGCCTTTCACAGTCTAGGAGGTTCCTCCAGTGCATTGATGATAACTTCTTAAGGCAAATGGTGGACAAGCCGACTAGAAGAGGAGCGCTGCTGGATCTTGTACTAACCAGCAAGGAGGGCCTTGTTGAAGCAGTGGTGGTCAATGGCAGCCTTGGCTGCAGTGATCATGAGATGGTGGAGTTCAGGATCCTGTGTGGAAGGAACAAAATACCCAGCAGGACCAGAACCCTGGACTTCCACAGGGCAAACTTTGGTCTCCTCAATCATCTATTAAGGGAAATCCCATGGGACAGGGTGCTAGAAGATAAAGGAGCTCAAGATAGCTGGTCAACATTCAAGGACCACTTCTTGCAAGCACAGGATCAGAGCGTCCCAATGGTTAGGAAATCTAGTAAGGGTGCTAGGAGACCTGCATGGTTAAAGAAGGAACTACTGGGCAAACTTAAGTGGAAAAGGAAAATCTACAGATCATGGAAGGAGGGGCTGGTCACGTGGGAGGAATATAGGACTGTTGTCAGAGGATGTAGGGAGGCAATTAGGAAAGCTAAGGCCTCCTTGGAACTTAACCTTGCAAGTCAGGTTAAGGATAATAGAAAGGGCTTTTTCAAATACATAGCTAGCAAAACTAGCAATAGAGGCAATATTGGCCCATTGAGGAATGAGGTGGGAGCCCTGGTGACAGAGGATATAAAGAAGGCAGAGGTGCTGAATGCCTTCTTTGCCTCTGTCTTCACTCCTGCAGGGTCTCCCTATGAGCCCCAGATTCATATAGCCCCAGAAGAAGTCAAGATAGAGGAAGAGTTTGACATGGTAGATGAGGATTGGGTTAGGGATCAGTTGAGTAATCTGGACATCCATAAATCAATGGGTCCAGATGGAATGCACCCAAGGGTGCTGAGGGAGCTGGCGGAGGTCATTGCTAGGCCACTCTCCATCATCTTCAGTAAGTCATGGGCAACAGGTGAGGTGCCTGAGGACTGGAGGATAGCAAATGTCACTCCAGTCTACAAGAAGGGCAAGAAGGAGGACCCGGGTAACTATAGACCGGTCAGCCTCACCTCCATCCCTGGAAAGGTGATGGAACAACTTGTTCTTGGCACTATCTCCAGGCACATCAAGGACATGGGGGTCATCAAGAGCAGTCAACATGGTTTTATCAAGGGTAAATCATGTTTGACTAACCTCATAGCCTTCTATGAGGAAATTACTAGGTGGATAGATGATGGTAGAGCGGTAGATGTGGTTTATCTTGATTTCAGTAAAGCATTTGACACCGTCTCCCACAGCATCCTTGTAGAAAAGTTGATCAGGTATGGGTTTGGTGATCAGGAAGTGAGGTGGATTAGGAACTGGTTGAAAGGAAGGAGTCAGAGAGTTGTAGTCAATGGGGCAGAATCTGGTTGGAGGTGTGTGACTAGTGGAGTCCCACAGGGGTCGGTACTGGGACCGGTGTTGTTCAACATCTTCATCAACGACCTGGATGAGGGTATAGAATGTACCCTCAGCAAGTTTGCTGATGACACTAAGCTGGGAGGAGTGGCTGACACACCAGAAGGCTGTGCTGCCATTCAGAGAGACTTAGATAGGTTGGAGAGTTGGGCGGGGAGAAACATGATGAAATTCAACAAGGGGAAGTGCAGAGTTTTACATTTGGGGAAGAACAACACCATGTCCCAGTACAGGTTGGGGGCTGAACTGCTGGAGAGTAGTGTAGGTGAAAGAGACCTGGGGGTCCTGGTAGACAGGAGGATGACCATGAGCCAGCAATGTGCCCTTGTGGCCAAGAAGGCCAATGGCATCCTGGGGTGCATTAGAAAGGGTGTGGTTAGTAGGTCAAGAGAGGTTCTCCTCCCCCTCTGGGCCCTTCAGTTCAAGAAGGACAGGGAACTGCTCGAAAGAGTCCAGTGCAGAGCTACAAAGATGATTAAGGGAGTGGAACATCTGCCTTATGAGGAAAGGCTGAGGGAGCTGGGTCTCTTTAGCTTGGAGGAAAGGAGACTGAGGGGTCACCTCATCAATGTTTACAAATATGTAAGGGGTGAGTGTCAGGGAGATGGAGTTACGCTTTTCTCAGTGATGACAGTGATAGGACAAGGGGTAATGGGAGCAAATTGGAGCATAGGAGGTTCAAGGTGAATACCTGGAAAAAAAAATTTACTGTAAGAGTGACAGAGCACTGGAACAGGCTGCCCAGGGAGGCTGTGGAGTCTCCTTCACTGGAGACATTCAAAACCCACCTGGATCCATTCCTATGTGATGTACTCTATGTGACCCTGCTCTGGCAGGGGGGGTGGACTAGATGATCTTTCGAGGTCCCTTCCAACCCCTAGTATTCTATGCTTCTATGATTCTATGAAAAGGATGTGAACAATAGGATACAAACCACTGAGTATCATTATTTGTAAAACTAAATGGCTACTGATTACAATTATTTTAAACATACACTTTGTTCATTTATTTTAAAAAATAATAGCCTGAAGAGAACTCAGAAAATAAGGAAAAAAACCCCAAGCATCTGTGGCAAATACATACAAGCTCGTATTTTTATAGCAAACAAGACTAGCAGTGCACAATTCACAAAAAATTAAAATTAAATTGGTTAAAGACTGTGTTCTGCTGACTGACTTTTCTAGAAAAACACATTGTTTATCATAAAACATAATCTACAGGATTGGTTAAATCACAGAAGCTTTCACTGGCTATTTCACAGTGGTTTCAGTTTATCCTCATTCTGAAAAATATAGATAAGAAAATTCTGGATACAAAATCCAGTGAATAAAACTATGCTCTGAAATTAAATTATGAAATTAGGCTGCTTGCCAACTTCTAAATTTTTTTTTGCAACTACCAAAAAAGCATGCTTCCCAAGACCCCAATACAATGTAGTCTTTTAGCCCATATTAAATAACATACACTTCCCCAATTCTTTGATACTGTAAAAGCAATATTATTTTAGAACATGTTTTAAAATAACATCACGATACAATGGGTGCCAGAAAATAAATTAAATTTCAATAGAAACATTTTTTTTAAATTGTGTTTTCATATTAACTTGACAGTAAACTATAAAAATGTCATCTATAGCTACCAAACTGGATTTGTGACTCATACAATTTTTTGCACCCCTTACAGATTTGATTATTTATCTACTGTTGCTAACTACTTTCACAAACAGAACACATATTCTTATAGGCTTTGTGTTCTGTTTCTTTTCATGAATCATGTAGTCACAAGCCATTATTTATTGTAAGTTTTGCTGATCTCAAGTGGTTAACATATACACTAGTATCATAGCTTATATTAGCAGTTAGCACAAATATGTCAACTCAGAGAAGCTACTGAAAAAGGACTTAGAAAAACAAACTAGCAAGATACTCTCGATTTTCCAAAATTGTTGTAGGCCAGCATCTACACTTGCTGATCTTCAAGTTTAGAAAAAGCATTATGTAGTATCTAATGAATTTATTAATTTCAGAAATAAATCTCTCTCCTTGATATACTTGATGTCAGTCTCCGCTTTTCCTGTGAAAATAAATAAAATTTTTTAAAAAGGAAGTTCGAAAAGTAAACACTAAGGAGAAATCCAGTGAGTTTTGCATGTAGCAGCAAACAGAAATCTCTCCCATAACAGCAGAAATATGAGCACACTAAGATGACAAAAAGTGAATTAGATTAGTAGAATGGTCTGCTTCAAATTATTTTAACCATATCTGCATTGAAGTGTTGCTAACCACTTAGTAAACACTATATGCTTCCTTAAAAAATCTCAGACCAAACCTAGCAAGTCAAGAACAATAAATAACTGCATTCTACTTTGACCGATTTAAAAATCAAACTCAAGCCTAATCTTGTTGGAAAACTAAGAAGGGAGTGGTTTGAGACAGAAGAATGCCATCTATCACACTGAAAAACAAGGCTGATAGTAATGTGTCTTAAATGTTCTTGGGTTTTATCACATAATCACTATGCGGCCTTGGTTCATACAGTAACCTTAGAGGACATGGTGAGGTTGTTCATCTATGTAGTTTTACCATAGTACCTAATAATTTATAAAAGTTAAAACTTAAAAAATAGTTTTGCTTAATTTAGGTTTTAGTCAGTATTTGAGCTTCATAATTAGTTTGTTTTTCTGATTCTCTGCTCTCTGTAAAATAGAAAGGAACAGATGTACCCATGAAAATTTAAAAGGCTTTATTTGGTTTATAGAAAAGAAAAAAGGCAAGAAAGATAACCTCTCCTCCTGAAAAATCTCCTTCAAGTAGATTCAGTTAATTAGAACAGGTCACAATTTCATGTCACTGTTATACTTAGATTGGGAGAATGCAATAACAATAACTTTTTCAAAAATTGAAAAGTTTTATCTTGACATTTTCTTAATTAAAAGTTTTCTCATTTTTTATTTAACACGTCCAAAAATTAATTTCAAGTTAGAAAGCTAAAGTAACAATCAAAATAAAAACTGAAATAGTCCGTCAAGTGTCAAATGATGTTTTTTTCTCCCCTGAAGTGTAAATGGCTTCAGCTTCCCAGCTTGGCAGAAATAAAATTGCTTCAGAAGTGCTAATGAACTAAAAAAATCTACTAGTGACACATAGCTATGGCACAGTTAACCACAAACATTGAGATTATTGGGAAAAGAGGATGAAGGAAGGCATATATATAAACCTTAAATATAGATGGCTGAGCAGAATAGCACACTTTAAAAAAATTGAAGAATTCAAACATGTTGTCAAATGAATTGCTACATTTCCTGATCAAACTAGAATACTTAACCAACACAAGAAGGATGCAAAAATAACACCATTTAGAAGCACAGAAATAATCTTCATCAGTAGCCTCCAAGTATAATGTTTGCCTGGTTTGAACTGTCATCTCTTAATTGTCCTTATATTTCAACATTTCTGGTAAAAATAAATTTCAGTGGGAAATTCATAATATTCACTTGGACAATACAGAATTCATCTTTGACAGAGAAGACTGATTTTTAAAGAAGGACGTGAGATTTCTGTAAACATGGTTTTCTGGTTTGGCTACTGCTAGATAAATAATGGTCATTTTTTCTACACAGTAGTACAGTTTTAGGTAAACTGCACAACACTGTGTTACAGCATGAAAAGATCTCTAAAATCCTGTTATCTTTTGCCTTCCTTCCATCTAGCTTTGATACCTAAAATTAAAAATCTCTTGATTAACTGTGCAACGGATCTTTCTTACTACAGCACATTTTCAATGCCAAAATCCTAAACATAGATTTAGAAGTGTGTCTTATGTGTTACTGTTTTCCCTGTGGGAAAACCTGAAAGACACACACTCGCTTATAAAGTTAAGCAAAAAAATATCATTCCTTCCTTTGCTCCTCTTAGAACCTGCAGCATGGTCAGCTACAAAGTCAGAGAAGTATTTACCAAAGAAACTTAGTAGACTACACCTTCATTACTCTTTAAGAAGACAAGTGTTAAGAAGAGCCAAAACAGAAGTAGAGATGCTAGAGATTAATTTTCTAGGGACTGGAAACTGACAATAAAAGCAAAGGTAGCATCTTTTGCCGTTTGTCCAAGGAAAGGTGTAATATATGATACATGCAGACTTTAAAAATATTTTTCCTTAATGCTGTGTCACTTTTATGGTGTGTAAAGTCCATGCAGAGTCTTCTTATATTAGAAGTACATTAGCAGCACAAATCTACATGTCTAAAACCCTTGAATAATCTTGTTTTCCAGCAGTAAACAAAATAATGATGTAAATCCTAAAAGAACCTCTCACAGCTTCAAACAACTGGCATACATAAATATATAGACACTTTTAGGTATATATATATGTATATGGAAACATAACATATATCTACTGCCCTTGTAAAAAAAAGTCTATAAACTTACTAATAAAGGTTGGCTTCTTTAGGTCATGTTATGCTTTAATGACGAACTGGGAACGATGTCCATAGGAAACTTAGGAGACAACAGATTATTGAGTTTGCATGATTTAAGGAAGGAAGAGCTCTTCCTCAACTATGGCTGAAAAACTGCAGAAGAAGAGGCTCCAGGAAATAGTACCAAAATAATTTTTGAAAAACCACCTCACACAACTAATGAACTTGTCCAGAGGCACAGTTGCTTATCATAATTATTTAAGTAACTTACTAATTTGGAAAATGTAAAGTGTGCTTTTTTCAATTAGATATCTGCATAGAACAAGACACTAAGTGCACAGTTAATTAATAAGCAATAGCAGTGTCAGTTCACACAAAAAAAAATAATAGGAAAAATGTCAGGAATATAAAATAAAAAAAGAATTGTTTAAAAACTTGAAATATTTCATTATCATTAATATCAGTTTTTACTGTTATATGTGGCTGATAATGACTGTTTAAGGCATAAAAATGTCAAATTTCCTGGTTGCTCATTACCTGAAACGCTATAGGCATGGATCAGCCTAAGTCATTCCAGAATATATCAGGTCTCTATCATATTTGCAACAGTTCCTTTAAAACACCACAGCCCCAGCAACAGAGGCTAGTTTGTGTAACGTGAAGAGATGGGACTGGCAGTAAAAAAAGGCAGACGCAAGGGAGGTGTCAACAGAGGAGCTAAAGTGTGTTTGTCTAGATTTATTATTATTATTATTTATTATTATTATTATTATTATTATTATTATTATTATTATTATTATTATTATTATTATTACTATATTCTATTTTTATTCTATTTATTATATTTATTTCTCAATACTAGAGTCAATGGTATGTCGACTGGTAGTTTACTAAATTCTATGAAATTCTTTGACTGCAAAATATTATGTTGCCTGCAACACATACTTAAATTTCCTTGTGCAGAAGTACCTCCAAGCACTATCATTGTCTATGCCTTGTGAATATGTCTGGGGCTTTACTATGTATTTCTTAGCCTACAATTAACCATGTTGATAAAAGGCTACCACACCCACATACTCTGGCTCACCCTGTGTTTGGTATATATCAGTTTGAATGACCTGCATACTCTTGTAGTCACACTCCTTTGTATCCACTAATCATCCTCTGAATTCCAGATTTAACTGCAGATTAAAAAAAAAAACAACAACAAACCAACAACAGGTTTGAGATACCGTAATTCTGGGCATATTTTTAATGTAATGTAGAAATATGGGCAAACAAATTGTGGAACTTAGGCATGGGTATATGCAATCTCTGATTATATTTTATTCCTGTTTTAGACAAAACAGAGGTGTTCCAGATGACCATATGCCAAACAGCTCTTAGTGACAGAAAGATCAAGCACTGGCTTTTACAGACATAAATGTAAAGAGAAGCCCACAACTTGTCTCTCCAGTTTGAGACAGCCGAAAAGTTCAAACCAGAATGTTTGCTGAGAACATTTTGAACCACAACTGGAAACACCTGTATTTGGTCAAATTCCAGTATTATTTTCTTCCTAAAAACATAAATCTACTATAATATTGATAGCCACCAAAAGTTTCCATATTGCATGGGAAATATCCAGATCAACTTAGTATGTAATTGTTGCAGATGATTAGGATACCAATTTTTTATTTATCTTTTTTTCCCCTTAGGAGTTAAAATATCTTTTTATTTCTCTCAAAAACTGTAGTATGTGAAGCCAAGGGATCAAGTAATTAAAAATGTAAACCTTTGGGTGTCCTTTGGATATAAGTAAGTATCTGCTATTGCTAAAGCTGAGAAGAGTAATGCAATCAAAGAAAAAATAATTCTAAAACCAAGCTAAAGTATTCTGTAAAACTCAATAAAAAATACTGTTGGTTTTGGTTTTTTGTTGTGGTTGTTGTTGTTTGTTTTTTAATAAAGTAATAATTTCTCAATACTATGGTGTATATAATTAATTTTTTCTTTACAAAAACTCTGTCTGGTAACTCTATTTGTTACAATTTCCTGAAGTAATATGACTTCGAAAATTCTGATTTAAAAATTCTAATTTTAGTATTAATCAAAAGATGACAAAACTTTGGGATTACACTAAGTGCTCTAAGTGAATGAACAAAAAATAGAAATGAAATATCTTTAGTGACAAGCATGCACAGCTGCCAGAAACTAATAGAGATGTGACAGCATATAAACTGTGAAATGCCAGTAAACTGTGTCAATTATTCTGGTATGTTTGCTTATTGCTGCTTCAGGATATCACGTAAGAGATTCTTTTGGTATGCTATGTCCATATACAGTAAGTGTAGACATATTGGACCCTAAAAGGCCTTCTGGGAATTAATATTTGTGTATGACTTCTTCTATGTCCAACAGTTATAGCTACTAACTAATATGCAATGAACTTAGACATTAATGTGTTTTCTTTTTATTTTACAAAAATAATTTCATTTAAAGTTTTGGAGGTTTTCATTATATGGAAAACCTTTTGCTAAACTATTTTATTTAATAAAGTGCTGACATTGAAAAATACAAGTCACCAGTCTCAACATTTAGACACATGTTTTAAGACAACTGGAGCTCTATGCTACTACTAAATGAATAAGCTACTTCAAGGCACAATCCTATTTCCAAGGTAAATGTAGAGAACACTTATCTCCAAATAAGAGAAGTATCCTACCCTAGGCAAAATAAAGTCCAGAAAGTATGCTCTAATATTTATCTAGGACTAGATTTGCACACTCAGTTACTGCTCTGCAGGAATGTTGTTTGAATAATGCACAGGGATGTATGAATCACAACATACCCATTTCTAAATCGCACAAGCAAAAGCAGTGAAGGCAAGATAATGCTGCTCAGACTGAAAAAAAAGATCCAGATAACAACTATTTTGGGAAAAAAAAAGAACACAAGCATACTAAAGAAAAAAGAAAAATATAATAAAAAATATGGCAATAAATAGGCAACACTGTATTATTTTTTTCAAATACCACTCCTATATTATTTTTCCTCAGGTGATACGAAGAAGTGTGTTAATGTTATCAAAGTACAATATTGAAGGTAGTACTTTGATCAAATGAACCATAGTATATTTTTTGGATTTAGTCATATTACATTGGAAAAAATGGCTATGAACTTATAATAGAGATAACACCAATTTTAACCCTCTCTAAAAGTATACAGACATCTTTGGCACTCTCTTGCAAACAAGGAAACCACTTCCCACTCTCCGTAAAAGGTTTAGAGTTCAGTCTGGTTCCTCACATAAATGTGACTGTAGTTGGAAATGAATACGTTAAAAGGAAAACATAATGAACAGATGAGATGGAATACATTGAGGAAAAGATAGTTAATATCATTTAGAATATGTTAATAAGCTTTTCCTGCTGTGGTGCATTATTTGCCCACCTCAGAGGAACCCTTCACTTTCTAGAAATTACCAAATATTATCACTGACAGAAATACTGAAATAGCTTCACTTGATTTCTACATAGTACCAAGCACGGCAGTAGTATTTCAAGTACTATTTTAGTATCAAGACAGTAACTCCTATTTTTGTATAAAAAATATCCAGACTTGACAGAATGATTTAATATTAAAAATATTCCACCATATATTCAGTGGTTAATTAGCTCCCTCTTTATATATATACTACTTTACAGTACTGGAAACCTAAAATTACTCCATCATTTAGTCACAAAGGTAATCTTTTTTGTTTGAAAAGGCAATGTTTTAAAGAGTTATTTCAAATTACAGTTTCCAAGTACAAACAAAAAGACTGGATAGCTGGAGGGCACCCCAAACAGTTTCTGCTGACAATCTCATCCCTGTCACTAAAATTATCACATGACTGAATTGCATAGTTTCACCTTGCAAAGAGAGCAATTAGTCTGCCTACTCCTCTCCCACTGCAGACAGAACACCAGCCTCCCACATTTCAGAAGAAAACACAGCACAAACCAAATTTTCCCAGGCTCATCTAAGCAGTAATAGCTTGATTACATTTAATTGTAGATTTCTTCCAACCAGCCCCCTACTAATTCCGATTTTAGAAGAAATGCATATAGAAGAAATTAAGTAGGTAAAACCAGTAGTAAGTGAAAGGCATTTACTTACTTTTTAAAATACTGCTACTCTGCTTCAATATTAAAGAAGATATTCAATGCATAGATTCACCATCACTCTGTGTTCTGAGAGATATGTCTGCCTGATTTTTAATGAACATTCTTCATATATTCTGATAATTTCTGCACAGAAGTGTCAAACAATGCATTAGTGACAAATTCCCCACACTGTGCCCCTTCAGCCCTTGGAGTTTAACTCCTCTCACATTACAGTATTTATTGAATTTCCAAGCCAAACGGTGTTCTGCTCCATAAAATTCTGACAAGTGGACTCTGCCAAGCTAATAACTGCTTCATTCTGCTGAAATAAACTTATTTCACTGTGGCAAACAAAATGACATGACCTGGAAAGGTTATTTTGAACTGGGTAATGACTCAATTTAAACCAAGCCTTTCTCACTAGATTTCTGAATACTGTTAAGACCAATTTCTTAAATATGTCCTAACACCAGTTTTCTTCTCTTTTGCATTCTCTGGACAAGGATATGGCCCGTTTTTTCAGGTCTATGTTGTCTGAGTTTCTGATACTTCAGTAAACTTGTTAAATGACGCCTAGTGAGAGTACCTCAACGGGGGGACAAAGCAAGCTGCAAAACTCATACAAGGTTGTCCTCCCATGTTTGTTTGTTTGTTTGTTTTCCCATTTTAACATATTGACTGTTTTTTGACAGTTACCTTAAAATGGTCTTAGCACAGAAAAAAAAAAAAAAAAAAAGAGAGAGAATTGTTGCTTTGAGACACAACACTTGATGTCTTAATCTCTCTCCCCTCTTAATTTTACACTAATTTTTACAACCCCACCATTACAAAGGTGTGGAGAATAAAGCATTAGAGGACTCATTTGAATTTGCAGAAAGGCTATGTGTCCTAAACATATTTGAAGTTCTTCATAATGATCACTCAGTTAGTCATGCTAGTGAACTAGTATCCATGAAATGCCTTTTCCAAGCTAACTATATTCTATTACTAATACTATATATTTTCTGCAGCCTACGGCCACAGACTAACCATCCATTTCACGTCAGATTTACATCAAGTCTCAAGCGACTGGAGACCATGAGAGAACCTGGAATCTTGTACAAACATGCTGCACCCTGCCAGCTCCGTCTTCTGAGCACTAATAAAAGAAGCAATCCTTGATTGCAAACAGTTCCTTGTGAAGTAGTAGTTCAATAAAGAACTGACAGAATTCTTATTGAAAAAAAAAAAAAAAAGCAAAAAAATGATCACACACCAAAATGATGAGTTACAGAGCACAAAAGGGAAAAAAAAAATAATATCCAAACAGGAACCGCAAGAGTGAAGGAACAGCTGTTCTGTCAAGTAATGTGGTGTGGTCTGTACTTTATCAACAGTACTGGTGAAGGAATAAGAATTTGAAATGGTGCCTGAAATCACTCAATATTAAGCTAACAAAATGCAAATAGCCATATGTCACTGTTTGACTCAGGTTCGACAACAACGCTTGCAATCCCCTCTCCCTCTCACCCAGGTAGGGAAGGAGAGAGAGAAAAAGAGAGAGACTTCACTGGATTGAAAACTAAACTACACAGCTTTAATTAAACGCTAATGATAAAAGAAAATATACACAATTATATACAAATATGTTCAGATATGTGCAAAAGCCTCTCAACTCCTCCCACCCCCAGCAACTCCCACAGCACTCTCCTTAGCTGCAAACAGTCCTGAAGCATTCTGGACTGCTGCTTGAGAAAAGCAGAGAGTTATGAGGGTCAGGAGAGCTTGAGCCTCGGGGTCAATGGTGATGGATGGATGGAGTCCTCCCCAGATGCCGGCCATGGATGGAAGGGAAGGGAAGAACAAGAAGGAAAGAAGTTGTCTTCTGTGATCTCTGACCTTCCCCTGAGCTTCCGTGGATATATGGAATGGAATATCTCTGCCAGTTTTGCCAGTTTTTTTGTCTAATTCAGCCTCCTAGCCTTGGGACGGTTAGTTAGGGGGTCTGGAGCGCAAGTAGTGTTTGCCTCCATACCTCCTGCAAGAATGGGTGGGGAGGTATATAGGAAGAGTTTACAGGTCAACGAATGGCTAAGAGACTGGTGCCAAAGACAGGGTTTTGGTTTTTTTGATCATGGGATGCTATATGAGACACCTGGCCTGATGGTGGCAGGTGGGATGCACCTGTCCCAGAGGGGGAAGAGGCTTTTGGGGCAGGACTTGGCAGGGCTCATTGATAGAGCTTTAAACTAGATGTGAAGGGGGAAGGGGAGAAAACTGGGTCTGTTAGGGACAAGCACAAGGGGAATGAACCATGGCCCGAAGGCAGGTGGTCTAAGGAGGATTTAGTCCCACCAGTGTGCTCTGTTTGTTTCCTGAAATGCCTGTATGCTAATGCACGCAGCATGGGGGATAAGCAGGAAGAGTTAGAGGTCTGTGTGCGGGCTAAGGGTTATGATCTGGTAGCAATAACAGAGACATGGTGGGACAGGTCACATGACTGGAATGTGGCCATGGATGGTTATGTGCTTTTTAGGAAAGATAGGGCAGGGAAGCGAGGTGGTGGAGTTGCTCTTTATGTGAGAGAGCAACTAGAATGTATTGAGTTTCGTGCAGGGGCTGATGAGGGGCAAGTTGAAAGTCTGTGGGTAAGAATTAAGGGGCAAGCAGGTGCGGGTGACACAGTTGTGGGGGTCTACTACAGACCTCCTGATCAAGGTGAGGAGGTTGATGAGGCTTTCTACAGGCAACTGAAAGCAGCCTCACAACTACAGTCCCTGGTCCTCATGGGAGATTTCAACTACCCTGATATCTGCTGGAAGACTCACACAGCCAGCCTTTCACAGTCTAGGAGGTTCCTCCAGTGCATTGATGATAACTTCTTAATGCAAATGGTGGACAAGCCGACTAGAAGAGGAGCGCTGCTGGATCTTGTACTAACCAAAAACGAAGGCCTTGTTGAAGCAGTGGTGATCAGTGGCAGTCTTGGCTGCAGTGATCATGAGATGGTAGAGTTCAGGATCCTGTGTGGAAGGAACAAAATATCCAGCAGGACAAGAACCCTGGACTTCCACAGGGCAAACTTTGGTCTCCTCAATCATCTATTAAGGGAAATCCCATGGGACTGTAAGAGTGACAGAGCACTGGAACAGGCTGCCCAGGGAGGTTGTGGAGTCTCCTTTGTAGAAGCAGTTGCTTTTGTAGTAGCACTTGTAGAAGGAACTGTTTTTTTAGTAGTATGAGTGGTGGGATCTGCCGCAGCAGTGGTGGTGGCAGCAGCAGCAGTGGCAGCAGCACTGACAGCAGCATTGTCTGTGGGGGAGTAGCAGTGAGTGGAGCAACACCTCACCCTACGCATCCACAATACATTATAAACATTCAGCAGAGCATCCCTATTGCAACAATGCTATTCAAATCAAGAGCTGGAAGATTCAGCTTGAAAGAAAATGGAGAGGTAAAGCTGAACCTCCTACTGGCATTATCAATATGGTTCCATTCACTTTAGGATTTGTACCACTAGGATTTGTATGGTAACTGTACACATACAGTGCCCCTATAAAGAACAGTATCATAATCACTAGGATCACTAGGCTGGTAATTATACAGTTGATTATGGCTACAGTTCTGTCGACAAACCATAAAACAATCACAAGAGCAGCTACACAGAGCAGTGTGCTCTTGGCTGCAACTGTACTACATGTACAGTTGCATGTTGGGCAAAAGGTCCAGTAGATTCATGGCAGAAAGTGTCTGTTCAGTTTTCAATCCATCAGGAAATTTGGCAGAATTATTACCCATTGCTATCTGACGGATTTCTCCCATCAGAGATGAAATTTTGAACACTCCCAATTAATGAAAATGTGTAATCTGGGCTTAAAATCAAGCCCCACGTTGGGCGCCAATAAACTGTTGTCACTGTTTGACTCAGGTTCGACAACAACGCTCTCGATCCCTCCCCCTCCCACCCAGGTAGGGAATCATAGAATCATAGAATCATAGGGGTTGGAAGGGACCTCAAAAAATCATCTAGTCCAACCCCCCCTGCCAGAGCAGGGTCACCTAGAGTACATCACATAGGAACGCATCCAGGTGGGTTTTGAATGTCTCCAGTGAAGGAGACTCCACAACCTCTCTGGGCAGCCTGTTCCAGTGCTCTGTCACTCTTACAGTAAAAAAATGTTTCCAAATATTCACCTTGAACCTCCTCTGCTCCAATTTGCACCCATTACCCCTTGTCCTATCACTAGTCATCACTGAGAAAAGCCTAACTCCATCTCCCTGACACTCACCCTTTAGGGAAGGGGAAAGAGAAAAAGTGAGAGACTTTGCTGGATTCAAAACTAAACTACACAGCTTTAATTAAACTCTAATGATAAAAGAAAATATATACAATTATATACAAACATGTTCAGATATGTGCAAAAGCCTCTCACCTCCCCCCATCCCCAGCAAATCCCACAGCACTCTCCTTAGCTGCAAACACTCCTGAAGCATTCTGTAAAGATGAGACCTTGAAGACCCAGCAGTTAGAAAAACATTTCACTCTTATCAGTCTTACCTGGAAAGCTCTGTGACTAGTTAAAAGAAAACTTACTGAAAGAAAAAAAAAAAAAAAGGTAAAAGGAAAATTGGCTTCATCTTGGTTCAATCCAGGACACCATATGTATCAGCTAAATTACCATATTTATTCTTATATATTTGTTTTTTCTTGTATAAATGTATTGAGTCATCGAAGACACAGAGAAACCATAAAGTTTTTCAAGACTTCTGAAATCTCAAATCTATCAATCCAACTGTTATTTCTCATATCAACAAACCTTAACCTTTAACCTTTGCCACAAAGTGCCCTGGGCTTCATTAGGAAGAATGCTGCCAACTCGTCAAGTGAGGTGATTCTTCCTGACTACTCAGCCATATATTTCAAACTTGCCTTTCTTGTGAGAGTGGAAGACACGAATTCGTTTCTATTCTTGGTTTGTTTGTTCTGTTGTGTTTTTTTTTCTAGGAAATACTGCATTTCTCACATATCAGGGATTTTATGTCCTATGACTTTGGAATAATTGGTTCTGACATAATTTTAACTTCTTCTTAAGACATTTTTTTTAAGTTTTGTAATATTCAGTTTGTCTTTAGAATGTTCAGTGCTTGGAGATGAGATAAAAAGATTCACTTCTTACTTTGTTTTTTTGGTGACAGAAGGAATGTACAATTTGAAAATTTTCATACCCATACCCAAATAAAGCAGAACAGGTATAATTTTAACTATTACAGAATATTTTAACCATTGGTTTTGAAAACAGCCACCACACTAAGGATTAATAAGAACACAGCTATATTGCAAAAACACTTTTTCCTAGTTTGTTATCCTGCAGCGTAAGCTGTCAGTTCTATTCGTGCTGATTTGAAGTGATCAGAGAGCACTTACATACCTCAATTACTCTTTTGCAAGATGAATCTAATAACTGCAAGAGCATGCTATTTACTACTTGAGTCACTGAACTTACCCAGACTTTTAGCAAAAAAAGCCTGGTTTTATTAATCATGTATCAATGTTATCATATGTAATTTTAATTCTGTGCCATTAATTACAGAATCACAAAATGGTTGAGGTTAAAAGGGACCTAGAGCTATAGAATCATAGAACGGTTCCTAGTTCCAACCCCACCTGCCATGGGCAAGGACACCTCCCACTATACCAAGCTGCTCAAAGCCCCATCCAGTCTCTCCTTGAACACCTCCAGGGAGGCATCCCCAACTTCTCTGCACAATCTGGTCCAGTGTCTCACCACACTCAACCAAAAGAATTTCTTCCTAACGTGTAGACTAGATTTATACTCTTTCAGTTTAAAACTGTTATCCCTCATCCTACCACTACACGATCTCATAAAAAGTCCCTCCTCAGCTTTCCTGTAGGCCCTTAATGTACTGGAAGACTAATATAAAGTCTCCCTGAAGCTTTCTCTTCTCCAGGCTGGTCAACCCTAACTTTCTCATCTTGCCTTCATAGGACAGGTGCTCCAGTCCTTTGATCATCTTCACAGCCCTTCTCTGGATTTGCTCCAGCAGGCTCATGTCCTTCTTGTTGTCTCCACAACTGGACACAGCACTCCAGGTGAGGTCTCAGGAGAGCTGAGTAGAGTGGGACAATCACCTCCCTCGACCTGCTGGTCATTCTTCTTTTGATGCAGCCCAGGATATGGTTAGCTTTCTGGGCTGTAAGTGCACATTGCCAGCTCACATTAAGCTCTTCATCAGCCAGTACCTCTACTTCTGTAAGTCATTAGGTCCAACAGCATTGCTCAAGCAGGGTCTCATAGAGTTCATTACTTAGGACCATGTTGAGACAGCTTTTGAATATCTCCAAGGATGGAGACTTCACTACCTCCCTCACTAACTTGTTCACTAACTTGTGTTCAGTCACCCTCACAGTAAAAAAGCTTCCTTATGTTCAGACAAAACCTTCTCTGTTTCACTTTGATGTACAACGACAGGACAGTGGACAATGTGTATAAGTGGAACAATGGTGACAACTACCTAACTCTGTTGCTCAATATCACTGAAGAGTCTAGTCCTATTTTCTTTACAATCTCCCATCAGATATTTGTACACCTGGAGGAGATCCCTCAAGCCTTCTCTTCATGAGGCTAAACAGTCTCATCTCTCTCAGCCTTTTTCTTCTGGGCAAGGAGACCCAGACTCTGGACTCCTACCACTGACTCTTGTCAATATCTCTTCTGTACCACAGAGCTCAGAACTGAATGCTGTACTCCAGGTTTGGCCTCACCAGTCCTGGTAGTCACAGGTGGTTGTATAGAACTGCCAGCTTCAGTACAGGAACACTCATAAGCAACAGACTGTCTTACAGTCTGAAAAGCTGTCTTACAAGAATGTTGTGTACTCATGTTTGGTGTTCAGAGTTCAGAGACACCTCTCCACACTATTAAGTTCTGAAAAAAAGAGGAATCATTGAAAGGTCACGAAAAGAAACTATTCAGTACAAAGCTCTGCAAAGTTAATTAGAAGCAACAGCAAGCATGATTTACAAAATATTCACTGAGGAATTTGTTTTAAAATTGTCTGCATTTTGAGATCAATTTTCTGTTTTTAAATACAGGCAAAGTGATGAATGGTAACAAGTTTATAAAAATTAACCTGAAATCTACTTATAAACACTGATATGGTTTGCAGTATAAAAATATTTAAAGCAGAACTCATTAAATATTTAAAATCATACTTGTGACTGCACCCAAATTTATACAGTATATCCTTGAGAGCTTTCTCACAGGTGCTTAAAAGAGAAAAGTTACCAGAGCCTTTCTTTCTATTCAACCAGTATCTGTTTTATAGTAACAGTGTTTTATTTGTGTTGTGCTTATTTTCCTAGTGAAAGATGTTTCTCCAACAGCAAATAAACTACTCAAGTTCCTTCTGTTTTGTAAGCACTGTTGCTTTAAATGTATTTGTAGGACACATTTTTTAGCATTCAAAAACTGTAAAGAATATTTAATTGCTTGCAAGACAAAATTTGAGAAGAGGGCTCCAGCCTGTTTTCAATGTCAATAAAATGCACTGATCAAATATTGTTTCAAAAGAACATAACACATATGCTACTATTTACAATATTTCAGCTGGATAGCTATGAAAACCTTTGGTATTTACTGAAACAGAATGGATGACCCAAAAATGAGGACAGTTGCCCAAAATGAGATTAGGAAATTAGCAGCATTTCTTTTTTTTTTTTTTTTTTTTTTTTTTTTTTTT